>NC_060215.1:145915000-146515000 GCF_021130785.1 Homalodisca vitripennis
ATACAATAACATCAGTTACATAACATTAGATTTTGAGTTTAGCTCCAGTTCACCTTCCCTTTATCGCAGCATCTATTATCTGACGCTGTCTTAGTCTTGATTCTTTAAATCTGGAGTCATGTTAGTCTGAAGAGACCCAAAGAAAGTCGACGACGAAGAAGCTCTAAACGAAACATTTACATCGTTTCGACATCAGAGACAACTATAAATAGGTGAAGTGGTAGTCTCATTGTCTCATCAGGTACACAATTGAGTGCACTACGATGTGATAGACACGATCTCTAAGCGCGGTGGAGCAACCGAGTTTTATTTACGTATATTTTATTTAAGCAATTGTACGAATAGTGACTAAATAATAACATCAAGCCAATAAGATAGTTAGAACAATATTAATAATACATTATAACAACAGCAGTAGATAATATAATCAATAAAAAATAAACATTGATATGTAAACATACAACATTAACAGAATAAAACTGCAGTGGATATAGTAAATATCGGTTTCTACACATAACGTAGCTATGGTAAGAAGAGTTGATTCAATTAAATTTTGAGTATAGCTCCAGTTCACCTTCCTTTTATTCAGCTTCCTTCTTCGTCGAATTTGTCTGGATCTCTTCAGACGAACATGACTGCAGATTCCAGCAGTGAAGTCTGATACAGCATCAGATAACAGACGCTGCGACAAAAGGAAGATGAACTCGAGCAAAACAAAATTTAATTGAATCAATCCTTCCTACCATAACTGCGTCATGTGTAGTTACATAACAGTTGTGTTTTAAGCTATGAGATGATGTTGACTTTAAAATAATTAGTTACGACGCTGAGTGTACTGTGCTATAATGTAGGATGTTTATTAAAAAAAATTGAAATGTAAACTTTTGTTCATAGGACTTACGCTATTTTAAAAATTATACCAAATTGTTATTTGTTCTTATATATAAAACAAATGAACAGAACCAATAATTTTGGGTTCAAATGATCAGTTATTTATTATTTTGTTTACTCGTCCTAAATGTCTTTATCGTTGTCTTTTATGGGTTCCACACTCTGAGATTGCATATAACGATAAACATTAGGCTGTGATACATTAATTTAAACGTTTTTAAAAAATTACTTGTTTTGATGAGTGGTCCAAGTTTTTGTAATTTGTATACATAGTTAAAAATAATCCAAGTTTCTCTTTCTTTTAAACGACGATAGACACTTGACCTAGGACTATAACCAGTAATCTTTTTGCGATAACCCTTTGTTTGATATACGTCAGAGAATATGGATTCAAAATAACAAGTTTCCCACCGATCAAAATCATATCAAATCAAATTTTATTCCAAAATGTTACAAACAAGCATGGTACACGTAATATGAATCAAATTAGTCCCACATGGGCCATAGAGGCTTGTGCGTGGTGACGAGACCGTCACTAGATGCTGTGCACAGCGTTATGATAGTTATAATGTTGGTTAGTGTATTATGATAGTTATCATTAATAATAATAATAATAATTAAGTATTTTGTATAATTTTTTAAAACAATTATTATATATCAAATCTAAAATAATCTGTGTAATTTGTTGGCCACAGACAGCTTTAATTATGCCACAATACCCAATAGTCTAATTATTTTATATAAAAGATTATAAAAAATAAGGTATGTTATCTGCTATTGTCAAAGACCATTGTTTTTTATTTTATAGAGATATAAGGTGAAAATTAAGTTCAAAATATTCTAAAACCAAAAGTCATATCTAAACACTCAGCAACAACTGGCAGATGACAAATAAACAGAGTTTCAATCATTTGTGTGACAATAAAACAGGTGAACACACAACACATTTTTCTAATTCCCAACATAATTATTAAAAGGATTAAAATTTTCTTCTGGATTGCCTGGATTGTTATCTAAAATTCCTTGCAGTTATACAAAGTTATACAGTATTGCAGTTAATGTTTCACAAACAGTTTACCACTCACCTGATTTTAAACTATACTTATGCATTTTTTTAATTAGCGATATTGACAGACTGGCCTTGAAAAAAAAACTAATAAAAATAAAGATTTGTCTAGAAAGTTCTTAATGTAATTTCTCTTCGCAATTATGTATGCAGTTGGGAACATGGCAATGTTTAGTTGACAGCATCCTCTCTCCAGCTATCTATATCCCCGACATAGACCAAATATTGAGTGTTGAGGGCGGACTCTTGTAGCGTGGACCGTGATCATGCTCATATCTTAGCTACGATCTCAGTATTCATACCACCCTAGTATTGTGAGCCAGTCACGGTCGGTTTGATACACCCCGCCCATCCTCCAGTCTTTCACAATAACCATCATTCTGCATGACAATTAATTACACTGTGATGCCGGTTCCAATTCACACAATCGCTTCACGCTATCTGATTGTTATCTGAAACGAACTATATATTATTTTAAATTATAATAATACCCCTAAATACGTGGTAGATATATTATATATTGTTTAAACAATTATTTGTTTCAAAACTTTGGATAGTTTAATTGTCCTATAAAACTGATAAAAACTCTTAACTACCAATTAACCAATTAAATACAGGAACTGAGTAAAGACATGTCGATGGACTAGTGACGATCCTCCAGTCCATTAACTCACTTCTGAATGAAAATGTTAGATTTAAGTTTACGAACGACTACTACATTTATTTTACAGTATAATCTAGAATAAACTTTACAATAACACTTTTAGTCGTAGGTATGCGTGAGGGTTGTCGTATTGCACATTGGCAAATAGTTTAGGCATTGCGAGATAAAATATAAAATCAACCAACAAATGTGAATTAAAAATTAAAATATATAGTAAAATAGTGAAATATTTATTGAAGCAACAGTACAGTTGCGTAGGAATCGTCATGTTGCATTAACTTTGACTTCTGTAGCACAATTCTCTCACACAGACATTGCCAAAAGTCCGTCCAAATTAGAAAATGCGTAGGACGCGAAACAGCGTTTCAGATGAGTTTTAAACGGTTCGAGCGTCGGAGCACTTTTTCTATCATTTGGTAATCTGTTGATATAGTTTAATGCAAAGTACATATTAATTATTACATACTATTTAGATATTGGCGTCGTTACTGCATATTACAAGTTTACAGGACTGCTATAGCTAACAGCTGATGCGACTGTCGCAACGTTTAGGTGCCTGTATCTGTTCGAAATAAGGTTAGGTTTCAACAGAGGTCGAATACTCACGAGTTTGCGATACTGAGCAGGTTTGCAATATACGAACGTCATCGGAGAGTAAGGATAGTATTGCATCAGGACACCCTGTACAAGCCTGTGTACTGTGCAGTCGCAACTTTAGTTAACCTTTAAAGCTGTATACACACTATCCTGTACTTTCAGAACTTTTTTTGAATCTCGAATGATCATAGGAACATACAGGGTGATTCATGAAGTTCTCCCCCCACTTCTACAGCACATTGTACTAGTAAAAGTAATGAAAAAATGTTTATATAAACATAGCTGTCCGAAAACGCTTCGTTAGCGAGTTACAGCTAGCGAAAGATTTCGCCTGAATTCCTGGGTAAAGAGTAAAATAAAGCCATACTGAACTTTTGGAAAGGTTAATTAAGTAAGAAATATATCGTGGATTTCTTATGTATTTTTACCTGATAAAGCTAATAAAAATAGGTTTCAGAACTGTACCTGTAGTAGTTTTTGAGGGATTCAGGGTTAAATGCAAAAAATTGGGGCACGAAACAATGTTTTTTTTAAGTTTGATGTACAATAACTTTGTTAAATTGGTAATAAATACATAAAATCAACAAACAATAATTGTAGAGAATTTAATTCTGAGAAAATTGATATAATCAAAGTCTAAAATAAAAACAGAAATAAGTACCAAAAAATCGATTTTATTCAGTATAATACATTACTAGTTTTAAGCAAAATTAATCAGGTTGGGCCAACCGTACGCATCTTTTTTTAATAGATGTTCGAAAATGAGGCCATCATTATCAATACATTTTGCAGCACGTTTGTGTATTGCTTTTGTTGCGTTTCTTAATTTTTCAGGACTTCCCTGTATCTTTACAGCCGAATGCATAATACGGGCAATTAATTCATCACGAGAATTCACTTTTGTCTTGTATACAATGTCTTTCACCCATCCCCAGATGCAATAATCCAATGGAGATAGATCTGGTGATCTTGGTGGCCAAGGGTGAGGCCCTCCACGACCAATCCAGTGTCCAGGAAATTGATGATTTAAGTAAGCAGAAAACGCACGTGAAATGTGGGGAGGTGCTCCGTCATGGTGGAAGTACAAATTTTGTCTGAGATGTAAAGGAACATTCTCTAACAGCTGCGGCAACTCTTCTTGAAGGAAATGCAAATAGAACTCAACATTTAGGCGTCCAGGTAATATGAAAGGTCCAATCAGCCGATTGTGCAAAAGGCCACACCAGACATTGACGCTAAATCGGTGTTGAAAGTTCTGTTCCACTACCTCATGTGGATTTTCTTCTGCCCATGAGTGTTCATTGTGCAAGTTATTGACACCATCCCGAGTGAATTGTGCCTCATCCGTAAACAAAATACGCTTGTAGAGTTGATTATTAATATTCAAAAAGTTGCAAAACTCCAAGCGAAGCGGACCATCCCCTAGCTGTAGATGTTGAACCTTTTGTTTATGAAACGGATAAAATTTGTTTCGATTAAGTGACCTCCACACCGTTAGACTGCGAAAACTCCTATCCGCCTAGAAATACATCGCGTGTACTTACACCTGGACTGCGATGAACTGCATTAATAACAATATCAAGTTGGAACAGCTCGTTCATAATTGGTTCTAGTACTTGGTAGTGATCCTGTTTCCCGAAGAGTACGAAAAGTTCCTGAAATTGTTTTTGGTATCTGGAATCCTCCTATTAGGGTAAAACGTAGTTCATATTCTTCTACAGCAGCTCTAGCATTACCATTACAGTAACCCAAAATAAAAAACCATATCAGCGTATTCCTCTGATGTAAATAAGTAAGGCATTTTTTCGCTGAATAAACAATCGAATTATAACTCACCGAAAAAATTGCATTAATTAACACGATTCACAGAACCCGATCTCCTGATGTAGCTTGCAAAACACCACTAATACACAGTTCTAACGTAACAGTACAGAATACCATTGTTGATCAGCTGTTATTCGTGCATTACCAACTTAGAAATTAATAAAACAAAAAAGTGCATTTCGATGATTAGTAAACAATAATGGGAAAATGTTTGCTTCATTTATTTTCGAACATTTTATGTAAATTTTTATTTAAAAAAAAAAATAAAACGTAATAAAACATGATATTTTTATTTACAAACAAATTTATTTAACAGTTAATCTTGTTTTCTCAATTTATCTCATCATTAAGGAAACAAACATTTTGTTTTTGTTTTATTTTAACTAAATACCGTATGGTATTTCTTTACAGCTAGTAATGTATTATACTGAATAAAATTGATTTTTTGGTACTTATTTCTGTTTTATTTTAGACTTTGATTATATCAATTTTCTCAGAATTAATTTCCTATACAATTATTGTTTGTTGATTTTATGTATTTATTACAATTTAAACAAAGTTATTGTACATCAAACTTAAAAAAAAACATTGTTTCGTGCCCCAATGTTTTGCATTTAACCTGAATCCCTCAAAAACTACTACAGGTACAGTTCTGAAACCTATTTTATTAGCTTTATCAGGTTTAAAAATACATAAGAAATCCACGATATTTCTTACTTAATTAACCTTTCCAAAAGTTCAGTATGGCTTTATTTTACTCTTTACCCAGGAATTCAGGCGAAATCTTTCGCTAGCTGTTAACTCGCTAACGAAGCGTTTTTCGGACCTATGTTTATATAACATTTTTTCATTATTTTTTACTAGTACAATGTGCTGTAGAAGTGGGGGGGAGAACTTCATGAATCACCCTGTATATGAAGTGTGTTTTTTGCTGACTAAACGGCATTCGTGAAGATCGAAAGGCTAAACTTTAAAGTAAACGAATAATTTATATAAATGTGTCTTATCAAAAAATTCACTTTTCCTTAATTACCACGTTGTGGTTAGTCTTGATGTTCGAGTATAATGACAACACTTCAATGGACTATGATAATTTTAACTGTTTTAAAATGTTGCCGACATCAATAGAGTAGTAGGTGTCCAGAAGCACTCAAGAAGTGTCCGAGTGCTCGGAATAATATCAGCCCGAGAAAAACTTTAAAAACGTCCAAATATATCTGTGTATTATAGAAAGTATTGCGGATTTTCTTTTCATAAGCTCACATACATCGAATAACCGAAATCACGCTGTCTATGTTATGCTCCATCATAGACAGTCGGTGGATAAATGTATCTGCATTCGGTAATGGTACACCAGCATTCCTATATAACATTATAACTACCTATATAACATTATAACTACCTATATAACATTATAACTACCTATATAACATTATAACTACCTATATAACATTATAACTACCTATATAACATTATAACTACCTATATAACATTAAACGATATTCTTGGCACGTTTAAAGTGTCTGCCAGATGTTACCCTGATCCAGCAGTCGTCGCAATCGCTGAGTGACTTCTCCTCTGGAACATTTCCCTGTATGAAATAAATCCGGCAGATTTCATATTCCGACTAAAGAATAAAAATAAATTGATCAGTGACTTGAAGCATTAATCCATGCCGTGGTACGCAAGGGATCTCCACTTTCGACAAAGTTCCAAACGTCTGCAAGGTTACAAGTGTCTAAGAATCAAAGTATAATTAGATGGTTCAATGCTTCTCTGGGTTTTAAAGAGACTGTGAAACTCAAAATACTGTATGTAAACCTATTGCATCATATCGTTTTTATTTGCTGATTTTTTCGTCAATTTTTTAATATAGTGAAGTAATAATAATAATCATATTCATTATTGCATGAAACAATTACAATATTGCACGGCATGAGTCAACGTAACTGTATAAAATACATAAATGAGGTTCGTCAAGGTAAATACATACAATTCCTGCATGTATCAGAACCGGGGATTTCATGGTTGTTGTTACTCACATAAAGTTTCATCCAAGCGGCCCATCATGAACTCATCAGTGGAGTAAAACGCCTCTGATATAAGAATATTTTTTAGTCGAGTTTTTAATTTTATTTGTTTTATTGAGTTGTTTGATGTCCTCAGCGAACCTATTGATTAGTTCGACTCCAAATTGTGATGGAAAGCTGTCGTTCTGTGCTGTTTGACTCGAAGGTTATCCCTGCCTCTAATCTCGTATTGGTGGACATGCCTGGTCGGAACCAACTCTCATTTAAGTCGGCAGTACAGGGCCATCTCGAGAATATAGTGGCAGGGCAGAGTCAGCAATCCATGCTCCCTAAAGGCATCTTTGCACGACTCTAAGGGATTAAATTTTAAAGAACTCTGACAGCTTTTTTGAATATCTGAAGACTCTTTCACATCTGTATTTTGAACAGTTTCTCCAAAATCTCAAGCTGTATGTCAAATGTGGATGTATCAGACGAAAATAGGCCATTTTTAAATCCACCGAACAAAATGTTGCAACATTGTACAGGATATAAATCCGGAAACAACCTTAGAGCAAACGTTTTCAATGTGGTCGTCCCATGTCAACCGATCATATACAAGGTACATTAAAAAGAACTTAATGGATTCTGCTTCTTCCAGGATGAAATCATCCACCATCACCGCGGGTCGATGTTTTCGTTATTTTTGTTGCCGAAGGCAAAGGTTTATGACGTTTGCTTTTAAACTCTTGTTTTCAAATTGATTCTGGAGAAATATTCGATGCATGAATTCAATTCAATGAATGACTCCACTTCAAGTTCGTTTTTTATTTTGATCAGATGCAGAGAGTCGTATCGTCAGCATATTGAATCATTTTTCCATTGTGGATCGCTGAGTTTAATTTGTTGACGTAAATTCAAAAAAGGACTGGCCCTAATATTGATCCCTGTGGGACATCGTAGGGCATTTTGACTTTGCCTGACAATACATTCGAAATCTGCACGCACTGCTCTCTACCTTTCAAATAAGAAGAGCATCTTCCTGACAAAATTGTAGAAAATATCAACGTTTGCAGACTTTACATCTCGTCTTATTTTCACGGAGGGAGGTTCTAATTTTGGTTCGGAGTGAGTAATTACGGCTTCCGGGGCGAAGTGATATGATATGGCCGCGATCAGAAAAGAGACCGAAACGTCTGGGACATTTGTGATGATGTTGTCGATGGCCGTACTCGACGCCGCAGACACTCGTGTTGGTGAGTTCACGGACCATGTTTAACCGAAAGAAGATAAGACATCGCGAAAGCCGCTGGGTCAGGGGGTTAGCGTAGACCAGAAATTCGATGTTGAAGTCACCAATGATTATGAACTTCAGTTATTTAGAATGAAAACAACAGAACTGTTTCAAAGTTTTTTTAAGTGCTGCACCATTTCGAGATCTATATAAGCCGAGTTTAGTGATTTTTCCACTGGATTTTTTACTAAGTTTTACTCCAGCCATTTCAAAGTTTGAATCATTATCATTATCTAATTTAATGGCTGTTAATTTATGCGACATTTGACAAAGATTTCCACGCCACCCATTAGCGTTTATTTTTTCGGTTATAATCGCTAGCCAATTCGTAATTATTGATTCTGAACAACGCAACAGTATCAGCCGTAAAGCCATGCTCACAAACAACAAATATGTCAGGATGCAGCTCTTCTGCCATGAGCATCAGCTCGTCGACTTTATTTGTGGCAGGCTGTGCGTTCTGGTGCGCAACAGAAAATATTTTAATTGAATTTTGTGAATTTGATTTGGGTTTTTTGAGGCTTTTTGGTTGTGTGATTTCCTGGTTCTGATATCTTGATGTCAGTTTCACGCAATTAAAAAGCAGACAGTATTTTTGCTAATTCATGGCATCAATAAAGGGTAGTGAATGAGTTTGTTGTACCGACGACCTACTTTTTACTGCATATGTGAATGAGTCATAGGGCAGCGACTGGCAGTTTCCAGGTAGTCGGTAGTGGGGTAGTTGAAGACTTCTGTGGCCGTGTCGGTGGTGGCTCGGCAGTGGTGGCAGAAATCCGGAAGGAGTTCGTGGATTGGAGTGACCTCCGCAGAAAATCAATCAACAGCTCCGCCAGAAGATGCTTGCTTCCCTGCTTCAAGTGCATCCCTTGAGACGTGAAGGCACTTCTGCTTATTTGGTTGAAGTCCAACACCACCGCCCCACGGTAATTCGCGCACAGTTCTTCAATACAGGCGTTTAATAGTGCGACCTCTTGATTAATTTGATGACACGGTGGCAAGTCGTGTCTGTGAGGCATGGTGGAAACAACAACGCTGGAGGTCAGTAGCCTAGTCACAATGCGTTGTTCAAGGTGTCGGTCGGTAGACATTGCATTGCTGACCGGAGGCGACATCATTGGTCCCGGTGACGATAACACAGCAGCTACCAGGTGGAGGCACATCGGACGTCGCACCCAGCAGCTTGGCTCCAGGTTTACAGAAGCCATCCACCTTGGTGTTCCGGACCACCTTCCGCCGCACATGCCCAACCAAACCAAATCACGGTGTGGCTGTCCGCTTCAATAAAGATTGAAGAAAGAAGCAAATCAGTTTTATGGTTTTCTTATTGTTTTCTTCTCCTTCTTTTGACCGTCTTTAGAAGTTCATGGCGCAGTCCGCCGCGGAAGCGCGAGGTAGTGAGTCACACCGCATGGCGCAGTGAGGTACGGAAGCGCGATGGTATGATTCACACAGCACGGCGCAGTGAGCTACGGAAACGCGAGGGTATGATTCACACTGCACGGCGCAGTCAGTCACGGAAGCACGAGATGGTGAGTCACACTGCACGGCGCAGTGGGCTACGGAAGCGCGAGGGTATGATTCACACTGCACGGCGCAGTGAGCTACGGAAGCGCGAGGTGGTGAGTCATACTGCAAGGCGCACTGAGCTACGGAAGCGCGAGGAGGTGAGTCACACTGCACGGCGCACTGAGCTACGGAAGCGCGAGGTGGTGAGTCACACTGCACGGCGCAGTGAGCTACGGGAGCGCGAGGTGGTGAGTCACACTGCACGGCGCAGTGAGCTACGGGAGCGCGAGGGAATGATTCACACTGCACAGCACAGTCAGCCACGGAAGCGCGAGGTGGTGAGTCACACTGCACGGCGCAGTGAGCTACGGAAACGCGAGGGTATGATTCACACTGCACGGCGCAGTCAGTCACGGAAGCACGAGATGGTAAGTCACACTGCACGGCGCAGTGGGCTACGGAAGCGCGAGGGTATGATTCACACTGCACGGCGCAGTGAGCTACGGAAACGCGAGGGGTATGATTCACACTGCACGCACGGCGCAGTCAGTCACGGAAGCACGAGATGGTAAGTCACACTGCACGGCGCAGTGGGCTACGGAAGCGCGAGGGTATGATCACACTGCACGGCGCAGTGAGCTACGGGAGCGCGAGGGAATGATTCACACTGCACAGCACAGTCAGCCACGGAAGCGCGAGGTGGTGAGTCACACTGCACGGCGCAGTGAGCTACGGAAGCGCGAGGGTATGATTCACAGTGCACGGCGCAGTCAGCCACGGAAGCACGAGATGGTAAGTCACACTGCACGGCGCAGTGGGCTACGGAAGCGCGAGGGGTATGATTCACACTTGCACGGCGCAGTGAGCTACGGGAGCGCGAGGGAATGATTCACACTGCACAGCACAGTCAGCCACGGAAGCGCGAGGTGGTGAGTCACACTGCACGGCGCAGTGAGCTACGGAAGCGCGAGGGTATGATTCACAGTGCACGGCGCAGTCAGCCACGGAAGCGCGCAAGGGCGACTCAACCAACGATGTGGCCGCCACAAACGCCTGGTCGGTATACTGCATGAGACAAGTATCCGAGTCAATAGAGTGGTCAAGGACGTGCTTGTATTGTTCTTCAAGCTGCAGCAAACGATGTTTAAGTTGTTGATTTTCAGCAACCACGTCGGCCACCTCCAACACTGCGCACTGCCAGTAGAGGCAACCGGGGTCTTGGCATCCTGCTCCAACGAGGCAACAGGAACCGAAACGCAGGCGGCAGGCGCGGACGTCACGGCAGATTGCACCAACGAGGAAACAGGGGTCGAGGCGTAAACGAGTGCCGCGGAAGATACCGTCGACCGGTTGGGTGGAGGCGACAGGACAAGGTCCTCATTGTCACCGGGTGGGGCCCGTGATGCTTGCCGCTGGCCGACTCTAGTTAATAATAATAATATTCTTTATTACAGGAAACAATTAACAACAATTGTATTACAAGTGTCATATAAAAATAATAGTCCTAATATACTCGTAATAACTAAAACAATTTAATTATAAGAAAATAATAGATAAATATAAAATGAAATTACACTTTGGGTACTTGACACCGAATTTCCTTGGATATCAGAAGGGGAGTTAGAATAATAATTTTTAAATTTTACTGAAGAATATCCCAGCGACCCATCGCAAACTAATCAACTGAGTAAAATGCCCTAGGCACAAGGAAGTATTTAGTCTGGATTTAAATTGTTTGTGGTTATTGGCGTGTTTGATCTCCTCAGGGAGCCTATTGATTTAGCCTTAAACAAACTTGAGATGGCAAGTATTCAAAAACAGTAGTTCTGTGCTATGCCATACGAGAGTTGTCCCGGCTTCTAGTTCCGTATTGGTGTACGTCACTACTCCGAAGTGAAAACACACTTGAATCGGCAGTATAGCACGACGTCGACAATATAGACCTTAGGCAATGTCAGTAATCGTAGCCGAAGGCGGCTTTACACGACTCTTTTTGACTTAATTTGTAAATGATTCTGACAGCTTTCCTTAGCGTTCTAAACACTTTATTAAATTTGTATGTAGTACAGCCATAACATAAATAATAGACACAAATGCCTGAAGCATCGTTTGAACAGACACCCTCAATGTGATCGTTCCATGTCAGCCCTTGATAAAGGTGCATCCCAAGAAACTTGGCGGATTCGTCTTCTTCTATAATGGTTTCATCCACCATCACCATAAGTTTGATTTCGTTTTCATGCTGTCGAAAACAGGAATTGATCACGCTTGTTTTTGAACAATTTGTTTTCATTTTTTTTTTAATGTTCAATGCACGAGTTGAGTTCTTCAAAGGCTTTGATTTCAAGATCTGGTTTAGTTTTTGATCTAATTCAGAGAGATGTATCGTCAACATACTGAATCATCTTTCCATTATGGATTGATGAACTCAATCTGTAGACGTCGACAAGAAGTAGGACTGGCCCTAGAATTGATCCCTGTGGGACTTAATAGAACATTTTAACTTTGCCTGAGAATATTCGCGAGCTGCACACACTGCTCTCTATCATTTCGGTATGACGAGAGCCATTTGTGAGCCACGAACACCGCTTGACCATAACTGGTGCAACAGTATTTCATGATGAACTCAATCTGTAGACGTCGACAAGAAGTTAGGACTGGCCCTAGAATTGATCCCTGTGGGACTTAATAGAACATTTTAACTTTGCCTGAGAATATTCGCGAGCTGCACACACTGCTCTCTATCATTTCGGTATGACGAGAGCCATTTGTGAGGCAAACCACGAACACCGCTTGACCATAACTGGTGCAACAGTATTTCATGATGAACACAGTCAAAGGCCTTTGAGAGGTCGATAAATATGCTAAGCACATGTTCCCGCCTCTCCAAACCATCGACAACAGAATCAGTGAGATTCGTGACAGCATCAATAGTAGATTTGTTTTTTCTAAATCCAAATTGTTCACGACAAATAACTTCAAAGCGATCAAAGTAATCTTTTAATCGTCGAAGGAAGGCTTTTTTTTCGAAAATTTTTGCTGAGGACCGGAAGAATGCAAATTGGACGATAGTTACTTGTGACGTAAGGATCGTCCTTTCTAAAAATTGGAATGGCTTTTGCTGTCAATTTGTGTAGCTTCGTCGTTAGTCCTCACCGTCGCTCCACATTTCCCTCACAGACATCGCCAGGCTCTTTCCCCATTTTTTAAGCAATATGGCTTTTCTCTATATTTGTAATTGTCGTAGAGGATAAGAGGTTTTCTATTTTTTGGACTGTTTGACCAACAGGACCATTTTTATAAGTAAATGATAAAATTAAAATATTGACTTTGATTATAATCCACAAGTAATGGCAGCCAATAAAATAAATAAATACATAGTTAAAACGGATAATAAATAGGAAATAAATTAAAATTATTATAAAATAGTTTAAAATCACATAAAAGAGTGTAAAACAAATTAATTAATTATTTCTTCACAGCAAAAACATAGTTCTTTGAGCGGGATTCGATTTAATGCCCTGGGAGTTATCAGGCTGCACCACTGTCACTGAGCTACAGCTGATGTGAGTGACAAGTGCAGGTACTGGTACATGGCTCGCTCGAGATTAGAACGAGTGAAAAGGCACATGTGACTAACTCCGGATTATGCTTGTTGGTTAGTCAGAGTGAGGTTATAACGTAGTTCATGTGCCCTACTCACTTAAATGTCCAATGCCGTGAAATTGAACTTGTATTAACGGTCACAGTAAATAGTTGTATATATCTGAATCTAAAACAATTTTAGCACTACACTTAAAATCACTTAATTTAAGTAAGAAATAACGAGGCGATGCAGCCCCGCTGTTATACATTGGTGCAACCCAGTGCGCACCTCCTATGAACTTCTTTTATAAAACTTCTTTTAACAAAATTAATAACAGTAAAAAAAGTAAAACGTATTTGGATGCGTATTAATTAAGTTTAGCTTAAAATGAGACATCCCTATTCAATCTACGACCCGGCACTTACGCCTCGAACTCCGGAACTTATGAGGAACTCCAGGGATTGTCGGTCACGATGCAGATAGTTACCGAGGCTGAACTTTCACCGCTAATAACTTATGTCTATTTTAATTGGTTACGTCATAGACCAAGCAGAACAATAAGCATTCTCTGCTTACCGGCTCCACTGGACAGCGCATGTTACAGGTGAGGCACGGACCAGTCACGTCATCATAGTTCCGTGTATAGTTCTCGTTAATACCAATCATCTCAAAACAATTGTTGCAGCTCAAAAGAATTTGTTTTTTTTTTCTTGTAAAATGGATAAATGTATTGGTTTGTCCGAATACACCCAAATTTACACAGCCATATAAGCAGAATTTATAAACTGATCTAGTCGTCATGTGTTTATTGCAGTGTTCATACTATTTTACTTAATGGGCAACAATGAACACTCCGTACGTAGGTATAACGCGTAGGTATAACACGTAGGTATAACACTTAGGTATAACGCGTAGGTATAACACTTAGGTATAACACTTAGGTATAACACGTAGGTATAACACTTAGGTATAACACTTAGGTATAAACACGTAGGTATAACACTTAGGTATAACACTTAGGTATAAACACGTAGGTATAACCACTTAGGTATAACACGTAGGTATAACACTTAGGTATAACACTTAGGTATAACACGTAGGTATAAACACTTAGGTATAACACTTAGGTATAACACGTAGGTATAACACTTAGGTATAAACACTTAGGTATAACACGTAGGTATAACACTTAGGTATAACACTTAGGTATAACACGTAGGTATAACACTTAGGTATAACACGTAGGTATAACACTTAGGTATAACACTTAGGTATAACACGTAGGTATAACACTTAGGTATAACACGTAGGTATAACACTTAGGTATAACACGTAGGTATAACACTTAGGTATAACACGTAGGTATAACACTTAGGTATAACACGTAGGTATAACACTTAGGTATAAAACTTAGGTATAACGCGTAGGTATAACACTTAGGTATAACACGTAGGTATAACACTTAGGTATAAACACTTAAGTATAACACGTAGGTATAACACTTAGGTATAACGCGTAGGTATAACACTTGGGTATAACACGTAGGTATAACATGTAAGTATAACACTTAGGTATAACACGTAGGTATTACACTTAGATATAACGCGTAGGTATAACACTTAGGTATAACGCGTAGGTATAATACGTAGGAATGACATGTAGGTAAACACGTGATTATTCTTAGTTCATGATCATATTACTATCTAATTCCCACGGATTCATATTTAGAGGATATTCATAACGTTATCTCTTCAGTAGCAATAGTACATATGTGGCAGTATTAGATGTAGCATGAGGTAAAATAAGCAACAGGTACGGTTTCCTTGGTGAGTAGAGTGGCACGGGAACTCTGAGTGGTTTATGTGGTGAGTATAGTGGCGCGGGAAACTCTGAGTGGTTTATGTGGTGAGTAGAGTGGCACGGGAACTCTGAGTGGTTTATGTGGTGAGTAGAGTGGCGCGGGAACTCTTGAGTGGTTTATGTGGTGAGTATAGTGGCGCGGGAGCTCTGAGTGGTTTATGTGGTGAGTAGAGTTGGGCGTCTCGGCAGAAGACTATGAATATATTCGTTATTAGTTTTATAAGTTAAAAACTTAGGTTTAGACAAAAATTAAGTTCCGTCAGAAAACAAAACATGTGGTTTTTTGTTTAGTTTTAACTTCATACGTAATGCTCAGAATGCAATCACATTTTTGTCTTAGTTGCGCTTAGATTGACGCTCAGTCTCTAACAGAACAATATGACCTCTAGTCGCGACGTTGCTGTGAGAGGGGAGTGCAGTTGAAGCAAACAAAATGGCAGCTGTGTTCATCACGATACATATCACGTGACCTTTAGTGCTAATAAACAGCTGTTCAGATGTCAGGGCTACAAAGATCACGGTTAAAGGCGTTGCCCCACTTGCACGCTACCACACCGCGCCGAGGTAGTCTCACATGTACACTGAATACACTCGATGGCAAATAGCTGGAAAGTGAAATATTAAAAAGTAAGCATAAATGACCGTAGTTTAAGAGATCATCTATTGTGTCGCTTTATTACAGGAAGTCTGTAGCTGTGGGAGTAGCTTTCACTTGCCGCCGCTTGGTGCGCCACTCTCGCCCTCTTCCGTTTCCTCAACAGCTGACAATTAGTTCATTCTTCATCTTGGCAATTGGTGTTCATAGACCGAGCCGTGTCACTAGGACACCGTGCAGAGAGTTAATGGTTCGAGTTAAATTGTCAAACCAAAAATTTAATTTTGGAGACAGAGAAGTAGGTCTTCATGGTGATTAAAAGTACCATTTCCTAATGGTAATTTTTATAATGAAGTCATAACGTTGCCGGTTCTTTTATTTGGAGGATACATACGTGCTCAATAGATGACCATAGCGAATAAGGTGTGTTACTGAACTTTTGTCCTAATTATCGTTAGGAGGTGAAATTATTGGATTGGAGGCAAGGCAAAAACTTGAGTTGATTTTCACTCCTAACACAAAATTTATGACATCTGGTATTGTTAAAATGCATCTTTGGGTTTAAGGCTACGTTTATTGAAGCAGAAGAAGAACTCGCCTTGGCAATGTCTTTTGTAACGGTTGTAACATTTACATCTAATATACAGAACCCCAAGTTGAAACATACATATATACACATGTGGAACATGTGAATACATCAATGTAAAGTGTTCATTGGGAAAGTGTGGATGTTAAAAACAAGCAAATATTTCCTGGGCAAATCTGTTCTGTTACACTTTGTTTAGAGATAGTCTGCCTGTGTGCTTTTTTCCAGATATGCGAAACCTTTCAACCACGTTACTTCTGTAGAATGTGGCATACATATTTATTATAATGTGACTTACCCTGCACTTGAAATCCCTTTTTAAGCTTATGTGAGTTCTTCCACGTAGGTAGCCCAAGAAGGTAGATATTACATAAAATTTTCTTTGTTATTTATTAACAAATGAGATACCAAATCTATTTCTCTTTATGATGTAGTATTTATGTGTATTGATATTTTTGTACATAGATGGAATTTAATGAAGTGTAGATTTGTTAAATCCTTTTTTTTGGATTTAGTGAAAATGTAATTGTATTTTTGTTTGTTAGTTAGTATTCAGATACAGTATATACGCTGAAAAGCTAAATCAAAACGAAAATAGTTTTTTGGTTTCTGAATTTGTCAAGGACACCTGAAACGCACAGACACTAAGCGTTTGCGAGATGGGAATGATAATGTCAGAGGAACGATTCTGCTCGTGTTTCACCTCAAGGTTAAACAACTTTTCGTTCGGGCTCTACATGGCGCAGCATAGGTTGTAGTATACAGAATACCAATCATGAAACTCTTCGATTGTAACTAAAGTTACAACTAAACCACACAAAATGCGTTCTAGACTGGTTCTTCGAGAATCGCAAAGTGGTACAGAGGACGGGGAGAAATAGTATTACACGCGATATACGCGACAACACACCGAACTGTAGTGGTGTGTGTGTGACGTTCCAGGCTGGTTCTTCGAGAATCGCAGAGTGGTACAGAGGACGGGGAGAAGTAATATTACACGCGATATACGCGACAACACACCGGACTGTAGTGGTGTGACGTATCGGATCATGAGACTGATCCAGCTCAGACGGTCCCGTTCATTGTCGCGACCAGTTCAATTGAACCGTTCAGTGTAGAGTTCTGAGCATTGTCATCCTGGCCATCCTGTCAACGGACTGAACGAAATGAATGATTGCACTAGTTTGGAGTCTACGCAAAGAATCTATAGTTATAGTTAGTTGCATAATATAATAAGTTATTTTTTTCTATGTATAAGGGCTTTTAAATGAACCGATCCTTAACGAGTCTTAAAAATTATATATTATCTGGTTTGGCAGAAAATATAAAATTTATTCAGTTGGCTATAAAAGATGAACAAAACTGTGGTGGTTAGTGGTGAATGGATTCTTTTGCCTGTACAAAGCAGGTGCTGTTACATATTGGTAATATGTTGTATATTTTATATAGAACATATCTATATTGATATGAATGTGGCAGTATACCAGTATTGTAATGGGCACACAGCTCCACGTAAGATAGATTGAAGAAGATGGTTTAGAATACATTGTGTTTGTGAACATGTGCCGTATTATTTTAAATCCTATTAAATCCTAATTAATAAGTAATAATTAAAATATCACCTAAGTGATATTAAACATGGTGTCAGGTAGTGAATACTGTAAAAGTAGTGTCGTGAAGTAATAATCGCGATAACCTTGTTTTAAGTAATGTTAATAGATTGAAATTATAACCTGAAAATGGATTTTAAACAACCTCGAGGGTTACGTGATTGATGAAAACGTAGCAAAACAATTGGGCTCTGTTTTAAACAAAAGTTTGGAAATTTCCTCCTTGCATCAGGCAATTATGGAAAAGAAGACAAGGTTAAAATAGCAATGCTTTTACATTGCATAGGGGATGAAGGTATGGAAAATTTATAATACATTTAAACAAGACGAAGCAGATACTTTCAAAAAAGTGATCGAATTCTATGATGCATACTTCAATCCTAAGAAGAATTGTTGTGTACTGTAGGTATAAATTTTTTAGTAGAATACAACAAGAAAATGAACTTATAGATCATTACGTTACGTCATTGAAAGCTCTAGCCAAACCTTGCGATTTTAAAGACAGACGAAGACAGTCTAATAAGAGATAGGGTAGTGATTGGTCTTAGCGACAAACAGTTACAGGAAGCTCTACTTAGAGAAAGCGATTTAAACTTTGTCTAAGGCGTTGAATCAGTGTCGAGCTGCTGAACTGAGTAGGCAGCAAGCACAGGTGATTCAAGGCAAGGTAGGCCTAGGTACTGCAGATAGCGTAGGCTTGCATGCAATCAAGAAGAAAGGTTATATAAGACCTAAGTATTTCACTAATGATAGGACTAAAAACAATAATTTTAGTCCAAACCAAAAACTAAGCGACCAATCAAGAGGTCAAGGAGCTCGTCAAGATTTTAATAAAGGACAAACGTATAAGTGTCTAAAATGTGGAACTGAGCATACTAGGGCTAATTGTCCTGCGTATGGAAAAACTTGAAGGAAATGTGGACTTAAGAACCATTATGCCATTGGTTGTTATGGAGCAAATAAAAATAAACCAAAACTTAAGAAAACCGTTTCATGAAGCTACGATGGAGCGAGAAGACATGGAAGATATTTTCATAGGCGCCTTATTCCAAGAATATGTATCCAGGGAGGTCCAGTCCAAAGCTGAGGTGTCCAGGGAGGTCCAGTCCAAAGCAGATGTGTCCAGAGAGGTAAACAGTCTTGAGAAGAAAGTGGAAGTGTTGTCGTGGATGCAAAAATGTGAAAATAAATGATCAAAATGTGAGTTTTAAGCTTGATAGTGGTGCGCAGTGCAATGTGGTTACCATTACATGTGTGTTGAATCAGTTGAAGTTACCTAAGGTAAGACTTGAGCCTAATAATAGTAGAATTCTAAGCTATGAAAATCAAGAGTTAAGTTGTTTAGGAAATATTGTTCTTGACTCGGAGATTGATGGGTAAAAAATACAGGATAAAATATGTAGTAGTAAAAACCGAAAGTGTCCCAGTACTTGGTTTAATTGCTTGCGTAAAGTTGAATTTGATTAAAATAGTTAATAATTTGCAAGTAGGGCTAGTTTCAGATACTAAAGAAATTTTTTGTAAATAAACATAAAAATGTCTTTACTGGAGTAGGAAAGTTCCCTAAAAAATTGACTCTAGAGTTAAAAGAAAATGCTAAATCTGTAATAAATTCTGTTAGAAGAATTCCTGAATCAGTCAAACCTAAAACTAAAAGAGGTCCTTGATAGGCTAAAAGAAAATAAAATAATTGAACCTGTAGACTATCCGACTGATTGGGTTAATAACATTGTAATAGTATAGAAACCAGATAAATCCTTACGTATATGTTTTGGATCCTGCTCAGCTTAATGATTGTGTAAAATTGGATCCTTATCCAATTCTCTCTGCAGATGAGTTAGAACTATTGTTGAGAGGAAAGTCTTGTTTTACTGTACTTGATATGAAAGATGGGTTTCATCAAATTGAATTAGATCATGAAAGTAGCTTGTTAACAACTTTCATAACTCCTTTTGGTAAATATAAGTACAACAAACTACCTTTTGGGTTAAGAGTAAGTCCGGAAATCTTTCAAAAATATAATGTACAAAGGTTTGGTGATATTCCTAATGTAGGAATTTATTTTGATGACTTCATAATTGCAACTGAATCAGAAAAAGAACATAATGAAGTTTTAAAACATGTAATGGAAAGAGCGTTAAAAAAATAATGTTAAGTTCAATGCTACAAAATTACAGTATAAAATAAGCATTGTCAAATATCTTGGTATGTTATTTTCTAAAGAAGGCGTAACTCCTGAGCCTGAACGTTGTCAAAAGTATTGTTGCGTTAGAAGAGCCGGAAAGTAAAACAGAATTGCAAAGTGTGTTAGGTGTAAACTAACTACTTATCTAAGTTTGTACATAACATGAGTCAGTTAACTGAGCCCTTAAGGCAATTGCTAAAAAAAGATGTTGATTTTTTGTGGACAAAAGATCATACAGAAGCGTTCAAAAAACTTAAGTCTAAGATTGCTGAGGCAACATCGCTTAAAATCTTTGATCCTAAGAAAGAGGTGTGAAATTTTTGTTGATTCATCTAATTTTGGGTTTGTAGCATGTCTCCTTCAACAAGGGTATCCGATAGCATTTGCTTCTAAAGCGTTAACCGATACAGAAATAAGGTATCCCATAATAGATAAGGAGATGGCAGCTATTTGTTTTGTCCTGTCAAAGTATCATAAATTTATTTATGGTCAAAAGGTTACTGTATATACTGATCATTAGCCTTTGGTTTCAATTGTTTCAAAAACATGCATAAGGTTTCTAATAGGTTACAAAAGTTTTAACTTAATCTACTAAGTATAATATTGAAGTTAAATACTTTCCTGGAAAATCTAATATTTTAGCAGATTTATTGTCTAGAAAAGTTTCATGTAAAATGAATGAAAAGAATGAAAGTTATTTGAATAGTGAACTTGAAAAATCTGTTATGGTTCATAGCCTAAAAAATCAGTTAGTATGTCTGAAAGTAAAAAACTAGAATTTAAAAGTGCTACTGAGAATGATAGTGTTTTGAAAGGTATTGTTAAATACATACATGAAGGATGGCCTTCATATAAAAGTTTGAGTAATGAAATGAAAACTTATCATAAAGTTAAAGATGAAATATCATATGAAGATGGTTTGTTATTTTTTATCAACAAAATCATCGTTCCTTCTGTTTTGCGACAAAGTATGCAAAATTTAGTACTGAATCTCACCTTGGTGTAGTTAAATGTAAAGCCCAGAGCAAGGCAAATTCTATATTGGCCTAACATAAACGGAGACATTGAAAACCTAGTTTTGAGCTGTCAGATATGTGAAAAATATAGGTTTGCAAACGTAAAAACAACCATTAATGTCTCACGAAACGGCTAGTAGGCCGTGGCAATTTGTATATAGTGACATACTAGAGTATGGTGGTCAAAATTATTTGGTAGTTACTGATGCTTATTCTAACTGGGTAGAATTGAGAAAATTGTATGATAAGCCAGCCAACAGTGTTATTAGAGTTTTGAAAAATATTTTTTCTCAGTTTGGTGTGCCAGAACGCTTGTTTCCAGACCAATGTTCCCTATAGTTCTCAAGTGTTCAAATCTTTTGCCAATGAGTACAATTTCATAACAAGTAGTCCAGTTTATCCTAGAAGTAACGGTAGATCAGAAAAAGCTGTTGCAATATGCAAAAATCTTTTGAGACGGGCCAAGGATAGTGGTAAGGATATTGAGTTGTTACTTTTAGATTACAGAAATACTGCTCTTAGTAATGTGAATGTCAGTCCTGCACAATTGTTTTTGAATAGAGTGTTAAAGTCAAAATTGCCTGTAAATACTAATGACCTCAAGCCTAAAATAGTTAATGTCAACAGAAGTAGCCTAAATGAAAAATCTAAAAAATATTATGACAGAACATCAAAGTCACTTGGTAGTTTTGAGAAAGGTGATAATGTTTTGATTCAAAAAGGTAAAGAGTGGATAGGTGGTAAAGTAATTGAAAAGTTAAGCTTTCCCCCACGAAGCTATGTAGTTGAAGATAAATATGGGCAAGTGTATCGTAGAAATAGAATAATGTTAAGAAAATATTATTATGAAGTTGGTAAAAATAATTATTATGATTTAACTGTAGAAAATGATGTGGGGTAGGCCAAATGATAACAATATAGAAAATGTTGTTGAAAGACCTAATGTTGTTCCTGATAGGCCAGTACAAAACCAAATAACTAGATGTGGTCGTGCTATCAGAAAGCCTGCTCATTTGAATGACTTTGTTTAGAGATAACTTTTTGTTTGAAATCCCCCCCCCCCCACCCCCCCCCCCCCCCACCCCCCCCCCCCCCCACCCCCCCCCCCCCCCACCCCCCCCCCCCCCCACCCCCCCCCCCCCCCACCCCCCATTTGAAAAAAGCAAAAATGGATTTTGGAACACGCAATAATCAGAAAATGTGACTAAATTCTAATTGCAGAACTTTTTATTAATGCTTAAATGAATGCACAACGTATCCAGTATATATTTTAACTTAACTTTATATAGTTTATAATGTTCGTGCACTCGTTTGTTGTAAGCTAAACATTTGTTGATCTATCACTGTACAACAGTTCAACAGCAAAAAGACTAAACAATAATTTTCGTATAACCCGTAACTGTAGGTAGAATTGCTGACCTCGCATCGCAGCACCATTGCAACCACAGCTCAACAGCGAAAAGATAACACGCAAATTTTTTGTGAAACCTGTAGGTGTGGGTAGAATTACTGACCAAGCATCACAGCACCATTGTACACCAGCTGAATAGCAAAAGGGCTACCAACAAATGTTCGAGTAACCCGTAGCTGTTGTTAGAATAGCTTACCTCGCATCGCAGCTCCAATGTACCACATCTCAACAGCGAAAAAACTACTAACAAATGTTCATGTAAGCCATAGCTGCTGGAGGAATTGCTGACCTCACAACACAGCACAATTATATCACAGTTCAATAGAAACGATTACACACAAATATTCGAGTAAACCGTAGCTGTTGGTAGAATAGCTGTCCTTGCATCGCAGCTCCAATGTACCACATCTCAACAGCGAAAAAAAACTACTAACAAAATGTTCATGTAAGCCATAGCTGCTGGAGGAATTGCTGACCTCACAACACAGCACAATTATATCACAGTTTCAATAGAAAACGATTACACACAAATATTCGAGTAAACCGTAGCTGTTGGTAGAATAGCTGTCCTCGCATCGCAGCTCCAATGTACCACATCTCAACAGCGAAAAAAACTACTAAAAAATGTTCATGTAAGCCATAGCTGCTGGAGGAATTGCTGACCTCACAACACAGCACAATTATATCACAGTTCAATAGAAACGATTACACACAAATATTCGAGTAAACCGTAGCTGTTGGTAGAATAGCTGTCCTTGCATCGCATTATCATTGTACCACAGCTCAATAGAAAAGATTACACACAAATGTTCGTGTATCCCGTAGCTGTTGGTAGAATTGCTGATCTCGCATCGCAGCATCATTGTACAATAGCTGATAAGCAAAAAGACTACACACAAATATTCGTGTTAACCGTAGCTGTTGGTAGAATTGCAGATCTCGCATCGCAGCATAATTTAACCACAGCTCAACAGCGAAAAGTATACACACACATGTTCGTGTAACCCGTAGCTGTTGGTAAAACAGCATACCTCGCATCGCAGCTCCAATGTACCACATCTCAACAGCGAAAAAGTTACTAAAAATGTTCATGTAAAGCCATAGCTGTTGGAGGAATATTGCTGATCTCACAACACAGCACAATTATATCAAAGTTCAATAGAAACGATACACACAAATGTTCATGTAAGGCCTAAGCCATAGCTGTTGGAGGAATTGCTGACCTCACAACACAGCATCAATTATATCACAGTTCAACTTAGAAACGATTACACACAAATATTCGAGTAAACCGTAGCTGTTGGTAGAATAGCTGTCCTTGCATCGCATTATCATTGTACCACAGCTCAATAGAAAAGATTACACACAAACTTTCTTATATCCCGTAGATGTTGGTAGAATTGCTGATCTCGCATCGCAGCATCATTGTACAATAGCTAAACAGCAAAAAGACTACACACAAATATTAGTGTAACGCGTAGCTGTTGGTAGAATAGCTGTCCTAGCATCGCATCATCATTGTACTACAGCTCAATAGAACAGATTTCACGCAATTGTTCGTTTATCCCGTAGCTGTTGGTAGAATTGTTGATCTCGCATCGCAGCATCATTGTACCACAGTTCAACTTTGGAAGGACTACACACAAATGTTCGTGTAACCCGTAGCTGTTGGTAGAATTGCAGATCTCGCATCGCAGCATCATTGTACCACAGTTCAACTTTGGAAGGACTACACACAAATATTCGTGTAACCCGTAGCTGTTGGTAGAATTGCAGATCTCGCATCGCAGCGTCATTGTACCACAGTTCAACTTTGGAAGGACTACACACAAATATTCGTGTAACCCGTAGCTGTTGGTAGAATAGCTGTTATTGCATCGCATCATCATTGTACTACAGCTCAATAGAACAGATTACACACAAATGTTATGTATCCCATAACTGTTGTTAGAATTGCTGAGCTCGCATCTCAGTACTATTGTACCAAAACTCAACAGCGAAAAGACAACACACAAATATTCGTGTAACCCGTAGCTGTTGGTAGAATAGCTGTCCTTGCAGCGAATCATTGTCGTACTACAGCTCAATAGAACAGATTACACACAAATGTTCGTGTATCCCGTAGCTGTTGATAGAATTGCTGATCTCGCATCGCAGCATCATTGTACTACAGTTTAACTTTGGAAGGACGACGAACAAATATTCGTGTAACCCGTAGCTGTTGGTAGAATTGCAGATCTCGCATTGCAGCATCATTGTACCACAGTTCAACTTTGGAAGGACTACACACAAATATTCATTTTACCCGTAGCTGTTGGTAGAGCTGCAGATCTCGCATCGCAGCATCATTGTACCACAGCTCAACTTTGGAAGGACTACACACAAATGTTCGTGTAACCCGTAGGTATAGGTAGAATTGCAGATCTCGCATCGCAGCATCATTGTACCACAGTTCAACTTTAGAAGGACTACAAACAAATATTCGTGTAACCCGTAGCTGTTGGTAGAATTGCAGATTTTGCATCGCAGCATCATTGTACCACAGTTCAACTTTGGAAGGACTACACTCAAATATTCATGTAACCCTTAGCTGTTGGTAGAATTGCAGATCTCGCATCGCAGCATCATTGTACCACAGTTCAACTTTGGAAGGACTACAAATAAATATTCGTGGAACCCGTAGCTGTTGGTAGCATTGTATATCTCCCATCGCAGCATCATTGTACCACAGTTCAACTTTGGAAGGACTACACACACATATTCGTGTAACCCGTAGCTGTTGGTAGAAAAGCTGTCTTGCATCGCAGCATCATTGTACCACAGTTTCAACTTTGGAAGGATTACACACAAATATTCGTGTAACCCGTAGCTGTTGGTAGAAAAGCTGTCTTGCATCACATCATCATTGTACTACAGCTCAGTAGAACAGAATACACAAAAATATTTATGTGTATCCCGTAGCTGTTGGCAGAAAAGCTGTCCTTGCATCACATCATCATTGTACTACAGCTCAGTAGAAAAAGGCTAATACACACAAATATTTCGTGTATCCCGTAGCTGTTGGTAGAATAGCTGTCCTTGCATCGCATCATCATTGTACTACAGCTCAATAGAACAGATTACACACAAATGTTCGTGTATCCCGTAGCTGTTGATAGAAGTTTCTGATCTCGCATCGCAGCGTCATTGTTCCACAGTTCAACTTTGGAAGGACTACACACGATTATTCGTGTAACCCATAGCTGTTGGTAGAATTGCGGATCTCGCATCGCAGCATCATTGTACCACAGTTCAACTTTGGAGGGATTACACACAAATGTTCGTGTATCCCGTAGCTGTTGATAGTATTGCTGACCTCGCATCGCAGCATCATTGTACAACAGCTGAACAGCGAAAAGGCTACACACAAATGTTCGTGTAACCCGTAGCTGTTAGTAGAATTGTAGATCTCGCATCGCAGCGTCTTTGTACCACAGTTCAAACTTTGGAAGGACTGCACACAATATATTCGTATAACCCGTAGTTGTTAGTAGAATTGCAGATCTCGCATCGCAGCGTCGTTGTACCACAGTTCAACTTTGGAAGGACTACACACAAATATTCGTGTAACCCTTAGCTGTTGGTAGAATTGCGGATCTCGTATCGCAGCATCATTGTACCACAGTTCAACTTTGGAGGGATTACACACAAATGTTCGTGTATCCCGTAGCTGTTGATAGTATTGCTGATCTCGCATCGCAGCATCATTGTACAACAGCTGAACAGCGGAAAAGGGCTATACGCAAACTATTCGTGTAACCCGTAGCTGTTAGTAGAATTGGAGATCTTGCATCGCAGTATCATTGTACCACAGTTCAACTTTAGAAGGACTACACACAAATAATTGTGTAACCCGTAACTGTTGTTAGAACTGCTGAGATCTCGCATCTCAGCACCATTGTACCAAAGTTCAACTTTGGAAAGAAAGGCTACATAAAAATATTCGTGTAACCCGTAGCTATGGTAGAATAGCTGTACTTGCATCGCATCATCATTGTA
This sequence comes from Homalodisca vitripennis, assembly GCF_021130785.1. Classification (NCBI taxonomy): domain Eukaryota; kingdom Metazoa; phylum Arthropoda; class Insecta; order Hemiptera; family Cicadellidae; genus Homalodisca; species Homalodisca vitripennis. The sequence continues at coordinate 145,941,742 of NC_060215.1, forward strand.
CTACAGCTCAATAGAACAGATTACACACAAATGTTCGTGTATCCAGTAGCTGTTGATAGAATTGCTGACCTCGCATCGCAGTGTCATTGTACTACAGTTCAACTGTGGAAGGACTACACACAAATATTCGTGTAACCCGTACCTGTTGGTAGAATTGCAGATCTCGCTTCGCAGCACCATTGTACCAAAACTCAACAGCGAAAAGATTACACACAAATGTTCGTGTATCCCGTAGCTGTTGATAGAATTGCTGTCCTCGAATCGCATCATCATTGATTGCACTACAGCTCAATAGCGAACAGATTACACACAAATGTTCGTGTAACCCGTAGCTGTTGATAGAATTGCTGACCTCGCATCGCAGCATCATTGTACAACAGCTGAACAGCGAATAAGAACTACACACAAATGTCCGTGTAACCCGTAGCTGTTTGGTTAGAATTGTAGATCTCGCCCCATCGCAGCATCATTTCTGTGTACCACACAATTCAACGTTGGAAGGACTGCACACAAATATTCGTTATAACCCGTAGCTGTTGGTAGAATTGCAGATCTCGCTTCGCAGCATCATTGTACCACAGTTTAACTTTGGAAGGATTACACACAAACATTCGTGTAACCCGTAGCTCTTGGTAGATTAGCTTTCCTTGCATCGCATCAACATTGTACCACAGCTCAATAGAAAAAAAATGTACACACAAATAATCGTATAACCCATAACCGTTGTTAAAATTGCTGAGCTCCTATCTCAGCACCATGGTACCAAAACTCAACAGCGAAAAGACTACACACAAATTTTATTGTATCCCGTAGCTGTTGATATAATTGCTGACCTCGCATCGCAGCACTATTGTACCAAGCTGAACAGCAAAGAATACACAAATATGTTCGTGTAACCCGTAGCTGTTGGTAGACTTGCTGACCTTGCGTCTCTCTTGGTCTTGGCGCTGCTCCGCTGGTTCTATTTCCAACTTCTATTTTGTGCAAAATATTGTATGACTTTCTCCAGTATAGAACAGAAAAACTGATTAAAATTTTTAAACACGTAATATTACTAAAGTTTAAAACGCTGAGTTGTAAACAAAACCTGTAAACCCAATAACAAGTACGTAAACCAAGATCACTCATCACTCATTTCGTAATCTAAGCTTTATTTGGCTTATTGTTGATCAGGACATTGAAACATTGAATAAAATGATGGTTTTAAACCACAATATTGTTACCAAAGTTGCAAGTTGATTTGAATAAATGAAATTCAAAGTAAACACAACGTATTTATTTAGATATTTTTCATTTTTGGTTAACAAAATGATGTATAAGTAATTTGGTATACAAATGATGGTTTGTTATTGTTCAAACTACTGCCTAAACGGTAAAACGCGCTCGAAACTTCTCGTTCATAACATAATGGCACTGAGAGCGACTCGCAATACACAGATATTTACTGTTTTTAATGTCGATAAAGACGTTTTACATAATCTTTGAAGCTCTAAGTATTTCTAATTGAAGGTTATTGTACTTACAGACACATCCAGAAACAGAAAGCCGCTTTTTAATTAATTAATGGAAGAGAATTAGTTAATTACACTTTGTAGTGGTTAATTTTAAATGTACCAATGTATTATATACTGTACCCATGTAGTGGTAGTAGATATAGATCTTCACACAAATTTTCAACCCTCTAGGTCTACTTATTCGATATTATCATGCATACAGACAGACAGGAATCGAGTTTCCCACTGTGCCAATGCTTTCAATACTGTATGCAAGTAGAGGTAGTAGTGATAGACTTTTACAACAAATTTCAACCACCTAGGTCAACTTATCGACAGTTATCATGCATACAGACAGACTAGAATCGAGTTTCCCACTGTGCCAATGCTTTCAATAATGTATGCAAGTAGAGGTAGTAGTGATAGACTTTTACAACAAATTTCAACCACCTAGGTCAACTTATCGACAGTTATCATGCATACAGACAGACAGGAATCGAGTTTCCCACTGTGCCAATGTTTTCAATACTGTATGCAAGTAGTGGTAGTAGAGATAGACTTTTACAACAAATTTTCAACCACCTACGTCAACTTATCGACAGTTATCATGCATACAGACAGACAGGAATCGAGTTTCCCACTGTGCCAATGTTTTCAATACTGTATGCAAGTAGTGGTAGTAGAGATAGACTTTTACAACAAATTTTAACCACATAGGTCAACTTATCGACAGTTATCATGCATACAGACAGACAGGAATCGAGTTTCCCACTGTGCCAATGTTTTCAATACTGTATGCAAGTAGTGGTAGTAGAGATAGACTTTTACAACAAATTTCAACCACCTACGTCAACTTATCGACAGTTATCATGCATACAGACAGACAGGAATCGAGTTTCCCACTGTGCCAATGTTTTCAATACTGTATGCAAGTAGTGGTAGTAGAGATAGACTTTTACAACAAATTTCAACCACCTAGGTCAACTTATCGACAGTTATCATGCATACAGACAGACAGGAATCGAGTTTCCCACTGTGCCAATGTTTTCAATACTGTATGCAAATAGTGGTAGTAGAGATAGACTTTTACAACAAATTTCAACCACCTAGGTCAACTTATCGACAGTTACGATGCATACAGACAGACTAGAATCGAGTTTCCCACTGTGCCAATGTTTTCAATACTGTATGCAAGTAGTGGTAGTAGAGATAGACTTTTACAACAAATTTCAACCACCTAGGTCAACTTATCGACAGTTATCATGCATACAGACAGACTGGAATCGAGTTTCCCACTGTGCCAATGTTTTCAATACTGTATGCAAGTAGTGGTAGTAGAGATAGACTTTTACAACAAATTTCAACCACCTAGGTCAACTTATCGACAGTTATCATGCATACAGACAGACTGGAATCGAGTTTCCCACTGTGCCAATGTTTTCAATACTGTATGCAAGTAGTGGTAGTAGAGATAGACTTTTACAACAAATTTCAACCACCTAGGTCAACTTATCGACAGTTATCATGCATACAGACAGACTGGAATCGAGTTTCCCACTGTGCCAATGTTTTCAATACTGTATGCAAGTAGTGGTAGTAGAGATAGACTTTTACAACAAATTTTCAACCACCTAGGGCAACTTATCGACAGTTATCATGCATACAGACAGACTGGAATCGAGTTTCCCACTGTGCCAATGTTTTCAATACTGTATGCAAGTAGTGGTAGTAGAGATAGAGTTTTACAAACAAATTTCAACCACCTAGGTCAACTTATCGACAGTTATCATGCATACAGACAGACTGGAATCGAGTTTCCCACTGTGCCAATGTTTTCAATACTGTATGCAAGTAGTGGTAGTAGAGATAGACTTTTACAACAAATTTTCAACCACCTAGGTCAACTTATCGACAGTTATCATGCATACAGACAGACTGGAATCGAGTTTCCCACTGTGCCAATGTTTTCAATACTGTATGCAAGTAGTGGTAGTAGAGATAGACTTTTACAACAAATTTCAACCACCTAGGTCAACTTATCGACAGTTATCATGCATACAGACAGACTGGAATCGAGTTTCCCACTGTGCCAATGTTTTTCAATACTGTATGCAAGTAGTGGTAGTAGAGATAGACTTTTACAACAAATTTCAACCACCTACGTCAACTTATCGACAGTTATCATGCATACAGACAGACAGGAATCGAATTTCCCACTGTGCCAATGATTTCAAAGGTGAGGTTAAAATACGCAACAGTCATTTACAACTAGTTAACATAAAATCCCTTAATGTAGATCTAAAACTAGACAGTGACTGTGTGCTCTTCAAGCTACCGGGTAGGTATTTGTACAATTTGGGGCCAAAGTAGGAAAAGATCCTCCTACCGACTTCCAACCTCACTCTGGGGAAGTGAAGCTGGTTGTCCTGGCGACTGCTACGTTGCGAAACCTCCTGTCTTTGCACAAGTTTTCACAGAGATAAAGAGGTTCCCGAATTTTAGGGCCTTGTGGATCATGCAGACTGTAATTATTCTGCATACCTGTTCCATACACAAAATGTTGGCCGCGTCTCGATGAGAGGACACATGGTCAAACCTTTTTAGACAGAATACAAAACGGACGGCTGAGTTTTGCAATCTTTGAATCCTTCAATGTCCTCCCTCGAGATACTGTTTCCACAGGCAGGATAGCAGTAGTAAAAAACAGAGAAAATCACAGACCGCATGAGCTGTAGCCTCGCAGACTCTGGCAGTAAATTCCTAAATCTATACAGGCCCCTCAACCTGCCCAAAGCACGTTGGATAGTGTCAGTGACATGATCAGAGAATGTGAGTTCGCTATCAAGAACGATGACGAGGGTTTTCACCTCGTCGCTCACAGCCAAGCCCTCACCACCGATTCTGACCACCACATCTCTGTCACTGAGGACCTGCACTACATTGTGTGGGGCTACACGAATGACAGAGCACTTGCCTAAGTTCAACTGGAGACCATTGTTTACCAACCATATACAGATGTTTGCAAGGTCAGAATTGATGTTTGCTATGGAATCTTCAGCAGAGCCAGGTTCATACGACAAATGCAACTGACAATCATCAGCGTATAAATGAGCTGTGAAGCTTTGTACACAACTGGGGAAGTCAGATGTGTACAGGTTGAACAGCAAAGGACTAAGACAACTACCCTGAGGTACACCCGCGTTTTGATCAGAGGGGTAGATGTCTCACTCGTTAGCCTTGTGATCTTATCTCTGTCTTCTAGATACAATCTCACCCATTTGATTGCCTCTTCACCAAATCCGTAGAAGTGCATCTTAGCCATCAGCATTGAATAATCAATGGAGTCAAATGCTTGGGAGAAGTCTAACATTACCAGCATGCTGAAGTTCCCTTTATCTTTTGTGTCTAATAGATCACTGAACAGATTTACCAGGGCAGTACAAGTTCTGTGGCCTTTTCGGAAAACGTGATTGCATTTTTGGCAAGATATTCTCTTCCTTCAGAAAATTTTCTATTTGGTGTGTGACGATTTTTTCTAAACTCTTTGAAGCTGCTGGCAATATCGAGATGGGCCTTAATTGATGGACACTTTTCGGGGCAGCGACCTTTGGGATAGGGCGAACTATACTTGTTTTCCAGGCCTGAGGAAATACTCCGCTGGCAAGAGATTCATTAATGAGATGTGTAATAGCTCCCAGGACGTACGGACTAACAGCTTTTATCATTTGAATTGATATTTGATCAACTGCCTACTGCTCTAGACTTGATGATATTCATTGCTGATTTAACATCTTCTGTTGTTACAGCTGAGAAACAGAACTTACTTATTAAATGGTTTCTTTCCATCTCTTTGAAAGAATGTATAGCGGCTTGACTAGCTTTTTTATGACTACCCATTTTAACAAAGTATTTATTGATCTAATTTACATTTGAATGGCTTGGTAAGAAGTCATTACCTTTGTTCTTAAACATATCACACTGCTTCAAACAGTTCCAGAAATCTTTAGGGTCTTTACTAGAAGTCAGTTTATGATTAAAAAAAATCTTTCTTTGCCCTCCACACCATACAGTTCAGCTTATTTCGTATTCTCTTGAACTTCTCCATATCGGTACTAACCCTGGTTTTCCAGTAATGTCTTCGCAATTTATTTTTTGTCTTTATCAATCTATCTATACTTTCATTTCTCCAAGGGGCTTTCTTCTTTGTGATTCGTTTGCAAACAACTGGGGCTTGCTCATCAAAGACTTCTATAATATAGGTCGCGATGAAATTCTCAATGTTATCAACCCCTTGGACTTGCATTGCTACTCCCCAAATCAATATCAGAAATGTTTTTTTAACAGCTCTATCAGCATCGAACTTTGAGTAATCTCTGTAAGTAACAAACTTTGGCCTTTTTTTCTCCTACTTACATATTATAATACAATAAATAAGCCTGTGGTCCGTTATCTTCACACCTCTGTGGTCCTTGATACTAGTTGCATCAATAACGCGGGTCCTCTCGACTTCCACAGACCTGTCTACTATGATGTGGTCTAACAAGTAGAGGTGTCTGTGACTCTTGTAGGCTCTGTTATCAGCTGTATTGCGTTTGATTCTTTCAAGAGTCGGCGTAAGTAGATCGCATAATAAGACGATTTTTAGAGTAAGTTGACATTTTTTGTATCTCCCAACACTACAACTGAGTCCACTTCAATCGCAAGGCCAACAAAAATAGAGTGAAACAAAGCTGAAAGTGAGGTGTACCTTACACAGGGAGGCCTGTAAACTACGCAAATGGCAAGCCTAAGCCCCGTCACCCTCAAGACAACAGAGAGCCACTCTAGTCTACACTCTCACTGAGCGTGTACTCGTCAAAAACAATACCCTATTTAATGTACAAGGCCACTCCTCCACCCATCTGCACTTCTGAGTGGCCCCGTCTCTTAGGATCGCGGTCTCTGCGCAGCATGACGTACCCTGGTATTTTAAAATTATCTGAGGGGGTACCAGGACTAAGCCACGTCTCAGATACACCAAATACATCAAAGTCAAATTCACTGACAAGTGAAGTCATTTCATCCAACCCTTGTGTTGAGGGATCTGATGTTGACGTGTCCACACTTCAGGTGTCCAATACCCCCCCTTCCGATCAGTTTCCCGAGACCTGAGAAGGTTCAGGAGTCGCTAGAGGGTCATCCAAAATAATCCCAGGCACAGGACCCAAACCGAGCAGGGGAGCTGGAGCCGCTTCGTTCCGGTCGCTAGGGGAGAAAGCTGGAATACTAGCCAGACTCTGCAAAGCCGATGAAACAGCTGACACAAACAAGGAGCCCAGGCGAGAGACGCCGTCCCTTGATAGGTCCCGTCTGCCAACACAAGTGTTAGCTTCCACGAAGTCAACGCCGAATCAAGATGCTGTTCAAAAAGATTTTTGAATTTGGAGAATTTGTTTTGGCAGAATATAGCAGATCCGCCATACTATGGAGGGCCTCCCGCTTACCATGCCCGCCGTTGTATCCAGGACACCCCCCGGTAGCCTTTCCTAAGATTATTACAGCCAACATGAATAAATATTACCGATAGACTTACTCTTACATCGACGTTTAGCCGAAGAGAGCGACGAGTCCCGCTCCTGTGTGAGTTCACTGTTAGCTTTAGACAAGTCATTGAGCTTATTCATGACAGACACGAGGAACTAATTTACTAATTGCGCCTTCACCAAATGTAGCCGCTATTGATCTAAGTTTACTATAGAATAAAGCTGCTAAATCAATTATATCTTCATTGACAAAACATAAGCCATCAATAACGTTGAGATGTTTGCTAGATCTGGTTAAAGCAGGCATTTTAGTCAAATTTTGTATAGCCAACAACCTTAGCAATCTATTCTTAATGTCTTAAACTTTTTCCTCCTGGACAAACACTCCAAATAAGCTCCGCTAGATACACACTGCCTGCCTGCATATCTCAGGTGAAAGTCCCCAATAAGCTCCGCTAGATACACACTGCCTGCCTGCATATCTCAGGTGAGAGTCCCCAATAAGCTCCGCTAGATACACACTGCCTGCCTGCATATCTCAGGTGAGAGTCCCCAATAAGCTCCGCTAGATACACACTGTCTACCTGCATATATCAGGTGAGAGTCCCCAATAAGCTCCGCTAGATACACACTGCCTGCCTGCATATCTCAGGTGAGAGTCCCCAATAAGCTCCGCTAGATACACACTGCCTGCCTGCATATCTCAGGTGAGAGTCCCCAATAAGCTCCGCTAGATACACACTGCCTGCCTGCATATCTCAGGTGAGAGTCCCCAATAAGCTCCGCTAGATACACACTGCCTGCCTGCATATCTCAGGTGAGAGTCCCCAATAAGCTCCGCTAGATACACACTGCCTGCCTGCATATCTCAGGTGAGAGTCCCCAATAAGCTCCGCTAGATACACACTGCCTGCCTGCATATCTCAGGTGAGAGTCCCCAATAAGTAGCACATCCTTGAAGCTGAAAGAGTCTTGGGGGCCCGCTGACTGGGGCGAAGCTGGGCGATATCTACGACAGCAGGGAACAGGGGACGAAATGGGGGCAGTGGTGCAGTGCCGACGTGTCCGACACTGGTCTCACGTCATGCAGCAATAGACGCGAGCAGCTCGTCAAGGAGAGAGTCAGCGCCGGAGTTCCGTCTCTGTCGTGCTCGAGTCTCCATGCGCCTCACCTCACCACGCAGACACCTGAGGTCAGCCTCCAACACCTCCACCGTAGTTAGCAGAACCTGGCGCTCAGCAGTCAGAGCTGCCAGCTTTTCGTGACTCTCCAAGAATACCCTTTCAGTGTCCACATTCACATTCTTGCTGGCAGACTCTTGGAGACGCAACTTTTCCTCCCTGCACTTACTTAATTGGGCATTGAGTCTGCTAATGACGGCTTCGTAGCGGTCCTCCAGCTCACAGCACTGAACAGATTTACATTTAAAGCTGTTGTTCAAGCCCATGCATCGATGTTTAGCCGAAGAGAGCGACGAGTCCCGCTCCTGTGTGAGTTCACTGTTAGCTTTAGACAAGTCATTGAGCTTATTCATGACAGACACGAGGAACTAATTTACTAATTGCGCCTTCACCAAATGTAGCCGCTATTGATCTAAGTTTACTATAGAATAAAGCTGCTAAATCAATTATATCTTCATTGACAAAACATAAGCCATCAATAACGTTGAGAAGTTTGCTAGATCTGGTTAAAGCAGGCATTTTAGTCAAATTTTTTATAGCCACAACCTTAAAAACAAAAACTATTCAATAAAGCTAATAACAATAAATAGTTAATAAAACGAGTAACAACAATCAACAGTAATAAATAGACTAATAAATAAATACCAACAAATAAATAACAGTAAGCGTAGATAGTGAGTGAGCCGTAATTCAACAGGCCGGCAATAAGTATTGCATGGATGAACAAGAGTTATGTTCAATAGTTGAAGGCGTCGCAATGTCCCGGTAGAGCTGGGCTGGGAACCAGTTAGTGGACCTGTGTGGCGGCAACAATATTAAAAGTAAATAAAATTTTCACAAGTAGAAAACATCGATGGGACATCAATAAAATAAAATAAAATTGGCGAGCGACGTCCACTCCGTGTAACTAAGGTAGACCAGGTCTACCAACCATAACGGCAGACAGGATTTCAACCACCTAGGTCAACTTATCGACAGTTATCATGCATACAGACAGACAAGAATCGAGTTTCCCACTGTGCCAATGTTTTCAATACTGTATGCAAGTAGTGGTAGTAGAGATAGACTTTTACAACAAATTTCAACCACCTAGGTCAACTTATCAACAGTTATCATGCATACAGACAGACTGGAATCGAGTTTCCCACTGTGCCAATGTTTTCAATACTGTATGAAAGTAGTGGTAGTAGAGATAGACTTTTACAACAAATTTCAACCACCTAGGTCAACTTAACGACAGTTATCATGCATACAGACAGACTGGAATCGAGTTTCCCACTGTGCCAATGTTTTCAATACTGTATGCAAGTAGTGGTAGTAGAGATAGACTTTTACAACAAATTTCAACCACCTACGTCAACTTATCGACAGTTATCATGCATACAGACAGACAGGAATCGAGTTTCCCACTGTGCCAATGTTTTCAATACTGTATGCAAGTAGTGGTAGTAGAGATAGACTTTTACAACAAATTTCAACCACCTACGTCAACTTATCGACAGTTATCATGCATACAGTCAGACAAGAATCGAGTTTCCCACTGTGCCAATGTTTTCAATACTGTATGCAAGTAGTGGTAGTAGAGATAGACTTTTACAACAAATTTCAACCACCTAGGTCAACTTATCGACAGTTATCATGCATACAGACAGACAGGAATCGAGTTTCCCACTGTGCCAATGTTTTCAATACTGTATGCAAGTAGTGGTAGTAGAGATATACTTTTACAACAACTTTCAACCACCTAGGTCAACTTATCGACAGTTAACATGCATACAGACAGACAGGAATCGAGTTTCCCACTGTGCCAATGTTTTCAATACTGTATGCAAGTAGTGGTAGTAGAGATAGACTTTTACAACAAATTTCAACCACCTAGGTCAACTTATCGACAGTTATCATGCTTACAGACAGACTGGAATCGAGTTTCCCACTGTGCCAATGTTTTCAACACTGTATGCAAGTAGTGGTAGTAGAGATAGACTTTTACAACAAATCTTAACCACCTAGGTCAACTTATCGACAGTTATCATGCATACAGACAGACTGGAATCGAGTTTCCCACTGTGCCAATGTTTTCAATACTGTATGCAAGTAGTGGTAGTAGAGATAGACTTTTACAACAAATTTTAACCACCTAGGTCAACTTATCGACAGTTATCATGCATACAGACAGACTGGAATAGAGTTTCCCACTGTGCCAATGTTTTCAATACTGTATGCAAGTAGTGGTAGTAGAGATAGACTTTTACAACAAATTTTAACCACCTAGGTCAACTTATCGACAGTTATCATGCATACAGACAGACAGGAATTGAATTTCCCACTGTGCCAATGTTTTCAATACTGTAAACATAAAAGATCTTTACAACAAATTTAACCCAATAGATCAATACATTTGAGAGCCACCTTGCATACAGACAGACAGAAATTGAATTTCGCTCTCAACTGGTGAGTAAGGCATTTATGACCCCTCAGCCAATAGATTAAGCTGTTCATTTATTTTTATTTGGGAAATAAAAAGTAAACATGAAGGAAGTACGTTCATCTAGTTATTTCACACACTTTAATTTTAATTTGTTGTATAATTAAATGCCGTTTAAATGAAAAACCTTCACTTTGAAGTATTATTTGCTGAAAACAGTTAGTGTTTTACGGTAATGAGTTTATAAGTAGGAAAATGATTAAAATCCCCCAGTACTACTTTATCCTGTCGTGGCTTGGAGTAAATGATTTTTATGGAAACCTATGTAAACACCTTCCAATCTGCCAATCTTCCAATCCCAATAATGACATTTATCACTAGTTATGAAGTCTTGTATTTAAGTAATATAAAAAAATAAATATAAAATTATGTTTACAACAATAAACATATCCTGGCTGGGTGCTCAATTTCAGGTATGTGTCAATTATTTAACTTTTAATGTTGTTGGCAACTTTAGCTTTGGTGTGTACCTTGCCACTAAAGAATTTGACACACAAAAGACGGCAGATGCCAATTTTTGAAACGTCCTATTTATATTGTAGTCACAAATAACCTTTGCGCTGGCTTGAAGTGTAGAAGGAACACCCGTGCCTCAAACCACTACCAATGTCGTTACCACCAACAGGGCTCCCCTACACTCTCTCACTAGAACTCCTATAGAACCTGGATGGAGTTTGCATGAACTCGGTGTCCTGGATGACCGAACGACGAATACGTGGAGGTACGTGATCACGTATAATTGTGTTAACACATGAAACATCATACTATTAAAATATCCAAGGTATAGTATAGGAGGGGTGGGGGTGAGAATTGTAGAACATTTGGTACTGCGGTTAAGACGTTAAGACCACCTTCAACTGAGCAAGTTGCTGGCTGCACTTGACAAATGAAAGTAACAAAGAGAGTACTTGTGGAGAAGACGAACACGCTTTGCTAAAAGCTCTATAAATAGTTTGTTTAAATGATTTTGTACACAAAACATACAAGGATATAGCGCTCGCCACTCACCCCTCCCCAAGCCCCGAAATAGAACGGTGTAATATTTATAGTCTGCAGTTTATTCCTGGCCTGTCATGGCGGTTCCTTCAACTTTGTTTGCTATCTGTGGATTCTTACGAAAACCTTTGTAAAACATGAAACACTGTAGAGAGGGGAGTAGCATGACGATGGCCGGGCACAGCGCATATAAAAACTAATTTAATGAAAATTAGCGTAACAAATGTAAATAGGCCTGCTATCTCGAAACTATTTAATGCACTATCACACTTTGCCAGGTGCAGCCCCACCACTTTTAAGAAAAGGAAATACTTTTTTTGAGAGTCATATATTAAATATAATGTTTTTAAACCATAATTATCTCTACAATCTCCAGAAAAAATAATGTATTATAAATATATGTTTATAGCAAAAGTGTATTTTTTTAAATTGTACGAGTACAAAACATTAAAATATGGCCACACGATAGGGAGAAACCTATGTAGCAGTTCTCAAATCTCTAGAAACTTTCTGTCAAAAGTTATGATACAGACAGACAAGCAAACACGACAGGGTTCCCCCTTGGACCATGAGAAACCTATGTAGCAGTTTTCAAATCTCTAGAAACTTTCTGTCAAAAGTTATGATACAGACAGACAAGCAAACACGACAGGGTTCCCCCTTGGACCATGAGAAACCTATGTAGCAGTTTTCAAATCTCTAGAAACTTTCTGTCAAAAGTTATGATACAGACAGACAAGCAAACACGACAGGGTTCCCCCTTGGACCATGAGAAACCTATGTAGCAGTTCTCAAATCTCTAGAAACTTTCTGTCAAAAGTTATGATACAGACAAACAGGCAGACACGACAGGGTTCCCCCTTGGACCATGAGAAACCTATGTAGCAGTTTTCAAATCTCTAGAAACTTTCTGTCAAAAGTTATGATACAGACAGACAAGCAAACACGACAGGGTTCCCCCTTGGACCATGAGAAACCTATGTAGCAGTTTTCAAATCTCTAGAAACTTTCTGTCAAAAGTTATGATACAGACAAACAGGCAGACACGACAGGGTCCCCCCTTGGACCATGAGAAACCTATGTAGCAGTTTTCAAATCTCTAGAAACTTTCTGTCAAAAGTTATGATACAGACAGACAAGCAAACACGACAGGGTTCCCCCTTGGACCATGAGAAACCTATGTAGCAGTTTTCAAATCTCTAGAAACTTTCTGTCAAAAGTTATGATACAGACAGACAAGCAAACACGACAGGGTTCCCCCTTGGACCATGAGAAACCTATGTAGCAGTTCTCAAATCTCTAGAAACTTTCTGTCAAAAGTTATGATACAGACAAACAGGCAGACACGACAGGGTTCCCCCTTGGACCATGAGAAACCTATGTAGCAGTTTTCAAATCTCTAGAAACTTTCTGTCAAAAGTTATGATACAGACAGACAAGCAAACACGACAGGGTTCCCCCTTGGACCATGAGAAACCTATGTAGCAGTTTTCAAATCTCTAGAAACTTTCTGTCAAAAGTTATGATACAGACAGACAAGCAAACACGACAGGGTTCCCCCTTGGACCATGAGAAACCTATGTAGCAGTTTTCAAATCTCTAGAAACTTTCTGTCAAAAGTTATGATACAGACAGACAGGCAGACACGATAGGGTTCCAAGAACAACCTTTCGCATGCTCCATAAACACCATCTATAATCTCTCTAAATAGGATGCATTTTGCTCAACAAGTGAAAGGAAGTATTTTTACAATAACGGTGTCAACCTCCACTAGCGAATTGACACATGAAGGGTGGATCTGAATCGACACGTCCCAGAAGGAGCTCTGAAGTCGATCTCCACAAGCAATTTGACACATGAAGGGTGGCTCTGAATCGGCACGTCCCTGAAGGAGCTCAGAAGTCGATCTCCACAAGCAATTTGACACATGAAGGGTGGCTCTGAATCGACACGTCCCAGAAGGAGCTCTGAAGTCGATCTCCACAAGTAATTTGACACATGAAGGCGGTCATTATAGACAGAAGTAGGATTCATTATTTAACATAGAGAATTCGTGGGCACATTTTTCAAATTACATCACTTACATCTAATAGTGTAGATACTGGACCTTTTTGATGTACTTAAGTAGCCTGTCGGTAGGATTATTGCTGGCGACTATGATGTAATTAACTAAACGTAAATTCTATAGATCCGTGTATGAAATAAATGTGTACTTTTGAGAAAGATTTAGTCTACTTGCTTAAAGCCTAATGGGGGTTTTACCTGATCTGCTTCAAAGGGATTTAAGATCTATACCAGTTTTCCTTGATGTTTATCGAAAATTGGTTAAAAGTCCCCTTTGCACCAAAAAGCACATTCCATGTGACGTGACGTAGACGACTTCCTTTCGTAGATTAGTAGTTTTTAAATAGAAGTGAGTGTTTACTACATTGCCAAATTTCAAGTTTGCCCTGTCAAGCTTTGCAAATTCTGCCCCTTTTTTGGTGTTAAATGATGTTGGCTATACATGTTGTGAACTATACATAAAATTACTTTGTTATGTTACTGTTGACAATATATAAGATCTGGTGTTTTTTGAAGTTCCCTTTCAAAATACAATGTCTGGTCGGCAAAAAACGTACTTACGAGTACCCATACTCGTTTTTGTTCTCGTTTCGAGAGCAAAGCTCTATTAGCCTGCAAGAGAAAAAAAGATTTCCTTATATGAGATCGGTCCGTGACATCAGAACTGCAGATTATGAAAGATGCGAAGTGAGGATGCCTGTGCCATCTGTCCAATTACTCTGAAACTATGTTGCTGCAAGAGCCGGGTTTCGTAGCTAGGCGCTAGGTGGCAGCACTCCCTACTGTCATGTTTCTATTTTTGTCACTGCACAACTGGCCACGGGTCCACGGCCGTGACAACAGAGTTCGGTCCTCAGAAGGTTTGATACATTTAAATAGACAGCCTAATCAATATACTATTGTATATTAATTAAAACAGCCTACATTTTATGCCGTTTTCTTATTTTTGGAAGTTAAAATCCTAGTAAATCAGAATTAATATGTTTACGGTGTATTACTCAGAATTTCAAGCGTTGCACAATATGCTGAAGGGATAACCTATTGTATACATCGACTCTTGTCGTATATCTTGTTACAAAGTGCTAAGTATACGCTGTATGTTGTATACGCTTTAAAACAAACAAGTAGAAGTGATTGCCGATGGTACAATATTTTGACCAGGACTTCTGAATTGGTATATTTTTTTGTTACTAAAACTATTCCTAACCAACCGTTCTTAGAAATGTCCAGTTAATGTGACTTCTCGTGCATGTGACTGCACAAGCGCTTTGAGATCTCCACATTGTCCATACTGAGCATAATTATTCTGGGTAAAATGAAAACTTATGAAAAATCTTTATAGCTATTCTAACTTATCAGAGACCCTGCCTACAAGACTAGTTAACCTCGGCATTGAGTCTTGATGTATAGAGGGACGACATAGTGGCTCACTCACCAAGGTGCCATACTTGTAGTCTAATAATTGGTATAAAATTCAGTGAAAGTAACCTCGGCATTGAGTCTTGAAGTAAAGAGGGAAGACATAGTTCCTAACTCATTACAGTGACATACTTGTAGTCTGATATTAGGTGTAAACTTTAGTGACAGTAATCTCGAGTTTGATACTTGATGTACATAGGTACGACAACGTGGCTCCCTCACCACAGTAACATACTTGTAGTCTGATACTGTGTGTAAACATCAGTCACAGTAACCTCGGCATTGAGGCTGGATGTAGAGAGGGACGACAAAGTGGCTCACTCATTACAGTGACATACTTGTAGTCTAATACTCGGTGTAAACTTCAATGACAGTAACCTCGACATTGAGGCTGGGTGTAAAGAGGGAAGACAAAGCGGCTCACTCATTACAGTGACATACTTGTTGTCTAATACTCGGTGTAAACTTCAATGACAGTAACCTCGGCATTGAGGCTCGATGTAGAGAGAGACGACAAAGTGGCTCACTCATTACAGTGACATACTTGTTGTCTGATACTGGGTGTAAACTTCAGTGACAGTAACCTGGGTATTGAGTCTTGATGTATGGAGGGAATACATAGTGACTCACTCATTACAGTGACATACTTGTAGTCTGATAATGGGTGTAAACTTCAGTGACAGTAACTTCGTTATTGAGGCTTGATGTAAAGAGGGAAGTCAAAGTGGCCCACTAATTACAGTGACATACTTGTAGTCTGATACTGGGTGTAAACTTCAGTGAAAGTAACCTGGGCATTGAGTCTTGATGTATGGAGGGAACACATAGTGACTCACTCATTACAGTGATATACTTGTAGTCGGATAGTGTGTAAACTTCAGTGAAAGTAACCTCGGCATTGAGTCTTGATGTATAGAGGGAACACATAGTGACTCACTCATTACAGTGACATACTTGTAGTCGGATAGTGTGTAAACTTCAGTGAAAGTAACCTGGGCATTGAGTCTTGATGTATGGAGGGAACACATAGTGACTCACTCATTACAGTGATATACTTGTAGTCTGATAATGGGTGTAATCTTCAATGACAGTAACCTCGGCATTGAAGCTTGATGTAAAGAGGGAAGACAAAGTGGCTCACTAATTACAGTGACATACTTGTAGTCTGATACTGGGTGTAAACTTCAGTGAAAGTAACCTAGGCATTGAGTCTTGATGTATGTAGGGAACACAAAGTGACTCACTCATTACAGTGATATACTTGTAGTCTGATAATGGGTGAGGGTGTAATCTTCAAGGACAGTAACTGCGTTATTGAGGCTTGATGTAAAGAGGGAAGACATAGTGGCTCACTCATTACAGTGACATACTTGTAGTCTAATAATCGGTGTAAACTTCAATGACAGTAACCTCGGCATTGAGGCTGGATGTAGAGAAGGACGACAAAGTGGCTCACTCATTACAGTGACATACTTGTAGTCTGATACTGGGTGTAAACTTCAGTGACAGTAACTTCGTTATTGAGGCTTGATGTAAAGATGGAAGACGTAGTGGCTCACTAATTACAGTGACATAATTGTAATCTAATACTTGGTGTAAACTTCAATGACAGTAACCTGGGCATTGGGTCTTGATGTATGGAGGGAACACATAGTGACTCACTCATTACAGTGACATACTTGTAGTCGGATAGTGTGTAAAATTCAGTGAAGAGTAACCTCGGCATTGAGTCTTGATGTATGGAGGGAACACATAGTGACTCACTCATTACAGTGACATACTTGTAGTCGGATAGTGTGTAAACTTCAGTGAAAGTAACCTCGGCATTGAGTCTTGATGTATGGAGGGAATACATAGTGACTCACTCATTACAGTGACATACTTGTAGTCGGATAGTGTGTAAACTTCAGTGAAAGTAATCTCGACATTGAGTCTTGATGTATGGAGGGAATACATAGTGACTCACTCATTACAGTGACATACTTGTAGTCTGATACTGGGTGTAAACTTCAGTGAAAGTAACCTGAGCATTGAGTCCTGATGTATGGAGGGAACACATAGTGACTCACTCATTACAGTGACTTACTTGTAGTCGGATAGTGTGTAAACTTCAGTAAAAGTAACCTCGGCATTGAGTCTTGATGTATACAGGGAACACATAGTAACTCACTCATTACAGTGATATACTTGTAGTCTGATACTGGGTGTAAACTTCAGTGAAAGTAACCTCGGCATTGAGTCTTGATGTATGGAGGGAACACATAGTGACTCACTCATTACAGTGATATACTTGTAGTCTGATAATGGGTGTCATCTTCAGTGAAAGTAACTTGGGCATTGAGTCTTGATGTATGGAGGGAATACATAGTGACTCACTCATTACAGTGACATACTTGTAGTCGGATAGTGTGTAAACTTCAGTGAAAGTAACCTCGGCATTGTGTCTTGATGTATGGAGGGAATACATAGTGACTCACTCATTACAGTTACATACTTGTAGTCGGATAGTGTGTAAACTTCAGTGAAAGTAATCTCGGCATTGAGTCTTGATGTATGGAGGGAATACATAGTGACTCACTCATTACAGTGACATACTTGTAGTCGGATAGTGTGTAAACTTCAGTGAAAGTAATCTCGGCATTGAGTCTTGATGTATGGAGGGAATACATAGTGACTCACTCATTACAGTGACATACTTGTAGTCTGATACTGGGTGTAAACTTCAGTGAAAGTAACCTGAGCATTGAGTCCTGATGTATGGAGGGAACACATAGTGACTCACTCATTACAGTGACTTACTTGTAGTCGGATAGTGTGTAAACTTCAGTAAAAGTAACCTCGGCATTGAGTCTTGATGTATACAGGGAACACATAGTAACTCACTCATTACAGTGACATACTTGTAGTCTAATACTCGGTGTAAACTTCAATGACAGTAACCTCGGCATTGAGGCTGGATGTAGAGAGGGACGACAAAGCGGCTCACTCATTACAGTGACATACTTGTAGTCTGATACTGTGTGTAAACATCAGTGACAGTAACCTCGTTATTGAGGCTTGATGTAAAGATGGAAGACGTAGTGGCTCACTAATTACAGTGACATAATTGTAGTCTAATACTTGGTGTAAACTTCAATGTCAGTAACCTGGGCATTGAGTCTTGATGTATGGAGGGAATACATAGTGACTCACTCATTACAGTGACATACTTGTAGTCGGATAGTGTGTAAACTTCAGTGAAAGTAACCTCGGCATTGAGTCTTGATTTAAAGAGGGACGACAAAGTGGCTCACTCATTACAGTGACATACTTGTAATCTAATACTCGGTGTAAACTTCAATGACAGTAACCTCGGCATTGAGGCTGGGTGTAGAGAGGGAAGACATAGTGGCTCCCGCATTACAGTGACATACTTGTAGTCTGATACTTGTTCATTGACAAGTAATTTCGGGTATTGAGACTTGATGTTTAGAGGGACGACAAAGTGGCTCACTCACCACGGTGCTATACTAGTAGTTGGATAGTGTTTAAAAACTTCAGTGACAGTAACCTTTGCATTGAGTCTTAAAGTATACAGGGACGACATAGTGGCTCACTCACCAAAGTGCCATACTTATAGTCTGATACTGGGTGTAAGCAGTGAAAGTAACCTGGGCATTGAGTCTTGATGTGTAGAGGGAAGACATAGTGGCTTACTCAATACAGTGACATGCTTAGAGTCTGATACTAGGTGTAAACTTCAGTGACAGTAAACTCGGCAATAAGTCCTGACGTAGAGAGGGACGATGGAGTGGCTCACTCACCACAGTACTCGATTGTGGACTGATGGACAGATAAGAGTGCACGTGGCTCTATCCCTCCTGTGGTTTATCATAATTCCAGTGGGCATTTCTTATAATATGTTTTTGTGAATACTTTGCACAGTGTGGCTCAAGTACCTTTTGTACACGAGGGTAAGAACAGTTTATCACCTTTTTATTTTTCAACCTGAAATTATCCTCATCAGTGTAATTATGCCAATGAGTCGATCCCCTGTTGCATCGCCTGCAGTGACCCGCTCAAGGTCAACAGATAAGGAGCTTAAGCGTATCTTGTCTGATACCGGTATCGGCAATGAGATCTCGCCCCAGGTTACTGCGGCAATAGAGCTGGCAGTAAACAAAGCCATCTCATCCCAGCGACTTGTAGCTGACATCTCGACTAGAGTGTCCGAGATCGTCATCGCTAACCTGACAACTGCGCTGACCGCTGCTAACAATCGCATCGATCAACTGATGTCCGAGGTGAGCAGATTGAAGATTGAAGCGCTACAGAGGCAGCGAGCGTTAGACGATCTTGCTCAGTACCAGCGACGTAACAGCCTCCGGCTCTTCGGTGTACCTGAGTCTCCGGGGGAAGACACGGACGCTTTGGCTCTGGATGTCTTCAGTGAGAGGCTTGGTGTCAAAATTTAACTGCAGAACATTTGCCGTTCCCATAGAGTTGGCCGTGTACAACAGTTAGGCGCCGAAGCAGAAAAGAAACCGCGTCCCATCTTAGTAAATTTCACCAGCTACAGACAGCGGAGGGAGGTGTACTCGAACAAGAAAAAACTCAAAGTAACAAGAATAACAATACGGGAGGACCTCACTGCTGCCAGGATGGAGACGCTCAAGAGAGCCACTGAAAAATTTTGGGCCTAGAAGTGGCTGGACTCTTGATGGCAGGGTTTTCTGGGTTGACAGGGATGGAAAAAAGAGACTTCCTACGTCTGTAGATGACATTCCTTCCGCTTAGAAGCTCCATACAAAAAACTCACATATATTTTATATTTGATTTAAATTTTATTATTTGTTTCATTTATTTTTTTTAAGATTGATAAGTTTCAATTATATACTATCTTGTTTTGGATGTATAAATGATTATTTACTGACGTATAAACTTGAGTTGCTATTTATATGAGTGGATTTAAATTTTTAACAATGCGTTTATAATTTAATGTAATATTTTTGCCAGTGTAATGTGGTGTTGATGTAAATTCTTATTTTTTATTTATTTCTTTCTTTTTATTATGAGCAAGTTATAGCTAGTACTAATTTTACTGTTTATTTATACTTAATTAGATCGGTGTGTGGTATCGGCCTCCCAGAATGGGTCATCTGATAGACTTTGAAAATGCTCTCTTCACCATTTGCCTGGCTACAGTCGAGTCTTGATCATGGGCGACATTAACACAAACTTACCAAAAAAGACAGATTATAATACTAGGCAACTGATAACAATGTTCGACTTTACTAACATGACTATACTGCCACTAGGCCCGACACATCACACTGCCGAGTCAGACATCCTTCTGGACCTTCTAGTTGTTACTGACCCCTCTGACGTGACGCATCTAGGGCAGCTTCCAATTCCAGCAGTTTCACGTCACGATCTCGGTGTACTGTGTTATCAAGGTCAAAGTTCCAAAGCCAAAAGTAAAATTTATTAAATACAGAGATTTTAAAAATATGGACGGAGCCTCTTTTATATATAATGTTTATTCGACCCCATGGCAGAATCTACAGACATTGCAATCTGTCGATGACATGGTTGAAGCTTTTAACACCACCATTCTGGGGCTGTACGATAAACATGCACCAGTTGTTACCAAACGCATAACAAAGCGGCGCCCAGTGCCTTGGATCACGTGTGAAATTCTTAGCTTGATGGCTCAACGTGATTCCCTGTATAGGAGAGCTCGTCGAGCTAGTGACCCCGTTTTAATGGTTCAATATCGACAAATTAGAAATAGAGTTAAACAACTTCTACGAAATTCCAGATTGAGATTCACGCGTAAACTGTTTGAAAAGAGACAGACATCTAGTGATTTGTGGCGCAATGTTAGAAAACTTGGTTTGGGCAAAGACCGCGCCTCTTTTCTGATCCAATTACCCTTAAATGATCTTAATAACTATTTTGTTTCTTGTTATCAGACTGTCAATACAAAACAAAGACGTGCTTATCTCGTGCTCCATGCTTATCAGTATTCCAACCGTAACATGAGTGACTATGTCGTTTGTAATGATCTGTTACCGGAAAGTAATGATTTTGCGTTGTGTTCCCAATGTAATAATGGTTTACATTTTAAATGTGCTGAGTTACAAGAATCTACGTGGAATCGTATGGGTCAGCAGCGTCGTGAATCTTGGAAATGCAAAAACTGTACAGTTAAAAATAAGGGATCAAAAGCACAGCAATTGGTCAGTAAGGATTTTATTAATAAGTTGCATGAAGATTTCTTAGTAAAAATTGAGGAAACTATTAAGTTGCAATTTTTGTCTTATGAGCAGAACTTTGTCTCACAACTCTCTGAATTTAAACAATCTTTAGAATTTAAAAAAAAAAAAAAAAAAAAAAAAAAAAAAAAAAAATTGATGACTACGAAACTAAAATTAGTTTATTTGTTGATCATGTAAATGAACTGAAAACATCACAGGCTAAGTTAGAGGAGGATAACAAACAACTAAAAGAAAAAGTCAAATCATATCAGGTACAATTGGAAAATCTTGAACAGTATAATAGGAACCGGAATGTTCAAATTGATGGTATCCCAGAGGTTGCCAATGAGAAAATGGGGGAAGTCATGCAAAAAAATTTCAAATCTGGTTGATATTCCACTAGACATTAAAAATGACATACAAGCAATGCACAGAGTGCCTTCAAGGCGAGATAAGGGCCCTAAACATATTATAGTACAGTTTACAAACGGGCGAACTCGGGACGCATTGCTCTCAAAGTGTAAAAAAATTAAAACTAAATCATCAAACTTTAGCAATGAAGCACCTGAAACTAATGTGTATGTAAAGGCTCATTTGACACCTTATAATAAAAACATTCTATTTCAAGCAAAAAAACTTAGGGAACATGGGTGGAAGTTTATATGGACTGTTGAGGGAAAAATATTTGTTAGGAAATCAGAAGGTGACCGAAGATATCAAGTTTTATCATCTGAACAAGTTGACAGACTGATGGGTGTAAATTAAAAAGTGTTGGTGGGTAAAAGTAAATTTAACATGTCACCTATAAAAAAGTAATGTAGCAATTGAAAATATTTAGTGTAAACATACGTAGTTTGAGAAAACACTATGACGAACTTTGTATTTATTTGAGAAGTTTACCATTCATGTATAGTGTAGTTGTACTGTCAGAAGTCTGGATTAAAAGCGGCGAAGAGGACAAGTACCAGATGTCAGCCTACAACATGCTGTTACAGCCCAGACCGGACAACCAGGCTGGAGGTGTAGTTATCTACTTGGACTCTACCCTGCAATATACCAGTGTGCTTATCCTACTTCACACTGCAGAAATAATCAATGTCATCTGTAGCTTTAATTACAATGGTAATATTTATAACTTATCACTTTTTCGGCATTTATCGACAGTGTAGATTTACACATAATGAATTTAAATTGGAATTTGATAACACTTTAAAGAGAAGTAATGATCCCTCAGTTATTATAGGTGACATGAATATTTGTTTTTTGAAAAATAATGACTCTGCTAAGGAATATTTAAGTTTAAAATCGTCATATGGATTTGAGAGTTTAGTAAACACACCTACTCGAGTATTCAATAACAGTAAATCTTGTATAGATCATGTGTTAGTAAGAAACTCGAAATCGATTACATTTGACTGTAGTGTAATTACATTAGATATGAGTGATCATTATGCTCTTGACCTTAAAATAATAGGAATTAAAAAGGAAATAAATAATCCAAAATACTGTAAAGTGTTGGATAAGGAATTATTAAGTAGGCAACTAAAATTAGCTGATTGGAGTCCAGTATATAATGAAATGAATGTAAATAGTTCTATTTCACAATTTTATGAAATTTACAATGAATGTTACAACAATTCTTGCTCATTGAAAAAAGTAACTAGTAAGAATAGGAGAAGGCAAGAATGGATTTCAGACAATTTAATTCGTTTAGTAAATATGAAAAATGATTTATTTAAAAATTATTGCAAAGATAGGCAAAACCTGGCTCTAAAAAATGAATATAAGAGACTAGCAAAAATGCTCCAAAACAAATTAGAGGAGCAAAATTAAACTATTATTCTTCATTGGTAGACAGATGTCAAGGCGATTCTGGATGGAAAAGTTATTGGAATGTTATTAAGAAAATTATTAAAAGCAAGAAAAAATCTCTAAGTAGTATTAAATTAGATGGTCATTTACTCCAGGTGGTAGGAAATGAAAAACTTGTAGCTGTTGGATTTAACAAGTATTTTACCACAGTCATTTCCTCATTAAGACAAGATGCTTTCGATAGTGATTTATTCCTAGAAAATACTTTTATATACGATGTCCATTTAAGGGAGTTCAAACTTAGTCAAAATGATGTTATTAATGCTATCAGAATAAGGCTATTTGTGATATCGATGGTATTAGCATTTTTACCATTAAGGACAATATTGAAACGTTCACTCCTGTACTATACAGCATTTATAAAAGATCGTTAGAGCAAGGAATATTTCCAACTGAGTTCAAAACTGCTTCTCTAGTCCCAGTCTATAAAGCAGGAGATGCATCAGAATTTTTCTCATATCGCCCTATTTCTGTGATTAGTACTTTAGCAAAGATTTTTGAAACTATTATTAAAGATGAACTTATTAAGTACTTTATGAGTAGATCACTAGATCACTATTTTCTGAAAATCAATTTGGGTTTTTACCACAAAAAGGAACAGACTTGTGTATAGAGAAGCATATAAATTATATAACAGCCTCAATTGACAAGCAAAAATACACATTAGCAGTATATTTGGATTTTCAGAAGGCATTTGATG
The DNA here is from genome assembly GCF_021130785.1 of Homalodisca vitripennis. Lineage (NCBI taxonomy): Eukaryota > Metazoa > Arthropoda > Insecta > Hemiptera > Cicadellidae > Homalodisca > Homalodisca vitripennis. Next base: position 145,965,714 of record NC_060215.1, read on the forward strand.
TCTTAGATTTGAATATTTGAATAGGTATAAATTTAAAAAAATATGGTATAGGGGATATTGTACTGTCGTGGCTAGAGTCCTTTTGTAGGGGTAGGAGACAAGTTGTGAAAGTTAATAACTGTTTAAGTGATATTTTAGAATTAGATTTTGGGACAGCTCAGGGCGGGGTTTTGCGACCAATTATGTTTTTGATATGTATCAATGATTTGCTAAATATTGAATTAAACTCATCTGTGTTTACCTACGCTGACGACACCGCACTTGTGTGCTCTGCCTATAATAGGCAAGCACTACAGTTAAAAATAAGTCAAGATCTAGAAAAAGTATCACGCTGGTTAATCGAAAATAAATTATTAATAAATGCTCAAAAATCTAAATGTGTAATGTTCTTTGACCATAAAGTACCTAAAGAATATTTACAAAATGTTCTCAATTTTATCTGTCACAAGCACCAGTGCTTGTGTGGTTGCTCATGTTCTAACATTGAAGTAGTTAAATTTGTTAAATATTTAGGTTTATATTTAGATCAACACCTTAAATGGGATCACCACATTGACTACTTATCAAAGAAATTAAGAACAGGGAATTATTCACTTTATCATTTGATGCAGTATGTTAAAAGTGAACAACTGATACAAATATACACTTCATGGTTTGAAAGTATGATGAGATACGGAATAATTCATTATGGAGGAACATACCCCTCAATTATTAGGCCCGTGGTTATGAGTCAAAGACATGCACTTGTACAATAATGTTTACTATAAAAATAAATGAAAGAGTAAGTTATATTATCAACCAGTTTAAAATATTGACATTTGATCAGGTTTATCAGTACTCAGCAATAATGCATATTTACAAATATATAAATCAATATCCGTTCTGGGAAATAATGAGAACAACTAGCTCTGCCCGGTACATGCAACTGGAAATTCCTTATTACACCAAAGAGCAGAGCAGACATCAATTTAGTTATTCAGGTCGAAAATGTTTCAATAACTTGATTTTAGCGTATGGAAATGAAATTATTTTCAAGAAAAAACACAAGGTCAAAATGAAAGCTCTTGAACTTGTCAGAAACACATAAGTACAACTTGTCATATTAAACTACTATTCTCATGTATTGTTATTGCAGGCATTTTATTATAGTTATTTATATATTATAGTTATTTTTTATATAGTATTTATTTGTTACATAATATTTATTTGTTATATAGTAATTGTATATTATTATTTTTTATTGTATACTATTTATTATTTGTTATTTTATATTTATTTAGTATGTTAGGTTACTTATTTAATATAATTCACAAAGTTAACTGCAAAGTCATTATTTTGTTAAGTTTCAAAAGCCACTTACCACTATTTAAAATATTGTATTCAGACACCATGGACACAGATTTCAATATATGACTGTGCTGTGGATATTGCCTCTCCCTTAAAAAAGGCAATATTGTACGATACAAAATTTAATGACAATAGTATCTATCATGTCCCCAAATATTGATATAACTGATGGGAAGTCATTGTCATTGTCTTTGGTTTAATATTTTTATTTATACTGTTTTCTAGATTATAATGTTTATTTGTTACATTGCTTAGTTATATTATTTTATTGTTAATTCTTCATAGTTTATTTATTGTTATTATACATCTTTTCTACTTTATAGTATATTTCTTGTTATAGGCCTTTTCTACTTCATAGTTTATACAATTAATGAAATTGTTATTATTATTTCAATGTTATTGTTATTTTTACTGTTAATTATTTATAGTTCATATTATTGTTATAGGTCTTTTCTGCTTAAACATCTATAGATCATCCTAGTGCATAGTTCCACAATTGTTATTACTTACCATGGCAAACAAGTTTTTATTTGTTAGTAGTTTATTATTTATTGTCGCTTTCTGCTCACATTTTTTTTTATATAATGATTAAGCTAAAAATAGTGTAATGTTTGAATTGTCTTTTTTCCTATTGGATTAAAAGTTAATGGTGGTGGGAGATAAAAATGGACGACTGCAAAATGTTTCAAAACTTGTAACATGTTAACTGTCAACAACTTTTCCCGCACGCGCCCTTGAGGCGCATTGGGATTTGTGAGATTTATGTACTAAAAATGTTGACTTGAATAAAAAGTTTTGAACTTGAACTTGAAAACCAAGTTACGGATTATGCTGAAGAACTTCTAAATATGCCTATCAATCGGCACGGATATGAAAATTTTACTTTCAAACCTGTAATACAATCAGACGTTTTGAAAGCCATTCGCCGTATTGGCAGTAATGCTGAAGGGTCTGACGGCATATAAATTCAATTAATAAAAAAACATTCTTTTTGCAACCCTCCGAATAATCACATACATTTTCAACATGTAACTGAGACAGGGTATTTTCCCTTCACTTTGGAAGTCTGCTATTGTCCGCCCATTGAACATGACCTCAGTTCCAACATCTTGCCAAGACTTCAGACAATTAGTATTCTGCCTGCTCTATCCAAAGGTCTTGGAAAAATTGTGCACTGCCAGATTACTGATTATTTAACACGAAATAACGTTCTAAATCATTTAAAATCCGGATTTCGAACAGGAAATAGTACTGAAACTGCTTTACTGAAAGTCACTGACGACATACGATTCGCAATGGACCAAAAACTAAGCACAATACTGACACTCTTTGATTCCTCAAAGGCTTTTGATTGTGTAAACTACAGACTACTATTGGCTAAATTGAGAAAAATTGGTTTTTCAGAAAATGTCCTGCAATGGCTGGGGTCTTATCTGTCTGGCAGAAAACAGTGTGTACAGGTAGGTGACATAACATTCGACTGGCTGAAAGTTGAGTGTGGTGTTCCTCAGGGTTCCATACTTGGCCCTCTCTTGTTTGTGTTGTACTTTAATGACTTGACCACGGTACTGGTACACTGCTAATCCAACATGTATGCTTATGACCTCCAGATATATCTCCATGTTAACATACACCAAATAGATGATGGCATTACCATGATCAACTCTGACATAAAAAATGTACTGGACTGGACTAGTAAAACATGGACTTAAACTAAACCACGACAAAACTAAACCAATTGTGATATCTCATTACCGCTCTCGATCTTTTATCGATTTTACATCTATAAGTAACGTTACTGTGAATGGAACTGTACTACCTTATTACGATAAAGTTAACAACTCTCTTAGCTGGACTGATGCAGTGAAAGAGACCTATAAGAAAGTTTTTGCATCAATGCATTGACTGAAAAAACTGCAGAGGTTTTTGCCACTTCACATAAAACTGTTGTTGGTTAAAGTACTCATACTGCCTCATTTTTCTTACTGTAACAGTGTGATGAACGACATGACTGTGGCTTTGGGTGAAAAACTCCAGAGACCCCAAAATTATTGTATGAGATATGCATTTAATCTCCAGGGGAGATGAGCATCTGTTATATTGATTCAAAGATTTTTGAAGTTGAATGACCTCAGATCAATAAAAATCTTAACACTGGTCCATTCAATTTTAAATTCTGGCTTTCCAAATTATTCTTAAACGATTTCCAATTTATCTCTCAAAGTGGTATGGATAGAAATCGCTCTCGTTCGTCTGTGCTTCGCATGCCGTTGCACAGAACTGCTGTATATGACAAGTCTTTTGTAGTAACGGCATGTCGTCTGTGGAATTCCCTTCCTCGTAGTATAACATCCTTGGAGAGTCGTCCTCGGTTCGTGGCGTCGCTGAGGGAGCACTATCTGGGGCGGATGGTTGGGGCGGGGTCGGCATAGGTCTCTTCGCTGTGGTTGCACTGGCATGAGTAGAGAGTGTGAGGATAGTGTGTTTCTTATATTCATTATATACAAGTACATGTTATTATTTTGGGTGTGAGTATGCGATTATAAATATGTTTATATACCTTTTTATCGTTATATATTTTTTAATTTTTATTCTTAAATAAAGTTGTACTTTTTGTTCATATTGAAAATGTTTACAATAAATTATATAGTTTTATTATTATTTAAAATAAAAATATTTTGTTCTAGTTTGTATATGAGCTTAAATGTAAGAAAGGGCCATGAGGCCCTAATTTCGCCTCAAATAAAGAAATATTTCTTTTCATATCATTTTCATTTTCACAGTAACATATTTGTAGTCTGATACTGGGTGTAAACTTCAGTGACAGTAACCTCCGCATTGAGACTTGATGTATAAAGGTACGACAAAGTAGCTAACTCCCCACAGTAACATACTTGTAGTCTGAAAATTGGTTTAAAATTCAGTGCCAGTAATCTCGGCATTGAGTCTTTTTGTATAGTCGGACGACACAGTGGCTCACTCACCACTGTTTGGATGTTTGGAGGGTCGAGATAGTGCCACACCTACTGCAGTTTAGAGAGTACTTGTAGTCTGATGCTGTGTAGAATCATCTAGTTACATTAATCTGGGTATTGTATCTTGATATTTGGAGAATCGAGATAGTGTCTCACATACTGCAGTATGAGAATACTTGTTGCCTGATGATGGGTTGAATTATCCAGCGACATTAATATCGGTATTGTTTCTTTATGTTTGGAGGGGTGAGATAGTGCCTCACCTACTGCAGTATAGAGATTACTTGTAGTCTGAGGATGGGTGGAAACTTGCCAAATGTTTCACCTGGCAACTGTTTGCCTTATCGTCTCTTATGAACACCGTCTTGTTACTTGGAAGCGCTTGTACTAGAAGTCAAACTTCAGAATATTGATTAGAATTCAAGTCTAATGATTACATTTTCAAGTTCATTTTATAGCCTTAATGGTATTTTTTGCTACGTTTTCTGAAAATGAGAGGCTATTTGGTTGTAACTTAAATCTTATGGAATCAAAGACTAAAATATAGAACTTCAAAACATTAGTCACTTGTGTTATACCGTTGCTTTTAGTACGTGTTTAAAACCGATCCAATTTTTTTATACGTTATATTAACATGTACATTTTTGGTAATTACCGCGTAGAAAAATTGCTTACACAAAAATTATTTCTTCAAAATTTCCACATCGCTGTGGAGTGCCATCATCAGTCAACAGATTCCATTTTTCGGTTACATCTGTTATTTCAAGAATGTAATTGAGTAAGGAATGTTTTGGCATCGCTCTAGAAAGCCATCATCAGTCAACGGATTCCATTTTCCTGTTTAACATCTGTTATTTCAAGAATGTACTTGAGTAAGGGCTATTTTGACATCGCTGTGGAGTGCCATCATCAGTCAACATATTTTATTTCTTTCGATTACATCTGTTATTTCAAGAATGTAATTGTTTCAGGAATGTTTTGCCATCGCTATAGAGATCCATCATCAGTCAACAGATTCCATTTATGGGTTTAACAATTGTTATTTCATGAATGTACATAATTGAGTAAGGAATGTTTTGCCCTCGCTGTGGAGAGCCATCATCAGTCAACAGATTCCATTTTTCTGTTTAACATCTGTTATTTCAAGAATGTAATTGAGTAAGGAATGTTTTGACATCGCTGTGGAGAGCCATCATCAGTCAACAGATTCCATTTTTCGGTTTAACATCTGTTATTTCAAGAATGTAATTGTGTAAAGAATGTTTTGACATCGCTGTGGAGAGCCATCATCAGTCAACAGATTCCATTTTTCGGTTTAACATCTGTTATTTCAAGAATGTAATTGAGTAAGGAATGTTTTGACATATCGCTGTAGTGGAGAGCCATCATCAGTCAAGCAGACAATTCCATTTTTCGGTTTAACATCTGTTATTTCAAGAATGTAATTGTGTAAGTAATGTTTTGACATCGACTGTGGAGAGCCATCAATCACATGTCAGCAGATTCCATTTTCCCTGTTTAACATCTTGTTATTTTCAAGGAATTAATTAATTAATGAATTTGACATCGGCTGTGGAGTGCCATCATGCAGTCAACAGGATTTCCACATTTTTTTTCGGTTTAACATCTGGTTATTTCACGATGTCAATTGTTTAGAGGAATGTTTTGACATTGCTGTGGAGAAGCCATCATCAGTCAACAGATTCCATTTTTTGGTTTAACCATCTGTAATTTCAAGAGATTGTAATTTAATAAAGTTCTATTTGTAACTGGGAGTGCCATCACAGTCCCAACAGATTCCCATTTGTTTTTCGTTTAACATTTGTTATTTCAGAATGTAAATGTTTTTGGCATCGCTGTAGAGAACCATCCATCAGTCAACAGATTCCATTTTCCTGTTTAACCATCTGTAATTTAGACCAATGTAATTTAATTAAGTTCTATTTAGACATCGCTGTGGAGTGCCATCATCAGTCAACAGATTCCATTTTTCGGTTTAACATTTGTTATTTCATGAATGTAATTGAGTAAGGAATGTTTTGGCATCGCTGTAGAGACCCATCATCAGTCAACAGATTCCATTTTTCGGTTTAACATTTGTTATTTCAAGAATGTAATTGTGTAAAGAATGTTTTGACGTCGCTGTGGAGAGCCATCATCAGTCAACAGATTCCATTTTTCGGTTTAACATCTGTTATTTCAAGAATTAATTGAGTAAGGAATGTTTTGACATCGCTGTGGAGAGCCATCATCAGTCAACAGATTCCATTTTTCGGTTTAACATCCGATATTTCAAGAATGTAATTGAGTAAGGAATGTTTTGCCCTCGCTGTAGAGACCCATCATCAGTCAACAGATTCCATTTTTCGGTTTAACATTTGTTATTTCAAGAATGTAATTGAGTAAGGAATTTTTTGACATCGCTGTGGAGAGCCATCATCAGTCAACAGATTCCATTTTCCTGTTTAACATCTGTTATTTCAAGAATTTAATTGAGTAAGGGCTATTTTGACATCGCTGTGGAGTCCCATCATCATTCGACAGATTCCATTTTTCGATTACATCTGTTATTTCAAGAATATCATTGTTTTAGGAATGTTTTCCCCTCGCTGTGGACATTCATCATCAGTAAACACATACCATTGTTCTGTTTAACATTAGTACTTTCATGAATGTAATTGAGTAAGGAATGTTTGGCATCGCTGTGAAGAGCCATCATCAGTCAGCAGATTCCATTTTTTCTGTTTAACATTTGTTATTTCATGAATGTAATTTAGTAAGGAATGTTTTGCCCTCGCTGTGGAGAGCCATCATCAGTCAACAGATTCCATTTTTCGGTTTAGCGTCTGTTATTTCAAGAATTTAATTGTGTAACGAATGTTTTTCCCTCGCTGTGGAGATCCATCATCAGTCAACAGATTCCATTTTCCTGTTTAACATCTGTTATTTCAAGAATGTAATTGAGTAAGGGTTATTTTGACATCGCTGTGGAGTCCCATCATCATTCGACAGATTCCATTTTTCGATTACATCTGTTATTTCAAGAATATCATTGTTTTAGGAATGTTTTCCCCTCGCTGTGGACATTCATCATCAGTAAACATATACCATTGTTCTGTTTAACATTAGTACTTTCATGAATGTAATTGAGTAAGGAATGTTTGGCATCGCTGTGAAGAGCCATCATCAGTCAGCAGATTCCATTTTTTCTGTTTAACATTTGTTATTTCATGAATGTAATTTAGTAAGGAATGTTTTGCCCTCGCTGTGGAGAGCCATCATCAGTCAACAGATTCCATTTTTCGGTTTAACGTCTGTTATTTCAAGAATTTAATTGTGTAAAGAATGTTTTTCCCTCGCTGTGGAGATCCATCATCAGTCAACACATTCCATTGTTCTGTTTAACATTTGTTATTTCAAGAATGTAATTGAGAACGGAATGTTTGGCATCGCTGTAGAGAGCCATCATCAGTCAACAGATTCCATTTTTTTGTTTAACATCCGATATTTCAAGAGTGTAATTGAGTAAGGAATGTTTTGCCCTCGCTGTGGAGAGCCATCATCAGTCAACAGATTCCATTTTTCGGTTTAACGTCTGTTATTTCAAGAATGTAATTGAGTACGGAATGTTTGGCATCGCTGTAGAGAGCCATCATCAGTCAGCAGGTTCCATTTTTTTCTGATTACATCTGTTATTTCAAGAATGTAATTGTGTAAGGAATGTTTTGACATCACTGTGGAGAGCCATCATCAGTCAACAGATTCCATTTTTTGGTTTAACATTTGTTATTTTATGATTGTAATTTTGTAAGGAATGTTTGGCATCGCTGTGGAGAGCCATCATCAATCGACAGATTCCATTTTTTCGGTTTAACGTCTGTTATTTCAAGAATTTAATTGTGTAAAGAATATTTTTTCCTCGCTGTGGAGATCCATCATCAGTCAACACATTCCATTGTTCTGTTTAACATTTGTTATTTCAAGAATGTAATTGAGTACGGAATGTTTGGCATCGCTGTGGAGAGCCATCATTAGTCAGCAGATTCCATTTTTTTCTGATTACATCTGTTACTTCAAGAATGTAATTGTGTAAGGAATGTTTTGACATAGCTGTGGAGACCCATCATCAGTCAACAGATTCCATTTTTCGGTTTAACATCCGATATTTCAAGAATGTAATTGAGTAAGGAATGTTTTGACATCGCTGTGGAGAGCCATCATCAGTCAATAGATTCCATTTTTCGGTTTAACATTTGTTATTTTATGATTGTAATTTTGTAAGGAATGTTTTGGCATCGCTGTGGAGAGCCATCATCAATTGACAGATTCCATTTTTTCGATTACATCTGTTATTTCAAGAATGTAATTGTTTAAGTAATGTTTTGCCCTCACTGTAGAGACCCATCATCAGTTAACAGATTCCATTTTTAGGTTTAACATCTGTTATTTCAAGAATGTAATTGTTTAAGAATGTTTTGCCATAGCTGTAGAGACCCATCATCAGTCAACAGATTCCATTTTTCGGTTTAACATCCGATATTTTAAGAATGTAATTGAGTAAGGAATTTTTTGACATCACTGTGGAGAGCCATCATCAGTCAACAGATTCCATTTTTCGGTTTAACATTTGTTATTTTATGAATGTAATTTTGTAAGGAATGTTTGGCATCGCTGTGGAGAGCCATCATCAGTCAACAGTTTCCATTTTTCTGTTTAACATTTGTTATTTCATGAATGTAATTGAGTAAGGAATGTTTTGGCATCGCCATCATCAGTCAACAGATTCACTTTTTCGGTTTAACATTTGTTATTTCAAGAATGTAATTGAGTAAGGAATGTTTTGACATAGCTCAGGAGAGCTATCATCAGTCAACTGAATCCATTTTCTGTTTTTATCTTTTATTTCACGAATGTAACTGTGTAAGGAATATTTCGACATCGGTGTGGAGAGATATCATCAGTCAACATATTCCGTGTTTTTTTATAACATCTGTTATTTCAAGAATGGAATTGTGTAAGGAATGTTTCTAAATCCTATCTAAGAACCAGGGTATAGATAGTAAATTTTGTCACCAATAGATACTAGGTATATAGAAGTTAAACAAAACAAAAACTAAAATAGTAAAATTCATCTAACAATACAAAATACAATCTTTTTCTGGGGTAAACTAATGGGGTTATTGGAATCTACTAACCCTCCGTTTTCAGTGTTGGGCGAGTTAAATGCAATACTTGAATATATTCTAGTTAATTAAAATATTCCTAGGAAAAAACAACCAGGTATTGCCAAAGTGTCAGGTGTTCGAAGGTTGTATCTATTGTTGATAAGTGATAAAAATGTTTACCTGTATCTAATAAAAATAGATTGCCATTCTAGAATACTTACACACAACTATTAGTTTGTCGATTCTATGGGAATCACTTTCAACATAAAAATAGTTTTTTGTGTATTATATTAATATTGGTATGTCCTAACTATTAGACTATTTTCACCATAATCTCGCCATATCGCGGACAGCGTCATAACTGCAATCTCAAAATTCGAGTTCAACCTCTCGAAATATTAACATCGGTTAAAATAATCTGGAGGCATTTCGTCCACTGTGTGACAAGTTATCATTTCCACTGTGTGACAAGTTATCATTTCCACTGTGTGACAAGTTATCATTATGATAAGAGTGTAAACTGCAGAACTGTTAAAAAAAGTAAGAGAAAGGGAAAGAAGATGTATCGTGATCAAGCAATAGCAATTGATATTCCATCTTTTTTACTTCTTGCTAGCTTTTTAAGCATCTGAAGATTTATTTTTTTATTATAATATATCAAGGTTCGCTTATCATTCTTAGATATTAGTATAAATATCTTTTCCGTAATTTCGTTTTATATTATTTTGTAACTGTGTTTTGATATTCCTATGTCCTAATTGTTTTGTTTGTCCAATGTACCAACTCGTATTTCCATTAACCACCCAGTCTCCCCTGTATACACTGACCTATAACTACATGGAGTTACCTATACAGGCGCGTACACTGGCATCGTGTCCAAGCAGTTCTTCAGTTTTCTTGTCGAATTAGAACTTGAATGCCACTCTAATCTTATTTCATACTATTTGATAGTTAACATTTTACCTCCTTTGTAAACTAACTTCTTTATCAAGAACCATACTGTTGTAGAAACAACCATAAAAGACTGAAGACCTTGTACGATAAATCATTTGAACTTAAAACTTTTACGAATGCTCTATAAGTTCAGATATGGTAAGACATACAAGTAAAAAGCAGTTTACCGCATATGTTAGCCTTACAGGGACTGACTATAAACTTATAAGGCGTTCAAATATTCTAAGTCTTGATAATGTTTTCCTCGGCCTAGGAATTTATCGTAGCCTGAAAAAGGTATAAGAAAACGCTTCAATAGAACGTAAATGTTTTATAACAAACGAATTTCTTCCACAGGTTGGCTGTATTAGTTATGGATAAATCCAAGTTACAGTAGTTAAAAAGACAGCTTTTCTTATTAATATGCTTCACATAAAAATTACAAAACTGTAACGATTGAAATGATTCATGAGTTTTCTCCACATATCCTGACGTCCCAAATCACCTTTCGAGCCACGGCACTGGTACAAACTTAATTTTGAATCCCCTCCCTTCTGAGAATACTGCCTTCACCTCGAGGAACATTCGACAGACGAGAAACAGATGGTCTACAAAAATAACCGTCAATGTACAAAACACTGCTTGCCGCCAAGGCTCGCACTTCTTCAGAATAATTTAGTTTTCGATAATTGTCTGTCTCATCTCGTTAAATGTGTATTAGTAACGATATTTCCGATATAAAAGTATGAAAAATATGACTAAAAACAGATAGTGAGCTTTGAAATTAAAATAGTAATATTGTAATGTTGTATTTAACCTCAAACAGGTTATCTCTAATAATCTTCAGTGAAACAGTGAACGAGAAGGATTGTGGTCACGTGATACTGAAGGCTAGAAATCATTATTAAATATGGGTTTTGTGGTACTGTGGGGGCACGAGGGTCCTCGGTTTTAGAGATTTTGATGTATATATATATATATATAGAACTATTTTTATTTTTACGTTTTCGTGCAGGAGTAGTATCTATATATACTAAACATTTCGGTAGTATCATACACAGAGAATACGGGGACGCTATATTTTGGTTGCGATTGATTAGAGATTTTGATGTATATATATACTTCTTTGTTTGAAGGTTATTTTTGACGATGGAAGGATTGTGAAGGAAACAGGATTTTTCCGGACATTTGCCATCGTTAAGTGAAACAAGAAAACAGTAACACTACGTTTCGAGATCTGCAATCTGATCTCTTCTTCAGGTAAAGAACTAACCTAATACATAATTACAAACTAGGTTAAAATAAACAAATCTTACTAAAGCGTTGTGGCACGCCTGAGTCAGGAATCTACTGTATATATATATATATAATTTGTATATATATATTTGTATATATATATATATAACTATTTTTATTTTTACGTTTTCGTGCAGGAGTAGTATCTGTATATACTAAACATTTCGGTAGTATCATACACAGAGAATACGGGGACGCTATATTTTGGTTGCGATAAGATGAACGAACAAGCATGGACTCATATCAAACCACTGATGACGGTTATATCTAATCGGCTTGGAATACCAGTTAATAAATAACTATTGCATTTCTATAGAAATGTGTCACTCTTAACATCTGTTTCTAAAGGCATCTAAAGCTTTTATAAAAAGGCAGTGAAGACATTTGGTAGCATGACAGTAGGTGGGAACAATCTAAGTAAACAAACACACAACTGTTGTATGTGTGTGAGTTATTTCAAGTGTACTGTGAGTGTCGGGCTGACTCACGAGGCTGGCTTAGACCTCACTGACTCGCTCACACCACACAACTGTACCCTGTGACTAAACTATTGACAGTAACGGCATCGCTCTCAGATTGGAGTCACAAGTAAAATTACTACCACTGCGAATACTTTCTCGGTCAAAAAGAATCCGTATGCATGTGATCACCTCTAAATGTAAACTCGAGTTTAAACAATGTTACAGGTTTCCACCAAATAGTTCTTAATCTTACAGTACACAAAATAAGCACCTAAGTTACAAATTAAAGCAATTTTTACATAATTTGTATAGTAGAAACTCGTTTAATTTGATGCTGATCAGAAGGAGACAAGGGGTACAGGACCCGGAAATATAATCACTACTCCATAGACGCTTTCTATCTCCCCAGGAAAAGACACAACGTACAGAACCTGTAAATCAGTACTCGACAGACGCGTTCTATCTCCCCAGGAAAAGACACAACGTACATAACCTGTAAATCAGTACTCCACAGACGCGTTCTATCTCCCCAGGAAAAAGACACAACGTACATAACCTGTAAATCAGTACTCCACAGACGCTTTCTATCTCCCCAGGAAAAGATACAACGTATAGAACTTGTAAATCAGTACTCCACAGACGCGTTCTATCTCCCCAGGAAAAGACACAACGTACAGAACTTGTAAATCAGTACTCCACAGACGCTTTCTATCTCCCCAGGAAAAGACACAACGTACAGAACTTGTAAATCAGTACTCCACAGACGCTTTCTATCTCCCCAGGAAAAGACACAACGTACAGAACTTGTAAATCAGTACTCCACAGACGCTTTCTATCTCCCCAGGAAAAGACACAACGTACAGAACTTGTAAATCAGTACTCCACAGACGCGTTCTATCTCCCCAGGAAAAGACACAACGTACATAACCTGTAAATCAGTACTCCACAGACGCTTTCTATCTCCCCAGGAAAAGACACAACGTACAGAACTTGTAAATCAGTACTCCACAGACGCGTTCTATCTCCCCAGGAAAAGACACAACGTACATAACCTGTAAATCAGTACTCCACAGACGCGTTCTATCTCCCCAGGAGAAGACACAACCTACAGAACCTGTAAATCTATTTTTTTTATCAGCCCTCGGGAGAGAAGATGAAAAATAGGAAGCGTGAATATGTAGTTTAGAGTCACCCGAATCCTTTGTGCATCACAACATGCTAGCAGGTCTAAAAAATTTAACTATTTTACATATTACTGTAGGTAGCTCGTTATCTGTAATAAATTTATTAAACTGCAACATTCCTACAACGCATTTGTTCGTGTTTATGTTTTATGTTTTGAATAATGATTTGCGCGGCATAACATTGCGACTAGCTCCCAATTGGCAGCACAGCTCTGTGATCAGATGTTTGTTGTGTTCATGTCTTTTGTTTTGAGTAATGATTTGCGCGGCATAAAATTGCGACTAGCTCCCAGTTGGCAGCAGAGCTCTGTGATCAGATGTTTGTTGTGTTCATGTCTTTTGTTTTGAGTAATGATTTGCGCGGCATAAAATTGCGACTAGCTCCCAGTTGGCAGCAGAGCTCTGTGATCAGATGTTTGTTGTGTTCATGTCTTTTGTTTTGAGTAATGATTTGCGCGGCAAAAAATTGTGACTAGCTCCCAGTTGGCAGCAGAGCTCTGTGATCAGATGTTTGTTGTGTTCATGTCTTTTGTTTTGAGTAATGATTTGCGCGGCAAAAAATTGCGACTAGCTCCCAGTTGGCAGCACAGCTCTGTGATCAGATGTTTGTTTGTTAGTACATGTGTTCTGTGTTTGTTGCCCTCTATTTATAGAACCTCCAGCGTTTTCCGTATGTTCGGTGTGCTGTACAATATCTCGCTACATTTTAAATCTGTCTATACGATTCTTACTTTTCCTTTTGTTTTGAGCCTCGACATTTATTTCATACCAAACGAATTACAGGTCGGGGTTCTTTAGGACAGTATCGGCGAGATGTAATCGTATGATCTCCTATTAAAAATAATAATGAGGTACCAAGGATAAACTGACGATTTTTGTTCATAGAGATCAACCGTATTTGGACGATATGGAATAGTCACATGTGTAGTTAATCTCTCGCTGAAAAATGCATGAAAACTAATACTCGAACTTCAGTGTAGCGCCTTTTTAGAGCTTTGATCGATTATGATTCGGCAAATGGTCCTCACATTTTTTACGTTTTTCAATTATATGTTAAAGTTGTCTATTGCAATTGTACTCGTGTCAAAACTCTCAAAAACCTTTTTTTATATTTACGAGAGATGAAAACAATCCTTTGGTCAAAATATTATACGTTTTAGTTAACCACGCCGCGTGTTACATAAAAGGCTTCTTTTAGGTTAAATGCAAAATTTCAAAAAATTAATTCAGTTTATTATTGACAGATAGAACGGCAGACAATCATACAATAAAGCAATTTTTACATCCCCCGGTGAACAAAAGAGAAGTTTGATGCACAATTGTAAGTCTACAGATGAAATCTTTAACGAGATTTCTAACCACATGATACATTCACATTCCTTGTTTAAAGTTCGTTTTGGGCGGTGGAAGGATTGTGATTGAAACAGGATTTTCCGGACCTTTACCGTTGTTCAGTGATACAATCAGTATCACTAAGTTTCAAAATCTGAAATATTACTTCTTTATTAGGTGAATAACTAACCTAACACATAACTACAATCTAGGTTTAAATAAATAAATCATACCAGAGCTTTGTGACACGCATAAGTCAAGAATCACAACAACAACAATGTCGTATATCACCTACATGCATACTAACTTTATAACACGCAAGTAATAAAAAGAAACAACATCACCAGTTAATTAAACTGAACAATAGACTACAGCTCTGCACCCACCGACCAACCACATACAATTGAATAGAGGCCAATAGTAAATGGCGATTATCTGTGTTATGCAGTTCAGTTTTAATAATTGGTGTTGTGTTTTGTTATTATTAAGTGCATGTTTTAGAGTTAATGTGCATGGAGGTGACATGCAACGTGGTTGGTGTGATTATTAACTTATGCGTATCCCAACTCACTGGTATGATTTATTTATTTTAACCTAGATAGTAGTTATGTGTTAGGTTAATTAGTTACCTGAGGAACAGATCAGATTTCAGATCTCGAAACGTAGTATTACTGATCTTGGTAGCACTAAACGATTGCAAATGCCCGTAAATTATGTTTACTTCACATTTAAAATTTGTGTTCATTAAATTGCGTTTTACCATCATCACTTTTTAAATAATAAAAGTGTACACACAAGTCACCATAAAATTATGTTGGATGTGATGGGATAATTAGGCTACTCGTGCTAATATTTTTTTTACTCTTTGAATAAAATTCAAATTTTAAAATCTCTCTTGAGTAAATGAATTTGTTTACAAATGTATGTAATCTGCGATTTTCTCGTTATCATCAAGGTTACCTATAAGATCTACGTAAAAATATTCGCTAACGCTCGGCCAAATTCCATGGAGCGACATGCAGTATAATTGAATTGAGTGTTCCTCATATAGAAATAAAGCTCCAAAGAAAATTTAAAATCTATTCGCCAGATAGTATTCGAGATGTGTGCGAACTTATACATGGATCTTTCCTTGCCAATTCACCTCCCATAAAATTCAAACGCAAAGTGAACAGTGCTAACAACCCAATGAGCAGACATACACATGGATCTTTCCTTGCCAATTCACCTCCCATAAAATTCAAACGCAAAGTGAACAGTGCTAACAACCCAATGAGCAGACATAAACATGAATCTTTCCTTGCCAATTCACCTCCCATAAAATTCAAACCCAAAGTAAACAGTGCTAACAACCAAATGAGAAGACGTACACATGAATCATTCCTTGCCAATTCACCTCCCATAACATTCAAACGCAAAGTGAACAGTGCTAACAACCCAATGAGCAGACGTACACATGGATCTTTCCTTGCCAATTCACCTCCCATAACATTCAAATGCAAAGTGAACAGTGCTAACAACCCAATGAGCAGACATACACATGAATCTTTCCTTGCCAATTCACCTCCCATAAAATTCAAACGCAAAGTGAACAGTGCTAACAACCAAATGAGCAGACGTACACATGAATCTTTCCTTGCCAATTCACCTCCCATAAAATTCAAACGCAAAGTGAACAGTGCTAACAACCAAATGAGCAGACGTACCCCATGAATCTTTCCTTGCCAATTCACCTCCTATAAAATTCAAACGCAAAGTGAGCAGTGCTAACAACCCAATGAGCAGACGTACACATAAATTTTTACTTGCCAATTCACCTCCCATAAGATTCAAACCCAATGTGAACAGTGCTAACAACCCAATGAGCAGACATACACATGAATCTTTCCTTGCCAATTCACCTCCCATAAAATTCAAACGCAAAGTGAACAGTGCTAACAACCCAATGAGCAGACATACACATGAATCTTTCCTTGCCAATTCACCTCCCATAAAATTCAAACCCAAAGTAAACAGTGCTAACAACCAAATGAGAAGACGTACACATGAATCATTCCTTGCCAATTCACCTCCCATAACATTCAAACGCAAAGTGAACAGTGCTAACAACCCAATGAGCAGACGTACACATGGATCTTTCCTTGCCAATTCACCTCCCATAACATTCAAATGCAAAGTGAACAGTGCTAACAACCCAATGAGCAGACATACACATGAATCTTTCCTTGCCAATTCACCTCCCATAAAATTCAAACGCAAAGTGAACAGTGCTAACAACCAAATGAGCAGACGTACACATGAATCTTTCCTTGCCAATTCACCTCCCATAAAATTCAAACGCAAAGTGAACAGTGCTAACAACCAAATGAGCAGACGTACCCCATGAATCTTTCCTTGCCAATTCACCTCCTATAAAATTCAAACGCAAAGTGAGCAGTGCTAACAACCCAATGAGCAGACGTACACATGAATCTTTCCTTGCCAATTCACCTCCCATAAAATTCAAACGCAAAGTGAACAGTGCTAACAACCCAATGAGCAGACATACACATGAATCTTTCCTTGCCAATTCACCTCCCATAAAATTCAAACCCAAAGTAAACAGTGCTAACAACCAAATGAGCAGACGTACACATGAATCTTTCCTTGCCAATTCACCTCCCATAAAATTCAAACGCAAAGTGAACAGTGCTAACAACCCAATGAGCAGACGTACACATGGATCTTTCCTTGCCAATTCACCTCCCATAACATTCAAATGCAAAGTGAACAGTGCTAACAACCCAATGAGCAGACGTACACATGAATCTTTCCTTGCCAATTCACCTCCCATAAAATTCAAACGCAAAGTGAACAGTGCTAACAACCAAATGAGCAGACGTACACATGAATCTTTCCTTGCCAATTCACCTCCCATAAAATTCAAACGCAAAGTGAACAGTGCTAACAACCAAATGAGCAGACGTACCCCATGAATCTTTCCTTGCCAATTAACCTCCTATAAAATTCAAACCCAAAGTGAACAGTGCTAACAACCCAATTAGCAGCCGTACACATGAATCTTTCCTTGCCAATTCGCCTCCCATAACATTCAAACCCAAAGTGAACAGTGCTAACAACCCAATGAGCAAACGTACACATGAATCTTCCTTGCCAATTCACCTCCTATAAAATTCAAACGCAAAGTGAGCAGTGCTAACAACCCAATGAGCAGACGTACCCATGAATCTTTCCTTGCCAATTCACCTCCTATAAAATTCGAACCCAAAGTGAACAGTGCTAACAACCCAATGAGCAGACGTACACATGAATCTTTCCTTGCCAATTTGCCTCCCAGTGTTGGAATAAGTGTTGGTATAATGTCCTGAGGATGTTTGTTCGCCTGTTTTGTTTAGTAATTATTCATTATGAAATATATGTTTATAAGGACCGTTCGTGAACTCTGCACACATGATAAGCTACAATGAACTTTTGCAGTTACTTGCTATTTTACTACTGCTTCTCTGTTTATCCTCAGTACTCTAAACCAAAGTAGCATTAGTCACAAATCAAAACTGGGCATCAAATATGGCCTTCCTTCAAAATATTCAATATTTAATTTTGGGCCAAGGCGGTATCACTTTCTTCCCTCTGGTTTAAGATTTATTTCAAATCAAAAATCAAATTAAAAACACAATATTCATGTTATATTTTATATATATAAGAAAGTCATACAAGGTGTTCTAAACGCCTATTAGGAGAAGAGCTACAGCTTAAATACGAAATAGCAAAATACAAACCTCATAAGTAAAATACAGAGAAACTATTTTAAATATTGTAATTTAATTTAAAAAATAAGATCTGCTTAAACTGCAGGTTTGGGTTCGTATCTTTAAATTTTTAAAACGCAAACATATTTTTCCAATTCATAATGGTGGACTAGAAAATAATAAAATTGGCCTAAAACCTTCTATTTTCTATAAATTAACCAATTAAACAGTGAATTCTCAATCTGCAATAAATCCACTATGAATCACATGAAAATATTTACAAAAAAGTGTCCACCCAAAAAAACATTATAAGGTTAATCGATAATTCTCCACTTTCCCCAGTTTTTAACTTTTATGAATACCTGAAAAATGAGAGATCAACTGAGTGGTGCTTAAAAGTGACCGTTTTTAGCTGCTCCAAAAGTTAGTTATTCCTATGTTGTAAGTAGTTTATTCAGGCTTATACAATTTTCAATTGGCAGTCATTTTTTACTGGGTTAAGATAGAGACCTCTAGTTTGCGTTGTTTGTTTTCTTTTAACAGGGGCTTGAAAACGACAGGTCACTTGATGGGGCTTTACATTTAAAATTTTTGAGCTGCCCCCAAAATCCCGTATTTTGGGTTTGTGAATGAAGCAGTAATTATGCCCAAAAAGTACCTCATAGTAAAGCATAAATGTGTGGCGAGTTTAGTTTTTCTCGTGTGAGCCGTTACAATATTAGTCGGGGGTCTCCAAACTTTTTATTAACCCTGTATATATATATATATATATATTATATATATGTGTGTGTGTGTGTGTGTGTGTTATAAATGAAAAAGTATTATTGTACTTTATAATTAATTACATTTTTCTAACGTAGCTCTATGCCACATTGTGCGTGGTCTAAAAATAGGTTTGTACACAACACATTTAAGTGCGATTTTAAAATAACTATAATTATGTTTCTGTAATAAAATCATTGCACCACCGGATCATAGCATATTGACCAGCGAAGTTCCTTTGTATAAAATAAAAGTCTAATTGTTACCCGTCGTGAATTGTTACCCGTCGTGAATTGTTACCCGTCGTGAATTGTTACCAGTCGTGAATTGTTACCCGTCGTGAATTGTTACCCGTCGTGAATTGTTACCCGTCGTGAATTGTTACCAGTCGTGAATTGTTACCCGCCGTGAATTGTTACCCATCGTGAATTGTTACCCGCCGTGAATTGTTACCCGCCGTGAATTGTTACCCGCCGTGAATTGTTACCCGCCGTGAATTGTTACCCGCCGTGAATTGTTACCCGTCGTGAATTGTTACCAGTCGTGAATTGTTACCCGTCGTGAATTGTTACCCGTCGTGAATTGTTACCCGTCGTGAATTGTTACCCGTCGTGAATTGTTACCCGCCGTGAATTGTTACCCGTCGTGAATTGTTACCCGTCGTGAATTGTTACCCGTCGTGAATTGTTACCCGTCGTGAATTGTTACCCGCCGTGAATTGTTACCCGTCGTGAATTGTTACCCGTCGTGAATTGTTACCCGTCGTGAATTGTTACCCGCCGTGAATTGTTACCCGTCGTGAATTGTTACCCGTCGTGAATTGTTACCCGCCGTGAATTGTTACCCGTCGTGAATTGTTACCCGTCGTGAATTGTTACCCGCCGTGAATTGTTACCCGTCGTGAATTGTTACCCGTCGTGAATTGTTACCCGCCGTGAATTGTTACCCGTCGTGAATTGTTACCCGTCGTGAATTGTTACCAGTCGTGAATTGTTACCCAGTCGTGAATTGTTACCCGTCGTGAATTGTTACCCGTCGTGAATTGTTACCCGTCGTGAATTGTTACCCGCCGTGAATTGTTACCCGTCGTGAATTGTTACCCGTCGTGAATTGTTACCCGTCGTGAATTGTTACCCGTCGTGAATTGTTACCCGTCGTGAATTGTTACCCGCCGTGAATTGTTACCCGTCGTGAATTGTTACCCGTCGTGAATTGTTACACTAACGAGTAAAAATCCAATTGCGCACGGTATAACGTAACCTATGTATCGCGGCACATTAACATGACAGTAAACTTCCGGCGACACCACCTTATTGTTTTATTAGATAGTTTCTCTACTTCCGGGCACACTTTCTATCGCACGAGGGCAATATGTGTGAATAAAACTGGAGGCGAACTAGCATATTGCGATGTTTGAATCCGACCCTACCCACTGTCATGAGCTTACTCTAGCAAAATTCCTTGTAAAAAATGCCACAAGGCCACATATATTTTTTTCAGTCCATAGTGTCTGGCCGAACTATTAAAGATTGAAGTTGTACTAGAGCATCTTCTTGTTTTCATTACAATACTACAGGAACTAGGGATTGGATTTCCTAGTCGGAGATGTGCTTGACAGGTCACTCAGTGCTTTGTAGTGCTAGCTACGAGCGTCGAGCACATCTTGTAACATAATGAGAGATCATAATAAACAGTAACACAACGTTTTATGTTCTCAGGTCTACCAACAGTATGGCTGCCTTCGTCAGGCACCTCACAAAAATTAATTTCCCTTATTTTTAATAACATTTTGCAATCATACTGTGTAAGCTTTTGAAATGTTATGTTTGTGGTTTTCATGAACTTAATACAGAATTTTCTGCTGGTGCATCTTTTTGATTTAATCAATCTTCTATGTTTAATTACTTGATTTATATAATAAGATTCCCATTTACATATCCTCGGTTACTAATTGCTTTAATAGTTTTCAGTTTCTGTATATGGTGTGTCCAGTACGTATTAATACAGTTTTGCCAGTGTAAACGTCTCTCAAGACTCCAATTTTGTCCTTTAAACTAATCTTTCGTTAATTTAGATGAAATTTAGGGGTAATATAATCAATAAATATCTCACTGTAGTATATTGGTGTACACAGTTATTCAAAGGTAAATCTCTGAAAACCGAAAAAGTACACACCTAGTTAGAAAATCCAGGAGAAACTTCGGTCTTCTGATAAGAATTCCCTGATATTTCAACAACACAAATTATTGTCTGATGTTTTCACAGATCCCATACCATGTTATGTATCATATTAATGTCTGTAAGTCAGCAGCTACAAAACTATAGCATTTGAGGCTCAACAGAGAATTCCTTTCGAGTATGGTGTGGGTTTCTTGAGCTGGATGAAGTATTTGTGTAAAAGAAGCATCGGACTGTTCCTCAATCAGCCTGCCGTACTGTGGTAAATTTGATTATCTGTAAAGCTCTGCACGATCTCTAGTTATCAGGATTCATAGTGACTCTGAGGGTCCCAGGATTAATTCATAGTCCGATGCTTCTTTTACACAAATACTTCATCCAGCTCAAGAAACCCAAATGTGAATTTGTGTTTAAGGTTAAATCTAAAAATTCATATCCCACTTACAGGAGATAGAAATAAACCTAATTAAAGAAGAATTGCGTATACAATTAAAATGTTAATTATTTAATTCTTACACTAAATGAATTTTACACTTCAAATAAAATTCCATTATTTAATAAACTATAACTATAGAAGAAAACATCAAAGTGTAGTGTTCACAAACAGTGGTTTTAAATTAGAAAAGTAAAATTGAATAATTTATATGAAATAGTAAATATGTGTGGTTTTGTGACATTAAAAGTAATATGTTTTCGCTGTAATGAACAGTTTAGAGAACTATTTACACTATTTACAATGAAAGCAATTTTTATGTCATGTGCGTATTGACAGACAGTTATTTGTTCCAAGGTAAACCACCTGCCCGACATTTTGCTAACTGCAATTTATCAAAGCCTGGAAATATGTTCTAAACTGATTTTCTGGAATGTTTGTTTCAAAAAAGTTTTCAGAACGGAAACCGTTTCACTTGTTTAATCTTTGTGGAATTTCTAGTTTACATTTGTACCGTTAATGAAACAATAATGATATCACATTGCAACAAACTAATGCGTCTGAGATAGCTGCAGAGCGATCGCTGCTACAATAATAATCGGATACTCTGGCGGATATTTTGGCGTACGAAAACATGGTTATATCATTATCACACCTTTCACCACCGCTTCTGATCATTCACAAACTCTTTACTCAAAATCCAGCTCGGCTGTCATCTTGCCCTGGGTGATAAAACTACTACGATTATCTCTAACTGACATTAGGTACAATATCTGTACATTCAAACAATATTTAACGAATCTGAATCACTGAAAGTTTTACATTAAATTAAAATATTCTACACATTTCACACATAAAAGAAAATATGCAACAAAATTATCCCCAAAAGACATTTTCTAATAGGGAAACTATACCATGCATAGTACTTCCAAAAAGTATTTCACAATATGGCTATTTGCAATAGATCTAAAGTGGATTTCTAAAGATCATTTCATCAGTCAACGTAAGTATAATAACAAGTGTACCTCTCAGTCGTTTAGACAAGGTCTAAAATAACATGCTTTCAAACGGAATTTCACTGATTTGCCTTAGTGCAGAACATTTGTGGTTAAAAATACATTCTACCTATTTGTGATGTTTTAGAGAAAATCTAAAATGAAATATCTCTAAATACTTTTTTACTAAAAGAACTGAATAGAATAGATTAATGCGTAGTAGTTTTAAAGGTCACGGTTCGAAAAAGAACGGTTTAAAATGAGTTTACGAAGATGGTTGATGCCAAAAATGAAATACTTCCTAAGAACGTATACAAATCCTGACATGTGGCATAGTGTATAGTGTGCATGGCTATAAAGGCCTATCGTCTTTTAAAATAAGTCCTTTCAATATTTAAACAATTTATAAAATTTACCTCGATATGAATTGACATGGACTCATATACTTGTGCTCTATATCTATTAGGTTTCTATAACAGCAGGATGATTTCGATTATTGTTTTTAAAATAAAGACTAAACATTTGACAGTTCTGTCACTTTTGCTACATTCTAAATTGGTAACTTGGCCAAAATTAGTCAGTGGTTAAAATCTGGCGTCCCTTTTTATAAATACTCAACGATTTATAATACAATAATGGACGTTATTTGTCAGAATAAAATGCAAGCAATATCGTCAAAGGTAGTATCTTACGTATAGAAACCATTCAACTTGAATTATAAAGCAATTATAAAGGTGACTGAAGCCGTCAAGATCGTCACAGATCGTCCCGTTACTATTCAGTTTAAATGAATTTTAATATTCAATTTAGGTGAGCGACGGTAGCCCCATTGAACGCGCCTGTCTTGTTGGCACACACATACGGGTGCAGAGCCAACTGGTGGTGTGCCAGGGCAGGGAGGGGGTCGTCATGTCCTTATACAGGCCTGAGTTCAAGGGCGCTCACGACCCCGTCAAATGCGCTCCTTAACCTGTCATTTATGACTGCTGATAGAAGTTATGCGGTACAACGATCAACTGATGGTGTGCCAGGGCAGGGAGGGGGTCGTCATGTCCTTATACAGGCCTGAGTTCAAGGGCGCTCACGACCCCGTCAACTGCGCTCCTTAACCTGTCATTTATGACTGCTGATAGAAGTTATGTTGTACAACGATCAACTGATGGTGTGCCAGGGCAGGGAGGGGGTCGTCATGTCCTTATACAGGCCTGAGTTCAAGGGCGCTCACGACCCCGTCAAATGCGCTCCTTAACCTGTCATTTATGACTGCTGATAGAAGTTATGCGGTACAACGATCAACTGATGGTGTGCCAGGGCAGGGAGGGGGTCGTCATGTCCTTATACAGGCCTGAGTTCAAGGGCGCTCACGACCCCGTCAAATGCGCTCCTTAAACTGTAATTTATGACTGCTGATAGAAGTTATGCGGTACAACGATCAACTGATGGTGTGCCAGGGCAGGAAGGGGGTCGTCATGTCCTTATACAGGCCTGAGTTCAAGGGCGCTCACGACCCCGTCAACTGCGCTCCTTAACCTGTCATTTATGACTCCTGATAGAAGTTATGTTGTACAACGATCAACTGATGGTGTGCCAGGGCAGGGAGGGGGTCGTCATGTCCTTATACAGGCCTGAGTTCAAGGGCGCTCACGACCCCGTCAAATGCGCTCCTTAACCTGTCATTTATGACTGCTGATAGAAGTTATGCGGTACAACGATCAACTGATGGTGTGCCAGGGCAGGGAGGGGGTCGTCATGTCCTTATACAGGCCTGAGTTCAAGGGCGCTCACGACCCCGTCAACTGCGCTCCTTAACCTGTCATTTATGACTGCTGATAGAAGTTATGCGGTACAACGATCAACTGATGGTGTGCCAGGGCAGGGAGGGGGTCGTCATGTCCTTATACAGGCCTGAGTTCAAGGGCGCTCACGACCCCGTCAACTGCGCTCCTTGACGGTCTCTCTCTCTCTCTCTCTCTCCTCTCTCTCCCCCTCTCTCTCCCTCTCTCTGCCGAAAAGCCCTAGGATCTTCAATGCTGGTCGGCTTTAGGGAAAGAGGGAATTGAAGAATAGAGCAATGAGTTTGGAATGCGTTTTAGTTTCGTACAATGAGTGTGGCAATCTCGTCATGAAAGATAAGCAGTTATTCTATATGAGAGCCCTTGCTAGAATTTATATGTTCAACGTGAAGAAATACACACTCTGTAGAAGTATGATTCTAAATTATGAATTATACACATTATTAGAAATCTACCTTACCTTAGCTCTGTTTGACAATCTTTCGTATTGAACACTCAAAATCTGTAAATGAATGAAACTGTAAAAATCGTTTTTTATGCTTAACCGTACAATAAGATTGTAATATATGAACTTAAACCGCCTTTAATTCTCATGTTTTGATCAATGTAAAACCTTATTGATATAAAATTAAATTGCATTCGGCCCATAAACTAATATAAGATTCCTTTGTGTGTGGAACCGTCAATATCAATGTTGGAGACTGCTAAATTATACTAGTGTATCTTTAGTAGTAATTACACAAACAATCTAGTATCTTTGACGGACTATAGCCAAAGAGGTACGAGACATTTCAATTTTACAAAAGCAGTCAGAGAGATGTAATGATATTTCCTTAACATTAATACTGTCTACGATGATGTAATTTTAGCAATCAAAAATGCATTATTTGTGTAGGATTACACTACGTTGTGTTCAGTTGCAACATTTTATAATTAGAGATTTCATGAACAGGTAAATACCATATTGTTAGATACCATTTCCCGTAGTTAGGGAAAGACTTCCAAAATTCATTTGAATTATAAGAAGTACACAAACTGTTTTAAAGCCTTGTAAATACGTCAAGGTATTTAATAATCACATTCTATCTTAACAATCAGCTCTAACGCAGTGCCTTTGGCAATGCAGTTCAGATAGTACAAAGATCGTTGTTGTCCGCTATTTTTGTTCTCAGCAGTTGGCACTGTTTCGGACATCACCACTGCCTTCTGTATTTTCGTCTGATTCTGTTGCTGTCGCTGTTCTCTAGGGTAACAGCTGATAATAAATCTAATTTATACTTGACCTTGTGGCCACTTGCTCAGTAAATCTCTCAGATCTTCTTGTTTTCATAAAAACACTCGTGTAGTCTGTCTGATAAGTACCAAACTGTTCAGCCATCAACCTCCTCCAGTCATTTCTCTTCCAGACAATTCCTTCTTCCTTATTTTCCTGACATCATTATTGCTTTGGATAGTTACATATAAATCTAATGTTCTTCGAGTTCAAGTCTTGAATTTATTAGTATGTACTCGTTTTATAGACGTACATTTTGTTGTAATTCATAAATATGCGGTTTTGAGGAATGTTTCAGATATAATGTTCGCAACTTTTGAGTTTTAAATATGTTACCTACTTCTGCAAGAATGAAACCAAACATCTAAATATATAACTGAAACGCATTTTATTGTAAACTGTATCGGTTTAGCCTATATATTATTATCGCGAATAGTTGATGCCCAGGGAAGCGTTTAGGGCGTGAGGGAGACGGACTTCCGCTACAGCCTGTTACTTAATAAATAGAGGAGAAAATCCTAGGCAGAAGTTCTATTGGTGTGCTTTAAATCAGGACGGTTATTTGTTTACAGTAATTGATCATAAATCAGTATATTGCTTTTCTCTGTCTTGATATACGTTACTAATGAAATAAAATGAAACCGGACAAACCCAACAGTTGTATTCAACAATAAATATAACTAGCTCTAAAGAACAGCAGTAGCTTACAAAATATATTAACCACAACAAAACTTATTTAATATCGATTCAGTGCGGATCAAAGTTTAGTTCTATCGTTAGTGACTATCACATCTGAACCACCCGGTTTACAGATACTAGTGAAACGATAGTGGGGACAGTAAACCACAACAAAACTTATTTAATATCGATTCAGTGCGGATCAAAGTTTAGTTCTATCGTTAGTGACTATCACATCCGAACCACCCGGTTTACAGATACTAGTGAAACGATAGTGGGGACAGTAAACCACAACAAAACTTATTTAATATCGATTCAGTGCGGATCAAAGTTTAGTTCTATCGTTAGTGACTATCACATCTGAACCACCCGGTTTACAGATACTAGTGAAACGATAGTGGGGACAGTAAACCACAACAAAACTTATTTAATATCGATTCAGTGCGGATCAAAGTTTAGTTCTATCGTTAGTGACTATCACATCCGAACCACCCGGTTTACAGATACTAGCGAAACGATAGTGGGGACAGTAAACCACAACAAAACTCATTTAATATCGATTCAGTGTAGATCAAAGTTTAGTTCTATCGTTAGTGACTATCACATCCGAACCACCCGGTTTACAGATACTAGTTTACAGAAACGGTAGTGTGGACAGTAAACTCAGTAACTGAGGTTACCGGTTTCACGAACCTTCAACGAAATGATGTGAGTTTATATTGAGAATGCACAAAATACAATGAAGGATGTGAATTTATATTGCGAATTCACAAAATACAATGAAGGATGTGAGTTTATATTGAGAATGCACAAAATACAATGAAGGATGTACAAAATACAATGAAGAATGTGAGCTCCACATCCGTCATGCGAAGGTGAGGGCTGCGTGGTTATTTTGACGAAGCGTCCACGAGGTTTTGGCGTCGTTACAGGGCCGGAAGGACACATTCCCCTCCCTTGTTTTGGCTCGTGAACCGGTAGCAGTGCTACCAACTCTACAGAATCGTTTATTTCTTCAATTGTATTTTTATTCTATATGAAATAATATATTTTTAATAGTAAAAATATACTTATTTATTAACATAGTAATTTTAAAACAAATGCAAACAGCCATTCAATACATAGCCACGCATTTTACCCGGTATTCTTTGTGTTTATTTTATATTTTACTCAGCTTAACTATGTAGTCATATTTTTCGTCATTTTTAGAATTACCAAACTATAGGCGTAGTGAAAGCCATACTATTTATTGTATATAGTCAACTTTAACAATGGAGAACATGTGTCCTTATGAACATACGTAAGGGTTTGTACATTATAATTATACTGGTACCCATTAGTACATATTTATGTTCGTAGTTATTTCATTCTGTGGAAATGTCCATATTTATAGACAACCAAAGTCTTTATTTTAGAATTCCGATAATTCGAATGTAAATCAACTTTAAAGTCAGAGAAATGTGGAAAAATGTGATCCGCTCGAAAGGAAAATCAAGAAAAGTTAGTTTGTAATCAAACGACTTCCCAAAATTGCGTTTTAAATTATTTTTTAATTTAGCTATTTTTTTAGAATACAATGATTTTTCTATTTAAAAACCAGGGGTGATCAAATTTACCTGTCTTCAACTATTTAGATTGTTCAGGACAAGACATGTAAACTTGACGTGGTTATCAGCTTCCGACATTAACTTATATTCTTCTCATCTGCGGTCTGTGTGTGTGTGTGTGTGTGTCATTGCGAAGGGTCCCAGAACAAGGTAGCGGGTAGCAGGCAGCAGCAAGGCAACTGTGACGCTATGGCGCGCTATTTGTGCTGCGGCCAGACGCGTCAGCTGATCGCCCGAGATGGCCAAAGGCGGCCATCAAACTCGGTACAAACGATTAAACATAGACAAACTTCACCTTGGGCTTACCAGAACGTCATACACCGTGTGTTTACGTTTACACTCTTTTCGTCAGGTTTAAATTGATTGAGAAGTCGCTTACCTACGCTAAGCGGAGAGAGCATCGTCACCGGTGACTTATCTTACTAGAAATGGTCTGATCTTCTTTTATTGGTAATATAATAAATCGTCCATAAATATATGCACACGGCAGAGGAGGAGGTGACAGGAATAGATAATGACAACACGAAATGATTCTGTCAATCTTAGGCGCCCAAATACGCTAATACGAAAGAAGCAATTGTTATGTTCCTGTTCTGACGTGATGGGGCCGTGATAGCGTGATCTGGCATGGTCCTTACAACATAACCTCCTTCACTGGGCAGGCCATCTCTGGAATTGCCTTAATTGCCGCCCTTCGAGTTTGTTGTTTGAAGACTTATAGCATTATATTCTTCATCCCATTACCCTGTTTCCAAACGAAATATTTACATAAACTGCCCGTACAATGTATTTATGCATACTAAGCCGCTTGCTAAATGCCGAGTGAAACTGAAAGTACCGTACAAAGTACCGTACATATGTTTAGAGTGCAAGCGCGGATGTGCGTAGGCCTCTGGTTCGGCGCCTTGACGTCGATACACTCTATTTTTGGGTTGCCCTCTTCTGCTTTGTATTACGCTGCATGGTCTGCGATTCGTATATGGACGTTTTCGTATTTTAATGAAATTATTGATGTTGTTACATAAAGTGAACATTTCCTTCAAGGCCGTGTTTTTTTATAGATTTGTTGTGGCTATTCTCGAAGTAAAATCTAATCATGAGGTACATGTTATTTATAACGTCCTTCAACAGTGGCTGACTTCTGTGGGAACGGTATTTATTAAACACTCCTAAAACTATGCACTGCAGAAATTTAATAGTAATCACATCACTAAAAATATGGTAGAAAAATAACAAACGAAGGCTAAAACAATGAACGTAGGTTTTCACGTATATATAGCAATATATATATATAGCAATATGATGCATATTTGTTTACAAATAACACTTTTTACAAAACCTACAACTAACTATTTCCTCCGTTTTCGACTTATTTCTTCTTCTAATATTTGTACATATCCTATGTAGTAAAAAGACGAATGTAGGTACAAGTGTGACAGGGGCTAATTTAAAAACTAGAAAACAGTGATTAGTAAACACAAATTGTATTCTTTATGTGTCTAAGGACAAACGTAACAAACATTCAAGCTAAAGAAATGGATCTGGCTTTGTAAGAGGGTGCTGGATACTTCAGTTTGAGCGTTTCAGTTGAATTGATTGTTGACTAACAAAGAACTAATTTAGAAAACTTCCTTTGATAGTACTTTGGAACAAGTATCTTAACACAACTCATAACGTGAACAAACTGTGATATTTACAAATCATTGTCCTTCATGATCAACTGAGGCCACAGATAACTTTTCCTCAGTTTCTTTTGATGTCTTTAGATAACGTCTTGTAATAACGAGTTTGTACTGTTTTATGCTGAGACACGCTCGTCAAACAGTTTCCGGCTTCGTGCCAAATTGAGATCGTCACGCCTGTGTTTGTTCAACTGGCATTTCCACGTGTACGTTTCTTGGAATTTTAGCGCATCACATCTCCAAATGTTTGATTGGCTATATATCAGTTTAAATACATTATAGGTACCAATAATAATAGTCACATTGTATAACTATTATATAAAAGCATTATCTCCGGGTTTTCAATAAATGACAAAGCCTTCTGTTAGTTCGTTATGGGGCAATAATCGATTGTAAAAGTTACCTTAGGGAATTTTACGTTAGGTGAAGATATTATTTGAACTTTAATAGTTATTTTTATGGTGTATTAATCTGCTCAATTACAAGTCAAATCTTAAAGATATTCTAAAATATTTTCTTACTTATATATGACATTTGTCAATTTCGAATTTCTTTCGCCACAACGAACTCTACGGTTTTACCCAACTACGTTCGGTATAACCAACTCTCTGGTTTTACTCAACACGCAACGTTCGGTATAACCAACTCTC
This sequence comes from Homalodisca vitripennis, assembly GCF_021130785.1. NCBI lineage: Eukaryota > Metazoa > Arthropoda > Insecta > Hemiptera > Cicadellidae > Homalodisca > Homalodisca vitripennis. Next base: position 145,996,207 of record NC_060215.1, read on the forward strand.
TGGTTTTACTCAACGCACAACGTTCGGTATAACCAACTCTCTGGTTTTACTCAACACGCAACGTTCGGTATAACCAACTCTCTGGTTTTACTCAACACGCAACGATCGGTATAACCAACTCTCTGGTTTTACTCAACGCACAACGTTCGGTATAACCAACTCTCTGGTTTTACTCAACGCACAACGTCCCCCATAACCCACCCTATAGTTTTTCACAGCACACGACGTTGACCGATGGCGAGAGAGCGGAATGGATCTTAATAAAACAATGAAATGGGGCTTTAGATACTTCCAATCATTTATCTGTAAGGCAAGTATACAAAACATGTCAATATACAAATTAAATAAAGTCCATAATAAACCAACACGGTCGCCAGACAACTATAGTTTAGCCGGATGTTAAATGATAACTTATTTAATTTTACATGTTTTATGTCCAATTGTTGCCCCATTCTTTATGCTAACCCTGAAGTGACCCACCGATAGTAATAGCACAAACAGAACATTTGAAAGCTGTCACTGACAAACGCTGACGGGAATCTGTGCTGTTGCCAGAATCGGCCGACAATATCACCAGGTTTGCCAACAGAACCCGACAAAATCTCCGCATCATCGTCTCATCTAATGACATAGAATCGCTTACACAACAATACAACACGTGAAAATTAGCGTTAAAAGGTTATAATATGATGGACAAAATATAAGGTGTTGTACACAGTATCACACTACATATACCATGTGTTCATGCTTTGTAATACAATAACGGTCAATGCCTGAACATGAATGTCACTCGTTCATTGCGGAAAAAATCAAAAATTGTTATAGTTATAGGTTGAAAGATTTATAGTTTTTAATTGTGTTTAATTCGCTTGTCTTTATAAAATCATGACTGCAAGTGCAACTTTATGAAAATATTAATACTGTATCTCAAAATTTGGGTGAACGCGTTTATAAGCTTTGTTACCTTTTGTCATACTTGTAGTTATAATATTAAAATAATCCTTGAGTATTTGTATTTACTGTACGGTTTTGTCTGTTGATTTCAAATGGGGGTTTTAACCTTTTTGAAATTGTGATTTATGATATTGTTGATTTGTGCTGTCAGAAAATAAGGTGTGTTTTACAGATTTTATTTTCTAACTCTTGTTATGAACAACTTTTGCAAAACAATTATTCTTAGTTTTAACATCCATGATTTTGGAGGCTAAGAACCTTATTAAGTGAAATCAAGTATAATTTAACACCTTATTCAATAGGTTTCTTTGATTACTAGAAATAACTTATTAATTGTATACCTAACAACAACACTGAAAAGCACAGTCCGGTCTTATATTGCTGAACTAATCTCATTAAGCTAAAATTTATATGAAAAAATGTTAAATCCACAACGAGTAATACGCGTAACGTTAACTTAATCTTTGAAATATTTCGTAACGTATGGGCACGAACCTAAGTTACGTAGTTTTCATGGATCAACCATGATTCTTATATTATTTGTTGCTGTAGTGCAGGATTGTATTTTACACGTACAAACCATCACAGATGACCGCTATTACTCTTCTCTTGAGACTACCATTGCGTTTTGATATCAATTCGATAACACGCTTAATACGGTACCAGTCGGTCATAGAATCGTTAGCATATTACATATACACACCTATAAAGGTATTCATTTTTACTTATACCTTTAAATTTCGACGTATTTTCATACATTCTATGCACCTATGAAAGTGCCTCAATTGTTTTTTTTTTATAGAAAACGACATTAATGAAATCCAAATCCAAAACATTATGGTCTAAAGATGCGAAGTCAGAAATTTAAACTTCAGTAACGCGCGTTATACGGATTGCACAAAATTACTGAACGTTAAACTGACAAGAAAATGTGAATTATACAGTATATAGGTACTGAAAAGACTCACGATAAATCGGCATTTTCGGGAGATGTTGCTGGCCAATGAAATAATACACCCCGTGTTCAGGTTTAATATGAAGTAAAACTAAAACATTTCCGATTGCCGTACTTAGAGCTCTGTTCTTGTGCTATTAAATAACTTAAGATACAGTTGCTTATCATCGGTTTCTCATCTAATCGTGATAAACGCGTTCCAACTGGAGCCGGGATAGAGACGGTCGAGACTCGCTCCTCGCCGCACACATGGCTGTCGTCGCTTGTCCGTGCCCGGGGCCAGCATCGCTTATAACCTTATGAGATTAACGTGTTTAAAGTGTTCAAATACCTCTTGGATCCTGAGACTAGTTCTGGTGACTTTACGGCGGGTGATCTCGCCCTCGTAGGTTTCTTCGACGGTTCCCATCTCGGCAGTGGTAGCGGTGGAATCGCACAAAATAACCAACGGCTGCGAAACTTGGCCGATTACGGTAAGTGGAGAATGAGTGTTGAGAGAGTTGCACTGTTAGTGCGTAGGCTGGAAGTGGGGACCGAAGTGCTAACAGTACGGCTGGATGCTGCGCTCAGCCGGCTATATCGGGAACCACCTCGGCAAGGCCGGAGCTTGCCGCCACCCGCCACCCGCTAGCCGCTAGCCGCGAGCCTCTCCTTCTCTCTCACTTGTCTGTCTTTCGAGGGTAACAAAAGATTATTATACAAGTAAATAACCACTCTCAGAGTGTTTTCTTCGCGTACCTCATCAGTATTACAGAAATATAATTTATATAGAGTCAGGAAAATATTAGTCTCTAAAGGAGCTTCAAAATATAATCGATGTAATCCCAGTAACATACTGGTTTCACCAGTAACCCTAACTTAACGATTAAGGAATAAGTTTGATTTCATTGAAACACACTCAAAATATAATCGATGTAATCCCAGTAACATACTGGTTTCACCAGTAACCCTAACTTAACGATTAAGGAATAAGTTTGATTTCATTGAAACACACTCAAAATATAATCGATGTAATCCCAGTAACATACTGGTTTCAACCAGTAACCCTAACTTAACGATTAAGGAATAAGTTTGATTTCATTGAAACACACTCAAAATATAATCGATGTAATCCCAGTAACATACTGGTTTCACCAGTAACCCTAACTTAACGATTAAGGAATAAGTTTGATTTCATTGAAACACACTCAAAATATAATCGATGTAATCCCAGTAACATACTGGTTTCACCAGTAACCCTAACTTAACGATTAAGGAATAAGTTTGATTTCATTGAAACACACTCAAAATATAATCGATGTAATCCCAGTAACATACTGGTTCCACCAGTAACCCTAACTTAACGATTAAGGAATAAGTTTGATTTCATTGAAACACACTCAAAATATAATCGATGTAATCCCAGTAACATACTGGTTTCACCAGTAACCCTAACTTAACGATTAAGGAATAAGTTTGATTTCATTGAAACACACTCAAAATATAATCGATGTAATCACAGTAACATACTGGTTTCACCAGTAACCCTAACTTAACGATTAAGGAATAAGTTTGATTTCATTGAAACACACTCAAAATATAATCGATGTAATCCCAGTAACATACTGGTTTCACCAGTAACCCTAACTTAACGATTAAGGAATAAGTCTGATTTCATTGAAACACACTCAAAATATAATCGATGTAATCCCAGTAACATACTGGTTTCACCAGTAACCCTAACTTAACGATTAAGGAATAAGTTTGATTTCATTGAAACACACTCAAAATATAATCGATGTAATCACAGTAACATACTGGTTTCACCAGTAACCCTAACTTAACGATTAAGGAATAAGTTTGATTTCATTGAAACACACTCAAAATATAATCGATGTAATCACAGTAACATACTGGTTTCACCAGTAACCCTAACTTAACGATTAAGGAATAAGTCTGATTTCATTGAAACACACTCAAAATATAATCGATGTAATCACAGTAACATACTGGTTTCACCAGTAACCCTAACTTAACGATTAAGGAATAAGTTTGATTTCATTGAAACACACTCAAAATATAATCGATGTAATCCACAGTAACATACTGGTTTCACCAGTAACCCTAACTTAACGATTAAGGAATAAGTTTGATTTCATTGAAACACACTCAAAATATAATCGATGTAATCACAGTAACATACTGGTTTCACCAGTAACCCTAACTTAACGATTAAGGAATAAGTTTGATTTCATTGAAACACACTCAAAATATAATCGATGTAATCACAGTAACATACTGGTTTCACCAGTAACCCTAACTTAACGATTAAGGAATAAGTCTGATTTCATTGAAACACACTCAAAATATAATCGATGTAATCCCAGTAACATACTGGTTTCACCAGTAACCCTAACTTAACGATTAAGGAATAAGTTTGATTTCATTGAAACACACTCAAAATATAATCGATGTAATCACAGTAACATACTTGGTTTCACCAGTAACCCTAACTTAACGATTAAGGAATAAGTTTGATTTCATTGAAACACACTCAAAATATAATCGATGTAATCCCAGTAACATACTGGTTTCACCAGTAACCCTAACTTAACGATTAAGGAATAAGTTGATTTCATTGAAACACACTCAAAATATAATCGATGTAATCCCAGTAACATACTGGTTTCACCAGTAACCCTAACTTAACGATTAAGGAATAAGTCTGATTTCATTGAAACACACTCAAAATATAATCGATGTAATCCCAGTAACATACTGGTTTCACCAGTAACCCTAACTTAACGATTAAGGAATAAGCTTGATTTCATTGAAACACACTCAAAATATAATCGATGTAATCCCAGTAACATACTGGTTTCACCAGTAACCCTAACTTAACGATTAAGGAATAAGTCTGATTTCATTGAAACACACTCAAAATATAATCGATGTAATCCCAGTAACATACTGGTTTCACCAGTAACCCTAACTTAACGATTAAGGAATAAGTCTGATTTCATTGAAACACACTCAAAATATAATCGATGTAATCACAGTAACATACTGGTTTCACCAGTAACCCTAACTTAACGATTAAGGAATAAGTCTGATTTCATTGAAACACACTCAAAATATAATCGATGTAATCCCAGTAACATACTGGTTTCACCAGTAACCCTAACTTAACGATTAAGGAATAAGTCTGATTTCATTGAAACACACTCAAAATATAATCGATGTAATCCCAGTAACATACTGGTTTCACCAGTAACCCTAACTTAACGATTAAGGAATAAGCTTAATTTCATTGAAACACACTCAAAATATAATCGATGTAATCACAGTAACATACTTGTTTCACCAGTAATCCTAACTTAACGATTAAGGAATAAGTTTGATTTCATTGAAACACACTCAAAATATAATCGATGTAATCCCAGTAACATACTGGTTTCACCAGTAACCCTAACTTAACGATTAAGGAATAAGTCTGATTTCATTGAAACACACTCAAAATATAATCGATGTAATCCCAGTAACATACTGGTTTCACCAGTAACCCTAACTTAACGATTAAGGAATAAGTCTGATTTCATTGAAACACACTCAAAATATAATCGATGTAATCCCAGTAACATACTGGTTTCACCAGTAACCCTAACTTAACGATTAAGGAATAAGCTTAATTTCATTGAAACACACTCAAAATATAATCGATGTAATCCCAGTAACATACTGGTTTCCACCAGTAACCCTAACTTAACGATTAAGGAATAAGTCTGATTTCATTGAAACACACTCAAAATATAATCGATGTAATCCCAGTAACATACTGGTTTTCACCAGTAACCCTAACTTAACGATTAAGGAATAAGTCTGATTTCATTGAAACACACTCAAAATATAATCGATGTAATCCCAGTAACATACTGGTTTTACCAGTAACCCTAACTTAACGATTAAGGAATAAGCTGATTTCATTGAAACACACTCAAAATATAATCGATGTAATCCCAGTAACAGTAACATACTTGTTTCACCAGTAATCCTAACTTAACGATTAAGGAATAAGTTTGATTTCATTGAAAACACACTCAAAATATAATATAATCGATGTAGTAACACCGTACCAGTAACTGGTTTCACCAGTAACCCTAACTTAACGATTAATAAAGCTAAGTTCATGTTACATTGATAACACATTGAAACACACTCAAAATATAATCGATGTAATCCCAGTAACATACTGGTTTCACCAGTAACCCTAACTTAACGATTAAGGAATAAGTTTGATTTCATTGAAACACACTCAAAATATAATCGATGTAATCCCAGTAACATACTGGTTTCACCAGTAACCCTAACTTAACAATTAAGGAATAAGCTTGATTTCATTGAAACACACTCAAAATATAATCGATGTAATCCCAGTAACATACTGGTTTCACCAGTAACCCTAACTTAACGATTAAGGAATAAGCTTAATTTCATTGAAACACACTCAAAATATAATCGATGTAATCCCAGTAACATACTGGTTTCACCAGTAACCCTAACTTAACGATTAAGGAATAAGTCTGATTTCATTGAAACACACTCAAAATATAATCGATGTAATCCCAGTAACATACTGGTTTCACCAGTAACCCTAACTTAACAATTAAGGAATAAGCTTGATTTCATTGAAACACACTCAAAATATAATCGATGTAATCCCAGTAACATACTGGTTTCACCAGTAACCCTAACTTAACGATTAAGGAATAAGTCTAATTTCATTGAAACACACTCAAAATATAATCGATGTAATCACAGTAACATACTTGTTTCACCAGTAACCCTAACTTAACGATTAAGGAATAAGTTTGATTTCATTGAAACACACTCAAAATATAATCGATGTAATCCCAGTAACATACTGGTTTCACCAGTAACCCTAACTTAACGATTAAGGAATAAGCTTAATTTCATTGAAACACACTCAAAATATAATCGATGTAATCCCAGTAACATACTGGTTTCACCAGTAACCCTAACTTAACGATTAAGGAATAAGTTTGATTTCATTGAAACACACTCAAAATATAATCGATGTAATCACAGTAACATACTGGTTTCACCAGTAACCCTAACTTAACGATTAAGGAATAAGCTTGATTTCATTGAAACACACTCAAAATATAATCGATGTAATCCCAGTAACATACTGGTTTCACCAGTAACCCTAACTTAACGATTAAGGAATAAGTCTGATTTCATTGAAACACACTCAAAATATAATCGATGTAATCCCAGTAACATACTGGTTTCACCAGTAACCCTAACTTAACGATTAAGGAATAAGTCTGATTTCATTGAAACACACTCAAAATATAATCGATGTAATCCCAGTAACATACTGGTTTCACCAGTAACCCTAACTTAACGATTAAGGAATAAGTCTGATTTCATTGAAACACACTCAAAATATAATCGATGTAATCCCAGTAACATACTGGTTTCACCAGTAACCCTAACTTAACAATTAAGGAATAAGCTTGATTTCATTGAAACACACTCAAAATATAATCGATGTAATCCCAGTAACATACTGGTTTCACCAGTAACCCTAACTTAACGATTAAGGAATAAGTCTGATTTCATTGAAACACACTCAAAATATAATCGATGTAATCACAGTAACATACTGGTTTCACCAGTAACCCTAACTTAACAATTAAGGAATAAGCTTGATTTCATTGAAACACACTCAAAATATAATCGATGTAATCCCAGTAACATACTGGTTTCACCAGTAACCCTAACTTAACGATATAAGGAATAAGTTTATTTCATTGAAACACACTCAAAATATAATCGATGTTGTGTCTGCACTATTCTGGTTTTACCAGTAACCCTAACTCACCGTTATAAATAATAAGTTTATTTAACAGAAACACACTCAAAATATAATCGATGTTGTGTCTGCACTATTCTGGTTTTACCAGTAACCCTAACTCATCGTTATAAATAATAAGTTTATTTAACAGAAACACACTCAAAATATAATCGATGTTGTGTCTGCACTATTCTGGTTTTACCAGTAACCCTAACTCACCGTTATAAATAATAAGTTTATTTAACAGAAACACACTCAAAATATAATCGATGTTGTGTCTGCACTATTCTGGTTTTACCAGTAACCCTAACTCATCGTTATAAATAATAAGTTTATTTAACAGAAACACACTCAAAATATAATCGATGTGGTGTCTGTAATATCCTGGCTTCACTAAAACCCCTATCTCTTCAATACAAAGAATACGCTTCGTGTGTTGGAAACAAAATCAAAATATAAACAATCTGGTCTTAGTAAAATGGTTTCACCAGTAACTCTACCTCAATAATATAAAGAATAAGCTTAATTTTTTAACCAATTCAAAATAATTGATGTAGTGTCAGTAATATGCCTTCTTCACCAAAAACTCTATCTCTTCAATATAAAGAATAAGTTTATTCAATCTTAACACTCAATATTAATGGATATGGTGTAAGTAATAAGTACTATTAACACATTAATAAACTACAAACTTTTGAGTATATTATAATACATACAAAAACTCTACAGAAGTTAATAAAACCAGCTAAAACGATTTGCTACGATTAAGATATACGAGAATCGAACAACAAAATAAAACCTACTATTTGGCGATACACTTTAAGACCCAGATGGCCAAATTGAGCGAGAAGCCAAAATGAATGAAAATGCCATGTAAAAACTATACAAAAACTCAACAAAGTCAAACAGTAAACAATTTCGGAGACATTCAAAAGTTCAAATGAAAATAATCAAGTATTCACATATTGAGAAGAATATTTTATACTCATTGGAGATAAAATTAGATTGATTGGAATGAGCCAAAAAAATCGATTAATATAAAAAATAAATACATTTTTAAATTTTAGTTCGTGATATAATTTTATTGCCTCGAAAAAGTAATCAAAAACCCTTTAGACCTTAAACCTAAACCTTTGGGTTTATGTAAATTCATAAAGTTTGCTTTCATTATTCTTAAGCTGTTTAGTGAAAACTTTTTTGATGATGATTTAAAAAATAGATTGATTGAGATGAGTCAAAAAATAGATTTGTATAAAAACTTAACTAAATCTTTGTTTCTATCTACAATATTAATCATATTACTGTATCTTTCTCTTATTTTCTTCGTTCCAACCAATATTAAATGTAAGTTTTCTTTTTTGTTGATTTCTTTGATCTTTTTATCATCCAATATATTCAAAAACCTATTTGGAAAATGTACTTTGAAATTTTCCATTTCTGCAATTACAGTAAATCCAAATTTAACTTTCATTTTCTCCAAATTCACAATTTTATATTTCTTATTTGTCTTTAATTAATTTAACTGTTTATATTCTTTAAACTTGAATTCACCAATCTCGTTTAGCTCCTTCAAGAATTCTATTATTTATTTTAAATAATGTAATAAAAAATCTATCTTATTTTATTTCATGTAAGATTCAAGTGATTGTATAAATATTAAAAATAAATGTTTTTAATCACAGTTCCATTCTTCCTCTAAACGCCATCTTTCATCCTCAGAGTCACATGGAATATTAAATAAATCAATGAATGTTTAAAAAAACATCTTTATTTTCAAACAGAAGAATTTTGTTGTGTTTTTTAATGAATTTTGTTGACAAACCCTGGTACTCACAAAAAGTCTTGAGTAAGTCATAGTTACCAACATCATATATTTTTAGCAATAATATACAATAAATTATGAACAGCGTTTTTCCAACAAATATTCATAAATAATTTATGGAAATCTTCTGGCCGTTGAATTTTTATTTTTATTTCAATATCTTTCAAAACGAATTCTGAAATATCTTCATATAATTTCTTCTGTTTATTTGTTATTAGGTTGTATGTTTCATATAGTATAAGTCCATCTCCACACTTGGTTTTCACTGTCATAAACATTTAATTAATAAGCTCTAAATATTCTTTGTCACTTATAGAAGGTAGAAACTGTTGTTTAAGATATTTTGGCAACTCATGGAATTATTTTATATCATTTTTAACACATTTGTTATATGCTACAAATTTTGAAGAGCTCGGAGAGTTCATGTTCCACGCTTTTATTATATTAGACAACCTTGGCTATTTAATACGGAAATTTTTTACTTAAGAAATTTAATTCCACACAAATGATCCTAAATTTATTCAGAATCATGATTTTTTCTAAATTATGTTTTTACAATGTAATTGATTGTTTACAATTAATTTTGATAATTTTGTTTCAACTATTTTTTCTTAATTCAAATTAGAAAATGTAATATATTTAATAGAATAGCAAGTTTTATAATCTATAATACGATAGCGCAGGTAACTAAAGATAAACACCTTTTTGAATAGTTAAATTTGTCAATCAAATTATTTTGTAATAAATGACTAACGAAAAAATTAACTCTCCATTTAGTAGCGATCAATATCTTTTAAAGAAAAATTATAATTGACATTACAACTCTAAGAAGCATCTTGAAAATAAAAAATAAAAGATGACGAGAAAGTGGGCAAAGGAAAATCAAATTTATTATTATGAAACACTAAATGCAGAAAAATTTAAGGAATTGAAGAAATCTTTTTAATAAAATAATATAGATCTCAGACTGTATAACTTAGAAAAAATACAAGGTATTGCCCAATCTTTCAAATAGAAAAGTTGATAATACATCGCGAGAAACTTTGATAAAGCATATTAAAAAAGTTGAAAACGTCCTGATCGTTTTGGTTTGAGAAGAAATAAATATATTCAAGATTTATCACTTTAGAATGGTTTGATGATTTCTACAAAATCTCGAAAACAATTGATATGTACGAGCTCTTGGAGTTGCAAAAACTTTTTACAGTTTTAAAGGAAAATATTATTAATGTTGAAGCATCATCTTTCATTAAAGGAAGGACGTTAAAAAAATGTATTCTATCTAATTCGGATAAACAATTGTTGATATATCTTCTATTTAGAATCTCAAAGAGATGAGATTAAAAATTTGATTGGAAACATATTGAAAGATAATCAAAATATTAAGTGTCAATTATGTTTAGAGTGCGAATATGGAAGAAAATGAGTAAATGAAAATACACGAAACTACAACAATGTATTTCCAATTGAAGGCTGAAGATGTCTTTAATGTTGATGTTTGTAATTCGAGCCAATTTGAAAAAATGATATTACGTGAACCAAATAATCAACCAAATGCTGGATTTGAATGGACTTTGATGGGATGCAATCAAACAATTTTAAGATTTAACAACACACATAATTATCTGAATGCTGGATCATATATTGAGTTACCATGAGAAATCAAAATAGAAAAGCTTGTATTAATTTTAAAAATGATCATGATCAATTCTGTGTTATTTATGCAATTAGATGTGCTGTAGATAAACTCAAAGCTCATCCTGAAAGAATTAAACAGTATCAGATTTATTTAAGAGATGAAATATCTTATGGATTTGATTATACATTTTCATTGAAAGATGTGAAGGCTTTAAAAAAATAAGTTTTGATCCAAAATACAGATATCCTCAAACGTATATAAATGTCTATACTTATGATGAAAAATTTCATATTATTCTAATGCAAATATCAGAAGTTTATGATGCTAAATTAAACATTGATTTATTTTATTTGAAACAAGAATATAAATCACATTAGGTTTTGATATTTAAATAAGCTTGTTTCATCTCAATTATCTAAACATGAACATAGAAATTTTCTACGTAGGAGATGTTTAAGCCATCTCTAAATTCTGTAGATTTAACAGATCATTTAGAAATTTGTAAGCAACATGAAGTTTGTAAACCATTTATGCCATATCCAGGACAAACAAAAACAATGATTAATTATCAAAAGAAATGTTCTCATCCTTATGTTATTTAAGTAGATATAAACCTGCCGATTCTAGACCACTTTCGGAGCCAACAGTAAATCAATGGAAAATACTGTTTAAAGGACAATAAACGAATCTGTAACTCACGAATGAAAAATTACCGAATCTATAGCTGTTTTAATGTAAAATCTCCTTAGAATCAATGTAAAATATATTGGAAATGTTGTCAAATCTGCTACGAATAAACGAAAAATCTTCGAAATCTTAATAAAATTTAATCAATTTAAAAGTTTTTTTACTAAAAACATACTTTAATAAAAAAACTTTTCTACTAAATAGCAAACATGAACTCACCAAGCTCTCTTCAGTTTCTAGCATTTAAAGAACTTATAAAGAAAGACAATTTTAATGAGTTCAATGAATTACCAAAATATGTAAAACAACAATTGATACCTTCAACTGAAGAAGAGTGGTTTGAAATCTTAAATACAGAAGATATTCCAGTGTTACAGGTGATGCGTTTATATGGTGTTTGCAGAGTTTTCAAACTTTTGAAACGTGAAGATATTCCTGAGTCAATTTCAATTGATATATTTAACAAACTCGCAAAGTATTTTTATAACAAATTAAAAGAACAGCAACAATCAGAGTACTTTCTACATTTGTTTATGCTGTTTTTTGACAGTTACTTTAGTTTTAATTACAGTTTTACTTTCATGCGCAGACATGAAAATCCTCTTGCCATTGAACCACGTGATTTATTAGAGACTATATGTGAATACCAAGATTTACCAACACAGTTTATTAAAGACTACAAAGATTTCTTTCTTAGTGGAGATTTTGATGGATATTTAATAGCGGCAAAAAATACTGACGTGTATAATATCCCATGTGATTCTGAAAAAGAAAGAAAAAAACTAATTAGTTGGAGAACCGCTTGGTTTTGCGGTGAAGACCCATGAAAATTTTTCAAATTCAAAAAGTGCATAACCATTTCTCGGTCGACCTTGAAAAAATCAAATGTTGCCAAATCTGCTACGAATAAACGAAAAATCTTCGAAATCTTCTATTCTACAAAATTGACGGTAACACAGTCTTTATCTTTAATAGTCTTCTTTCCAGTAACAACCAAGTGTAATTTATCATGTTTATTCAATTCTTTAATCTTTTTTTCATCCAAAACAGTCATAAGTCTGTTTGGTAAGTGTACTTTATAATCTTCCAACTCGGCAATTATTGTAAACCCGAATTTATCTTTTATTTTCTCCAAATTCAAAATTTTGTATTTCTTATTTTCTTCTAATTCATTCAACTTCTTATATTCTTTAAACTTGAATTCACCAACCGAGTTCAACTCTTTCAAGAACTCCATTTAGATAGAAAAAATTTAAAGACGATGAAGATGAAATTTGTTAACAATCACTCGAGAAGTCGGGGAGAATGTGAGTAAAACCACATTCTTTTGACGAGGTTCATTATTTATCTTTTCCAAGTGTACTATAAAATCATCGAGGATTTCTGGCTTAAAATCGTAGACAAATTCAACATCCAGATAATGAAAAAATACAGGTAATACCTTTTCATAATAAACGTGTGTATTTAAACCAACAAACCTAATGTATTCTTTGAAAAGGAAAATAATTTTGTCAATGATTCTAAGAGATAAGTAAAAATTTTTATTCTGTTTTCTAAATTCTGTAACAAAATGTGTTTGCTTATTGTCTCCATATTGTAATTTTCTAAGCAGGTTATTCAAATGTGTTAATTTATTTCGAAATTTCTTAGGTTTAGGTCTTTCGTACAAAATTAAATCACAACCTCTACAAACTAAATATCTTTTATCGATAATTTCTCCTCTATTAGAACACTTGTAACAGTTGGCATTATACTCTTCCATTTAAACAAAAAGATTTTTTGTTTAAATGGAGATTATGGAACTAACTCTGCCGAGATATAAATTTTTCAGCGCAAATGTTTATGTTTATATTTCAACTACCGAGATAAAAAGAAATGATTTTATTTTATTATTCAACTATTTAGGATATTTTGTATATGATTACAAAGATTATTACGGAAGAAATCGAGATTTTTCATCAGCGAAAGAGTATATTTTTAAAGTTTTAGAAGGAATGAAAGAGAACAATATGGACATCATTAACTACTGAATTTCTCTAATATCGTTCTTAATCACATCATAGGCTAAAAATTTCTCAGAAACCACAACCACATAACAAATCGCGTTTGTAACAGCTTTTTGAAAATCCATATTAATAATTATATCGTTCTTTGAACCAGAAATATTTGTCAAACTCTTTGTTGTATCAATGACATAAATAGGTCTATTCGCTAAAAATTCTTTACGATTGTAATACATTTCCTTATTATTACAGTAAACTTTCTTAAAATCTTGATACATCTGATACATGATTCTGAAAAGACCTCCTGAAATGTTTAAATTTTGTAATTCATCTGGATAATAAGAACCGTTCAATTTTACTCTGATACGAGTATTTTTTACATCCAAACTATCAAACTTTGAAGGATTTTTTCTTGATTATTCTGTCTATCTGTTTGAAAACCAATGATAACGAACTTGGGATTGAAGATATTTCTATAAATATTTGTTATATCGAACGAATAAGTTGTTCCGGAAATACCTTTTTGTTCAATACATTGCCAATCTAGAAAATTAAACATAATGTTTTGACTTTTTGTAATTTCATCAATCAACCTAATTTTACTCGTGGTTTTATAATCAATCATTGGAACTCTAATAAAAAAAATCTGTAATTGTTATTTTTCCATCAACAGGCATAACATTTCCGGTTGCAGTCTTCAGAATCACATCATCGTCTTCTGCTCTTATAAAACTTAGATAAAATCCTCCTTTATAGATCGGAATAGTAACATTTTCCAAAAATCCTAATCCAAAATGAGATAAATTTCCAGCTGCTTCAAAAACACCAAATTTAAAATCTGATTCAAAGCCATTAGAGGTTTGAGAAATAATATCACTTTTTGAATAACAAATGGTTCCTTTATTAGTACTTAATTGACCACAATTTTCAATTTTTCAATTTCTTCTATCAATTTCTTGTGTTTTCTTACTTCAATCTTAGAAAATAAAAACGGTATAAAATTATCGATTAATCTAACATTATCAGTTCCAAGATATGCTTGACCATCTTGTTTTGTTAAAGTTCCAGAAATATAAAACTGGAATTTAGACGAGCAAAAATTATCTCCAAAATCAATATTAAACTCAGTTCTTTTATTCGGTTCATTCAAATGTTGTTTACTAATTGGATAGAAATTTTTAAACTCCGCCCTTTCAATATCACTAGCATATTTTCTGTAGTCCGCAATTTAATAAGAGAAAATTTCAAAATTCTTTTACGAAAATTTTAAACATCATTTATAAGAAAGATATCATTTTTTAATGATCTACTTCGTCATATTCAGGATTCTCTTCCTTAAATTTTGCAATTTCGGCCACATATTTCAATAAAATCTGCATAGGATAGTAACCACTATGTATAATATTATTCCAATCAACTGTATCTTTATTTTCATCCAAAAACTTTATACTCAAGTGTTGATAGAGACAAAGAACAGACATATGATCTTTTAATTGATAATGTATATTTTCTTGAATGAACTCTGATGATAAAGTTTGATATTTAGCAATGTTATACCAATTCAATTTGTTTACGTATAATCTCATCATATCTTCGGATAATTCATATTTTTGAGAAATATCATCCCAATGTTCTTTTTTCAAATCTCTTTCGTGTTGCATTATAAAAAGATCGAAAGCACTGTAATGTCCCGCCATCTCTATTTATTAA
The DNA here is from genome assembly GCF_021130785.1 of Homalodisca vitripennis. NCBI lineage: Eukaryota > Metazoa > Arthropoda > Insecta > Hemiptera > Cicadellidae > Homalodisca > Homalodisca vitripennis. Next base: position 146,011,837 of record NC_060215.1, read on the forward strand.
GAAAAAATTTCAAAATCAAGTTTTTATAAATTGGCTCTTTTTAGCGTTACATTCAGCACATTTTCCAGAAACTCTTTTAACTCCATTGATGTTTGCATAGTATTTTATATCATTTGTTTCAGTTTTTGCCTTACACCTCACACAATATATGAGCGCCATTTATAAAGGAATAATTTAAAATGAATCATCATAACCGTCTAATCTATTAAATCTGTTATCAATATTTTCAAAAGTTTTATTAACATCTTCTTTAAATTTATTAAAGTTTTCTTCTAGTTTATTTACTTTATCAAGTAATTCGCCAACATCGTCTACTGATCTTCTATTTCTGGCTTCTAACTTGTCATAGACTTCTGTTGTAAAATCTTTAACATGCTGTTTATGATTCTCATAATTTTGTTTTAGTTCATTAAACATTTTAATAGGATCTTCTAATTGAATCATTACAACAACATCAAAATGGATAAATTCCCTTACTAACACTGCTAATTCTTTTTCCTTTAAAATCTAAGGCATTTTTAACATTCGGATCATGTAAATCAACAATATCGATGTTTTCTGATAATTTTAGAGGTTTTAAAATTTGTTCTTTAACAACAACATCATGTTTGTCAATACCAGGTCGAACACCGACAATTCTTTTTTTATTAGCCAAACTAACATAATTCTTTTCAACTTTGATCGCTTCAGTAATTTTATCAGCTTTTTGGTTTATCAGACATTAAATTGGTAAATATTTTTTTTGCACCATCTTCAAATTCTTTTTTCAATGTTTTTATTTTATCAGCAACTTCATTTGAACTCATGAAATTTGCAAGTTTGTTATCATATTCTGCTTTAAATCTATATTTAAATAATATTCTATATATTTAAATAATATTCTTCAATCTCGACAGCAAACATATCTGAATCTGGAAGGTTTTGTAATAAATTTTCTAACTTGTTATCAAACTCATTTCTCAAACTATCAAAATTCAAACTATTATCTACATTTTGAATAATTTGTGTTCCAAATACGTCAAAAATATTTTGTGAATCCATATTTATTAAGTAATAATTTGTTAACAACTTCTTTAAAATCTTCACCATCAGTCAACTCATTCAAAACAAAAACACATAAATGACCACAAATTGGGGGATCTTTATAATCTTGAATCTGAGAATCATTGTAGTAGACGCTTGATTTTTTTCAAATATTTAATCAATTCTATAGGTGGTTTGTCCTCAATTCTTCCATACGAATCAAAATAACATGCATTCTTATCATTTTTATAATAACAAATCCAATGCGTTCCACTTCCCATAATCGAGTATAAATTCACAATTCCACATTCAAATTTCTTAACTTTTTCAGGTAATGTATCTCTCATGAAGATTCCTCTAAAATGTTTAATATTTTTGCAGATTTCTTCCAATTCCCCGAATGTTAAAGGTTTAAATTTTTTTTCAATGTTTGATTTCACGTAATTCAAAGTTTTTTCATCTAATCCAGATCCTGTAACATCTTCCAACTCTTTATCTAACCAATTTAAAATGTTTCGAACAATAGGAATCACATCTTTTTTAACGATTGGAGCAGCTTTACGAACATAAGGAACAACATTTTTAACAACTGGAATATTTTCTCCAAAATCTAATAAATCTTTTAAAAGTCCACCATTTTTAAGTTCTTTCAACTGATTATAAGAAAATTCTATTCTGGTTCCTTTATTGTTTTTCTTATGTTTTTCGAGTTTATTGTATTGTCTATTTGTTAAAAATATCTTATCTTCGCCATTTTTTAGTTGATCTATTTTAAATTGAATACTAACGGGTATTTTTTTCTTAAAAGCGGATTTTATTTTTTCTTTCTGATTTTTGCTGAAATTTACGTTCACCTCCATTTATATAGTTAAAATTTCAAGTTCTCTTCGATTCCCATTCCTAGTTTTCTCTTCAAAAACATTGCTCCAGCTGTTGGAAGCGCAACAAATCTTTCACCTACACTAGCATCTTTTGATAAAAAATCTATCCATTGCCTTATCTTGCTAAACTTTATCTGCTATATGTCTGGAATTTGTGTCTCTATGTTTTGCATAAAAAATATCGTGTTCCATAGCAGCTTGATCTAATTTATTTATACCAGGATCTCCTCTTTTTAGTCTTTTTTTCGAGTTTTGTTCCAGGCCCCAGATACTGATAAGTTGGTACGTGTAATTCAAAAGGTAAATTGTTGATAAAATCATTCAAAAGTCCACTACCCTCAATCATAGATGTACTTATTGCCGGCAAAATTCGTTTTAAATATTTAATTCCATCAGGTTTTTCAATCATTTCATCAAGTTTGTTCGAAATAAAATCTTTAATCGCTTTCTTTTCGTTCAAAAAATTGTTGTTTCCAGCCTTTTCTTAAGCATAAATATAATTAATAATTCCATCGAGTTTTGCCAAATCGTCGATATATCTGTATTCAATCTTATTATCACTGTATTTTCTTACAACTGATCCTTCGATTCGTTTTTCCCAAATTGGTTTAATTAATTTCATATATTTTTTACCTCTACTTGACTTAGGCTTCTTAGTAGATGGATCATTATTTTTGTAAATTGAGTCAGATTCCCATAAAATTTCTGTATACTTTTTCAAATATTCTTCAGAATATAAATTATCTTTTGGAGCGTCATAGTCTGTTAATAATCTCCATAAACCTTGAGTTCCTTCATATGTTTTTTTCATTAATAATGATATCATTATGTTCAAAATTCACGGGCAAATTTCCAATCATAAAACTATTCTTTTTTTTATCCCAATACAAACCAAATTTATCATCTTTTACTCTAGGAAGAAACTTTCTACCAATTGGACCAACTATTATATTCATTGTTCTAGGACTTATTGGTTCAACTATTGTAGATTCTTCAATGATTCGAGGTGTTGAAGATGGTAATTTTGGCAATTCAAACTCTTCTACTTCAGATTCTGGAATTGAAATATCAGCAAATTGTCGTACAACTGGAACTAAATTCATCAAATTTCGATTATCGCTTAAAACGTTTTCAATTTTACCTTCAACATTTTTAATTGCAGAAGTTACAGGTTGATTAATGTTTTGAATAAATTCTTGTTCTTTTTCATCAATTCGAATCTGTTCTTTAAATTCTTTGATTAATTTCTTTTCGATATGATCAAGTTTTTTCGCTTCTTCAGAAGTTACGTTCACCATTTAATTAGAAAAATTTTGAAACGTGAACGTGGAACGTAAAACGTGGAACGTAAAAAACGTGGAACGTAAAAACGTGGAACGTAAAACGTGAACGTGGAACATAAAAACGTGAACGTGGAACGTAAAAACGTGAACGTGAACGTGGAACGTAAAAACGTGAACGTGGAACGTAAACGTGAAAAGATTTACCGTTTTTCAGTTGTTTTCATAATGTAAATAAAAAGTAAAGATAATGTAAAAATAATTGTAACAAATATTTTATCAAGTAGATTTGTCAGACCACTGAGCAGCATTTATATTAGAAAATTTATTCATATATTTACCATTTTTAGGCTTCAAAGTTAGATTAATAGTTAAAAATCCATAGTCTTCTTTCCAAATTTTATCACATAATTCATTAAAGTGGTTAAAACTCATATCAGATCCCACATAATTGTTGTAAATATTTCTTGAATAGTGATCATCTTGCTTAAAAACACACAACATGTTCAAATTATTTCTAATAACCTGTTTATCAACCTTTGAAAAGTATTGGGAAAGATAGATACAAGATATGTTTTTGTGACGAGACATTACGAAATATTCCTTAATAACGTCCTGATTTTCCAAAATACAATCATCAAAAACGATTAACGAATTGGGTTTACATTCGCTTAACGGAACTATGTCCTCAGAAGCATTATAAAAATGTGATATTTCTTTGCTTAAGTTCTTCTCAATATTTTTGAATCTTTGTTGTAATTTTTTGTATGCGTCTTGTTCTAAAGATTTACTAAAAACATACAAATTGGAATAAGGAATCAACCTATTGTAGATAAAATTCAATAATAAAGTTGTTTTTTCCACATCCACTTGAACCAACAATTAACAATCTGATTGGTTGATCTTTCTTATTTTCTTCAAACGTTTGAAGTTTTATCTGATCTTTTTGCTTTAAAAATTTCTCCATTTAAATAGCGAAAATGAAGCTGTTCAAGTTGACTTCAGAAAGCTCTAAATTAGTTTTAAACTTGGAACATCCTATTCATTTAGAGGAAGAATCAAATTATTTTATCGGTTTAAGCGGTTTTTATTCTGACAATTTTGTAATAAATATTAGTGAAAGTTCTCCTTATTGCATAGGATTTAGTGAGAAGAACATAACAAAATATTATGGTTTAAACAAAGGATATTATACCTTCGATCAAATAAAAAATTCCTTTAAAAATTATCTGAAAACATTCAAACAATCAGATAAATCTTTAAACTTTGACGAAAACAAGTTTGAAATGCAAAAAAATTATCTCTCTAATAAAATTCAAATAAAATCACCAGTAAGAATAATGTTTTCAGCAATTATAGTAGATTTATTAGGGTTTGTTCAAGAAACTATTAAGCCAAATCAGGTATATTTAGGAAATAAAACGCCAAAATTTAGACCGTTCGATGTAATTGAAGTACATTGTAATCTCGTTGAACCTAGTTTTGAAAATCATACCGAACATTTACACAAAGAATCTGAAATTTTGTACACTTTTTTTCCAAATGTTGCTTATGGATCAAAAATCAGTGAAAAACCGAATGAAATCGATTATATTCCAATTAGAAAAAATATTAAAAGAATTCAAAAAATCGTTCTAACTATACAAGACTCTGAGGGAAATTTATTAAATAATGAGAGTAAAACAACAATATATTTAAGATTGTCGAAAGAATGATGAATCAAGGGGGTAACGAATCGTTACTACCTTCAAATTTTCAAGAAAACACCGTTTATCAATGAATCTGGACTTTACACTCAAAATAAAAATTACTATCTAAATGGAGACAGTTCTAGATCTAATAAATAATCAACTCAAATTCAATAATACAGAACTTTTTACGATTGTTGACGAAATTAACGAAATTTGGTTCAAAGCAAAAGATGTTGCAGAAATTTTAGAATATGAAAAACACGAGGCAAGCTATCATAAATAATGTCGATAATGACGATAAAACAACTTTTGAATGTATAAATTACAGGAGTCTATCCCATAGACCCCGAGAAAATATTCAAAAACATACTATTTTCGTTAATGAAACTGGTCTTTATACTGAAATAAAAATTACTAGTTAAAAATTTTTCTATCTAAATGGAGTCACTTGTAGGCCTACTCCATAATCAACTCAAATTCAATAACACAAATATCTTAACGATTGTAGACGAAAACAATATGATCTGGTTTAAGGCTAAAGATGTTGCAAAAATTCTAGAATATGAAAATACTATGCAAACGATCAGATTAAACGTTGACGAAGATGATAAATTAACGTTTAAAGACATGAATCAGGGGGAGCTATTGAATAGCTTCCCTTCAAACTTTCAAAACAACACTGTTTTCGTTAATGAATCTGGACTTTATTCTTTAATTTTGAGATCGCATAAATCAGAAGCGAAATTGTTTAAAAATTGGGTTACAAAAGAAGTTTTGCCAAGTATTCGTAAATTTGGTGAGTACAAACTCAAAAACGAAAATAAGCAGTTAAAAGATGAAATAAAACAGTTACAAATTAAAGATGAAATAAAAACGGAAATAATCGCAAAACAAAGTGTAAAAATTGACTTAATGAAACCAGACCTTGTTTGTAAAGATTTTGATAAGAAAAAACACCATGTTTTTTGTATTAATTAAGAAGAATCACATGTGGGAATATCCTTATTCAGAGCTCAAAAGAGAGAAATACCGAAAAGATTGAAAGAACTTGAAATTGATTACCCAGAAATGGAAATTTTATTAAGATATGGAGATCCAATTAGTATAAATCTCTACAACCAAATGAAAGAATCTTTGAATATTTTATACAACGGAAATCATTTTACTACAAATATGGCAGAATCTCGACTGATTTATAGAATATCTAAATTACACGATGAAAATGTTTCTAAATTTTACTAAAGATTCGAATTATGATATTTTGTTTGTAAATGTCTTTTAAGACTATTGAAATGTTGAATTTCTCTTCCGCATACGCAATGAACTGGTCTAGCAAAGATTTGTTTAGCACAATCTTTACAATATGCTTGTTTGTTGTCTTTACTATAATGGAGATTATAAAATTCTGAAATATTCTTAACTTTTTTACACCGTGTGCATTCTTTCTCTTCTAAAGTTAATTTTTCCATTTTATTAAATAATTCTTTTCTATATTTCTTATTACAATCCTTACAATAATAGTATAATCCATCTTTTCTAGTCTTATCTTGACAAAACTTTGATAAATCTTTAAATTCTTGACACATGGAACATTTCTTTTGGGCCTCCATTTATATAGAAAAAATTACAGCTTTGACTTTCTCAATTCATATTCGTAAAAACTTCCGGTTATTTCTCAATTTTCAAAGTTTCCAAGTTTATTTAATTCTTCTAATATATCAGATTTTGCTTCATTTTTATAGCCATACGGTACTGTATAGATCTTATTTTCTAGGACAATTCTCTTATCATCTTTAGCGTTCAGTGCCAGCTTGTTTATGGTAACTGTGTACAACTATGTTTGTAGCTTTTGATTACTGTCATCTCCCTAAATTCTTCTTTATCTTCGAACAAACATTTCTTCAAGTTTTCGATATTTATTGTTTTATTTACAACGTTTCTCTTAATCCCTTTGCATCTTACTGGATTTTTGTCTAGATATTTGTACGAGTACATTTTCGATCTCAATCCACAAAATTCTTCTAGAACTTCGCTATTTAACTCATCTTTGAATTTCCCTATTACCTTCTTATTTTTAGTAGTGAATCATTCGTGATTTTTTGGATAGTCACTTGTATCAAAGTCATCTATATTTTCTTTAATAATTTTAAAAGGATCTCGTTTCAATTCTAGGAAATAACTGTCTGTATCCATGTAACACAGATTCAAATCTGGGTCAAACTTCTTTAATTTATCGTAATAAAACTCGTACATTAACAATTTTGATAGGTCAAGAACTGAAAATCCTATATATATCGGTTTGCTAAATTTAACCTTTTGTTTGTACATGTGACTCGCTATACAGTTATCGTCAAAGATATTAAAGCATTTGAAGTTCGTTTTCTTGGCCTGTTTAATTGAAAATTCTTCATTTCCTAGTTTGATATCACATCTATTTCTAACATTTTCCATACTTTTTCCAAAAACTGAGTTGTTCATCAGCTTGTAAAAATCTTTCTCAAAGTCACTTGTAGCTTTGGTTCTCATATTGGTATTAAAATCAATGTACTTTTTCATAAAAGGCTTCTGATCGAATGTAATAACCCTATTCACATGTTTCAACACCATCCCTTGTTCGAGGTAAAATTTCAAATTTCTTGAATGAACAACGTATTCAGTTTTATCCAGTAAAGTTGTGCAAAGTTTGTTTTTATAATGTTCGGGAGCAAGAGGCAAATCCTTGTGATGTTCATGTAAATTTGTTGGATATCCTAGATCAACTTCGAGAATATAGCCATAATCTTCGTCGCCAGTGAGTTCTAAAATTGTTTCTTGCCACTCTTCTTTTGTATATGTTTTAGGATTCATCCACTTGATATCACCATATGGTAAATTTTGCATAAGACCATAACCATAAAGGTTGTTTGCATCGACATAAAGTAAATAGTTTTCGGGCTTTGTCTTATCGAAATCTTTCAAATATTTGTTATTTGCTTTAACATATCGCTTAATACATTGAGAAATACCTCCACGAATACCTTTTTCAATCATTAAATACATATTATAATCACTAATCAATTGTAATTCTATTTTCGTTAATTTTAACATAGCGTCCCATGCGAGACTTGGAGCTGTTAGATAATGTGCCGGATCGAGTTTATAGCAATTTAAGCAAATATTTCTGAAATTTTCAAATATATCAGCAAGCAATAACACATCTTGGATGTTGTACAAATCAGAGTAATTTCCTAGATTTTTCACTTTTAATTTGTTCCATACATTTAAATAGTGTTGAAAATCTTTCTCAGATATGCTCTCATCTGTCAAGAGTGTATAGAAATCTTTAATTTTCAGCTCTTCTGTGTAATCAAGTTTTTCAATTATATCGATAAATTCGTAAGGAAATATGCCTTTTCCAGACAATATTTTAAAAATCTCATCTTCGTCATTTGGCAGTCTTGTTAAAATTTCATTCAATATTCTTCCATCTTGTATAAAACGATTTGTATGTTTGGAGTATTCTTTCTTGAGGTTTTTAGCTAACTTTTCAATAGACGATGCCATGAATCTAAATGTGTCTACGAACGAAAACTTTATAAATTTTCTAGGCTTATCATTGTCAAACTCATAGCCATATCCAGAATTTACAGAATAATTTATATATTTTTCATCTGTGTTTGCGATCAAATCAACATTTCCATATTGTTTAGCCAATTCTTTTATGTACAAATGAGTATCGTAATTTGACATATTGTGACAGAAAACTGGAATGTTTTGAGGAAATTTTAGATTCAAGTTACAAGATAAATGAGCTGAACCTCTAAATTTACCTGTTAAATGACAATGATCTCGTACTTTTTTTCTTGTTTGATTATCAAAACCCTCACATTCACAAATATGACAAAGACTAGAATTTTGGTACGCTAATTCTTCTTCTTCGGTCAATTTCATAGGTTTTTTGTTCTTAGAATTATATTTTGTAGCTATGTATTTTGATATTTTATTGAGCTCTTCAAACAATTTTGTAGGAACATTAGGCAAATCGTCTTCATTTTTTGCTCTATAACATATCGGTTTATACATGCGATTGGTCACATTCGACATTAAATATAGAGTAAAACCATAAGGAATGTGCTTCTGAATCTTGGTTGTAGTCGATCTTTGTGGATTGTTCTTGCATGTCGGAATTTTTTCTAATATGCTCTCAAAATCCATATAAATAACGTACGGATGGCTAAACTTCTTTTGATAATTAGTAAATTTAGTTGTTTGACCTGAAAACGGCATAATTGGCTTACAAAGTTCATGTTGCTTGCAAATTTCTAAATGATCTGTTAAATCTCCAGATTTGTAGAAATGGCTTAAACATCTTCTACATAGAAAATTTTTATGTCCATGTTTGGATGTTTGAGAACTCACTAATCTACTTAAATCTGTTATCAAAACATAATGGGATTTGTCTTCTTGTTTTACATACAGTAGATCAATATTTAATTCTGCATCATATTTTTCAGAAATTTGTAACGGAACAACCTTAATACTTTCATCAAAACTGTAGACATTGATAGACATTTTTGGATATTTGTACTTGGAATTGTAACTTCGTTTTTCAAATGATTGTATATCTTTTAAGGACATTGGATACTCGAAACCTGAAAATATCTCGTCATTTACAAATTTTTTCGTATTGTTTTGCTCTGTCAACATGTGTCTCGGGGTTTTCAATAGCACATCGGATAGAATAAATAAAGCAATAGTCATCTTTATTTTTGATATTTATACAAGCTTTTTTTATCTTTGATTTTCTTTGGTAAATCGATATATGATCCAGCATTCATCATTTCGTGTTTGTTAAGGCTCAAAACTAGTTGTTTGCAGCTTTTAAATGTCCATCCAGAACCTCTATTTGGATGATTTGTCTGTTCTCGATGTGTTAATTTATTAAATTGCTTAGTAATAAAGTAGTTTACGTCAAAGATTTCATCTGCTTTTATAGTAAAGTACATTGGACACGTTTGTGTTTCACCGTTCACTAAAGTTCTTTTGTATTCACATTCCAAAGAGATATAACCTTTCATATTTTTAACATTCTCTTGAAATTTTTCTATTAAACTTTTAATTTCTGGCCTCATAATTGATAGATATTTGTAAATTGACATGGAATTATCATTTAAATTTGTTAAAATGTATTGCTTGAAAAGACCGTGTATAGAGGATAAAACTTCAACATCTATGATATATTCAGGTTTTTCGTTAAGAGTTTTATCAATTTCTTCGATCATTTCAGACTTAGTTTTATCGTTTGTTTCTATGGACAATTTTTCAGCGATTGATTGAATTTTTTCATCATTAAATAGATTGAGATCTTTTTTATCTTCCTTAAAGTTTTTCTTTAATTCTCGTAATTTTTCTATATTGTACATCTTTTCATGATCGACAATTTGATTTTCTTTAGCCCAATTCCTCAAATAATTCAGTTCACTTTCGTAAAATTGTTTGTTTTTTAAATGGATTTTTGAGCTATAATGTCGATCATAGTTATGTTTTAGGATTTCTTTCTTACAAAACGGACATGTTACTTTTTCACCCTTCATTTATATAAGAAAAATTTATTTATCTAAATGGTGATTTTAAACCAACGATTGTGCCTCTCACGGCGTGATATCACTAACGGATATGACGCGGGCGAAGCGATTATCGTGATGGTCGGTCTGTAGTGGCACACCTCGTGCATAGCGCATTCTTTCGGAACTAAAATGTCGGTAATGCAGATTGCTTTAAAGAATAAAAATTGTGTTTCCGTTAACTATTATAACATTTTCTTTTTTTTAATGTAAGATAATTTTACCTATTTTAAATATGCGTACATTTTGTTACTTGTAATTTTCAAATTATATTTTAAATTAATTTGTTAAATTTTTACTTCTAGATTGGATGTTGTAGTTTCTTGCTCAGTATATATGTCCGCGAATTCGGTTTGGTCGGTTAGGAAGTTTACTTCTGAACTGTTTCAATGCGAGTGGCCATAGCGGAGAAACACCAAGTTCAGAAGTATTCAGATCGTATTCCGGAACCATTTCTCTATCCGTATCTCGCTCTTCTCTAGCCTGAATATAGATCCTAGCCTATAAACGGCAGAAGTGATCGTGTCATAGGCATAAAAAGAGAGGGAGAGAGAAAGAGAAAGAGGGAGGAGAAAAGGTCGACCGAGAAATGGTTTTGCACTTTTTGACTTTGAATTTTTTCTATCTGCGAAGGAAGATTTTTCGTTTATTCGTAGCAGATTTGACAACATTTCCAATATATTTTACATTAAAACAGCTTAAGAAAGTAGAAGCTCTGATTCGGTAATTTTTCATTCGTGGTTTACAGATTCGTTTATTGTCCTTTAAACAGTATTTTCCGTTGATTTACTGTTGGCTCCGAAAGTGGTCTAGAATCGGCAGGTTTATATCTACTTATTTATATGGATTTTGAAAGCATATTAGACAAAATTCAACATGTAAGAATAATCCACAAAAATCGACTACAACTGAGATTCAGAAGCAGATTCCTTATGGTTTATTCTATATTTGGTGTCTAATGTAACACATAGAATTTAAAACCCGATACATTATAGAGCAAAAATGAAAAATATTTGTCAAATATTAAAATAAAAACTGTTTAAGAGCTTAATAAACTATCGAAGCATATAGTTAAAAAAATATAACTCCAAAAACAAAAACCCTATTCAATTTATATCAAGCATACCCTAAACCTATCCAAAAACAAATAAGAAGAAATTGTATATAAAAATTCAAACCTTTATCTTATTTTGGAAAACATTTCTTATAAAGATACAGGAAAAGTCTTAAATTAAATATCAGATAATTGGAACTATGATGCATTAAAGAAATGTAGAGATCACTGTCATTTAACCAGAAAATTTCGAGGAGCAGCTCATAGAATTTGTAATCTGAATTTGAAATTTCCACAGAATATTCTAGTTTTATGACACTCATCTGTATATAAAATAATTGGTTAAACTATATGGGATGTTGATTTTATTATAAACACAGAAGAAAAATATAAAAATTATGCAGTAAATTCTGGATATGGATATGAGTTTGATGGTGATAAACCTAGAAAATTCACAAAATTCCCGTTTGTAGATAAATTTAGATTTATAGCATCGTCTATTGAAAAGTTAGCTAAAAATCTCAAAAGTGAATATTTTAAACATACAAATCATTTTATACAAGATAGACGGATATTAAATGAAATTCTAGAAGGACAGCCAAACGACGAAGAAGAAATCTTTAAAATTCCATCAGGAAAAGGTATTTTCCCTATGAACTTATTGATGATATTAAGAATAAACTTGATTATACTAAGAAACTGAAAAGTAAAAATGTTCATTTCAAAAATTCAATTATAACAGGCGAAACTGTCTGTTATAAAGATTATATACATTTATATGTGTGGAACAAATTAAAAGAGAAAAATCTAGGAAATTACTCTGATTTATATAACATTCAAGATGTTCTATTGCTTGCTGTTATATTTGAAAGATTTAGAAACATTTGCTTAGAGTTTTATAAACTTGATCCAGCTCATTACTTGACTGCTCCAAGTCTTGCTTGGGACGCAATGTTGAAATTAACAACAATAGAATTATAATTATAATTTCGAATTATGTATTCAATGATTGAAATGAAGCAGAGGTGACATTTCTCAGTGTATTAAACGATATGTTAAAGCAAATAACAAATATTTGAAAATTTTTGATAAGACTAAACCAGACAATTATATACTTTACGTTGATGCAAATAATCTTTATGGTTGGGCATTGTCACAAGCTTTGCCATACGGCAAACAAACCTCTATACAGTGGTATTAAGTGGTTGGATCCTAAAACATAAACAAAAGATGAATGGAAAGAAACAATTTTAGAACTTACTGGTGATGAATCTTATTTGTTTATTCTCGAAGTTGATCTAGAATATCTAACAAATTTACATATAAATCAGAGAGATTTACCTCATGCTCCAGAACATTATAAAAACAAGTTGTGTACAACTCTTTTAGACAAAAGAGATATTTTGTTCATTCAATAACTTTGATGTTCTACCAGAACAAGGAATGGTGTTAGAACATGGGGATAGAGTTATTGCATTTGATCAAAAAACTTTTATGAAAGAACATATTGATTTTAATACATATGTGAGAACCAAGTGACTTTGCGAAAGATGTTTACATTCTAATGAACAACTCAGTTTTTCAAAAAAGTATGGAAAATGTACGAAATAGATTCGATATCAAACTATGAAATGAAGATGTCTTAATGAAACTAGCCAAGAAAATAAACCTCAAATGTTTTAAGATATTTGATAAAATTTGTATTGCTAGTCATATGTACAAACAAAAAGTTAAATTTAAGAAACCAATTTATATTGGATGTTCAGTCCTTGATTCAACAAAATTGTTAATGCATGAGTTTTATTATGATAAACTTAAGAAATATGATCCAGATATGAATCTATGTTATATGGATACAGGTAGTTATTTTCTAGAAGTGAAACGAGATCTTAAAAAGTTATTAAAGAAAATATAAATCATTTTGACACAAGTGATTATACAAAGGATCATGTTGTTTTACTAATAAAAATAAGAAAGTTATATGAAAATTCTTAGATGAATTTAATAGTGAAGTTTTAGAAGATTTTTGTGGGTGGAGATCAAATATGTACTCGTACAAATATTTAGACAAAAATTCAGTTAGATGTAAAGTTATTAAGAAAAGTGTTATAAATGAAACAATAAATATAGATAATTTAAAGACAAGTTTATTCGGAGATAAAGAAGAATTTAGAGAAATGACTTGCATTAGAATTTATAATCATCAATTGCATACAATCACAATAAATAAGTTAGCACTAAGCTCGAAAGATGATAAAGGAAATGTTCTAAAAAAAGATGGATAGGCTACTATACCATATGGTTATACAAATGAAGCAAAGTCTAATATATTAGATAAATAAAATAAAATTGGATGCTTAGAAAATTAAAGATTCTAAATGGAAGATGATTTAATTCACTGTCACAAATGTGAAAAGAAAACTAAAAATATATTTTCTAAAATTGTCCAAGTTGAAAGTGGATTGTATAGAATCGCAGCAAAACGTTCAAAATGTAAAGCAATTAAAAGTAAATTTATAAAAAATACTAATGAAAAACCGATGATTATTAAAAGAACTGGAGAATAAAGAAGAATTAGAAATTAAAACTAGAGAAATTCATGCACCAGTACAAAAAAAATTTAAAAGAGATACATTACAACTGTAGGAAATGATGATTTATGGGCAGCAGATTTAGTTATTATGTATAATTATTCGGATACAAATGAAGGATTTAAGCATGTTTTAAATGATAAAGATACTTTTTCAAAATATATTTGGTCAAGAGCAATTAATAGGAAACATGGAAAAGATGTTTAAAAGTGTTTTATGATATTACAAAAGATGCGATAAACATCAATCATAAACCTCCAAATCTACTTCATACAGATAAAGTCTTATAGAGTTTAAAAATAAACTTTGATTTATGCATTTTAATGTTGATTTCCATCATCATCGACATTTAATATGATTACTTGCTTTGTATTTTCATATTCTAAAATGTCTACAATATCCTTTGCTTTGAACCAAAATTCATTATTTTTATTTAAAATTGTAAACATATGTTTGTTTTTCAAAGTTAGTTTATTACTTGTTATATATACAACCGACTGCATATATATATATATATATATATATATATATATATATATATATATATAAAAGTAGATATATATATGGGGTTTCTAGACCACTTTTCGGGACTATACAATTTCAAATAAAAATACAGTTCTAATATTAAATATGAGGATATAATTTACATTACAGTTCTAACAATAAATTTGAAGAAACAATTTACCATACAATTCTAAAATAACTATGATCATCTGTATTCAAGCAACCTTTCAAATAAAAATACGGTCTAAGGTCAATAAATAGATCTATGACAATAAACAGTAAACCAGTTTTGGGGACTTTTAAAAATCAAATGAAAAGTCCTTCCAAATGCAATTTTAAATCATTATATCATAACTTCCATGGATGGAATAAATTAATTTAAGAATGTGAATTTGTTTAATATTTTATAATATTATTTTTTAACTTATTCAACAAATTTAATCATAACACATCCTTTATGTTTAATAGCTTTCTTTCCAGTAACAATCAAGTGTAATTTATCATTTTTATTCAATTCTTTAATCTTTTTTTCATCTTAGACATTTACAAATCTATTAGGCAAATGTACTTTATAATCTTCTAAATCTGCAATAATAGTCCAACCATATTTATCTTTCATTCTTTCCAAATTCAAAATTCTATACTTCTTATTTTCTTCTAATTCATTTAACTTCTTATAATCTTTAAAATTACATTCTCCAATATCAATATAACTCTTTCAAGAACTCCATTTAATAAGAACAAATTTTAACTAACAAAAATAATTCAGGAAAAATGATATAAAGTAAAACGTAAAAATCATGATTATACATAATGTATTATGTTTAATCATGATTTTATGTAAGAATTTATATCATATTTTAATTAGATCAAAAAGAAAAAAATGAAAATTTACAAACTTTATCTTGAGAATTTAATTTGAAGGGAAAAGATAATTTTTAACACTAATTTCTTTATATCTTTTCTCCAAATGTAATATAAATTTATCAAAAGTTTCAGGTTTAAAACTATAATCAAATTCAATACCCAAGTAATGAAAGAGCAATGGTAATATCTTATCATAATAAATATGTTTATTTATACCAACAAACCTAACATATTCTTTAAATAATGCATTGTTATTCTCATTTTCTTCATAAGATAATATAAAAGATTTATTCGGAGATCTAAATTCTGTAACAAATTTTGTTTCTTTTTTATCTCTATATTGCAATGTTCTAAGCAGATTATTCAAATGTGTTAATTTATTTTTACATTTCTTAATCTTTTTCTCATATAGTATTAAGTTACAATTTTTACAAACTAGAAATATTTTATCAAGAATTTCTCCTCTATTACCACATTGATAACATTTTGAAATAATTATTTCTTCCATTTAAATGGGGAGTTATTTAATAGAATTATTTATTCCAAGAAAGTACTTTGGGATTAATGTATTTGTTTATATTTCAACAACTGAGATAACCAAAAACCAATGCCCGATGTTTCATGATTAAAGAAAATTTATATTATTGTATAATTATTTAGGATATTATGTTTATGATTATAAAGATTATGTAAGAAATCGAGATTTTTCAATTTCAAAAGAGTATATTTTTTAAGTATTAGAAGGAATGAAAGAGAATAATATGAATTTAGCAAATTATTTTTCTTAAATAAAAAAAGGTGTTTTACTAAATAGTAAAATTGACTTAGAAATTTTTTAGTATTAAATGGCTAACGAAAAGATTAACTGTCCATATTGCAACAAAGAGCTCTTTAAGTAACATTTTTATAGACATTATAACTCTAAGAAGCACTTAGAAAATAAAAAGATAATGAATTTAATTATTTGAAAAAATTAGCAAAGGATAATCAAATTTATAATTATGAAAAACTAAATTCAGATAAATTAAAAGAATTAAATAATTCATATAAAGAAAATAAGGATAATCTAAATCTCTTTAATATTGAGAAATTTAAAGATATAGCAATAAAATTATCTCTTAGAAAGACTGATGATCTATCACGAGAAACTTTAATACATAATATTAAAAAAGTTCAAAAACGTCCAAATCGATTAGGTTTAAGAAATACTAGATATCTTCAAGATTTAGCAAGGAAGAATGGATTAATGATTAGTACAAAAACTAGAAGAGAATTAACTAAAGAATTAAATGAACACTTTGAATTACAAAAAACATTTTCCAGATTAAAAAGAAAATATTATTGATATTCAAACAATATCATCTAAGAAAGGACATTTTAAAGAATTTATTCTTTCTAATTCAGATGAAAACATTGTTGATCTTTCTCCATATTTAGAAGCCCAAAGAGACGAATTGAAGAGATTAATTGAAAATATGTTGCAAGAAAATAAAAATATTAAAGGTCAAATATGTTTAGAATGTGAATATGAAAGAGAATTAGTAGCCAGTAATCATCAATCAACATCAATGTATTTCCAATTAAAGACAGAAGATATTTTTAATGTTGATGATTTTATTTCAAGGCAATTCGAAAAAATTACATTACGTGAACAGAATAATCAACCAAATGCAGGATCTGGATGGACTTTAAAAAGATGTAAACAAACTATTTTAAGACTTAATAAACATAATTCTTTAAATGCTGGTTCTTATATTGAGTTACCTGGAGAAATACAAAATAAAAAAGCTTGTGTTAATTTTAAAAATGATAATGATCAATTTTGTTTTATTTATGCAATTAGATGTGCTGTAGAAAGACCTAAAGCTCATCCTGAAAGAATTAGACAATATCAGATTTATTTAAGAGATGAAATATTTTATGGATTTGACTATCCAATGTCACTAAAGATATAAAATCTTTTGAAAAAATAAGTTTTAATCCTAAGTTCAGGTATCCAAAAATGTCAATAAATATCTTTAGTTATGATGAACAAATAAATATAGTTCGTTACAGATATCAGAAATTTATGATGCTGAATTAAATATTGATTTATTGTATGTTAAGAATGAAGATAGATCTCATTATGTTTTAATAACAGATTTAAATAGATTAGTATGCTCTCAGTTATCTAAACACAAAGAAAGGAAATTTTTGTGTAGAAGATGTTTAAGCCATTTCTACAAATCTGGAGATTTAAAAGATCACTTAGAAATTTGTAAACAACATAAAGTATGTAAACCAATAATGCCTTTTCCAGGTCAAACTAAAAAATTCTTTAATCATAATAATAAAATTTCACATCCTTATGTAATCTATATGGATTTTGAGTCAATTTTAGAAAAAATTCCGACATGTACAAATAGTCCTTTAAAATCCACAACTACGAAGATTCAAAAACATATTCCATATGGATTCACATTATATCTAGTTTCAAATGTAACAAATAAAAAGTATAAACCCAATATGTTATAGAGCCAAAAATGACGATGATTTAGTAAATGCTCCTATGAAATTGTTCGAAGAACTTAATAAATTGTCTAAATATATAGCTAAAAAATATAATTCTAAAAACAAAAAACAAATGAATTTAACCGAAGAAGAAGAAAATTCTTTTCAAACAACAAACATTTGTCATATTTGTGAAACTGAGGGTTTTGATGATGAAAAAAAGAATAAAAGTACGAGATCATTGTCATTTAACAGGAAAATATAGAGGAGCAGCTCGTAGTACTTGTAATCTAAATCTTAAACTTCCTCAAAATATTCCAGTTTTATGTCATAATATGAGTAATTATGATACTCATTTATATATAAAAGAATTAGCTAAACAATATGGGAATGTAGATTTAATTGCAAATACTGATGAAAAATATATAAATTATTCTGTAAATTCTGGTTATTGATTTGAATTTGACAATGATAATAAACCTAGAAAATTCATAAAATTCTCATTTGTTGATACATTTAGATTCATGGCTTCTTCTATTGAAAAATTAGCAAAAAATCGTAAAAAAGACGATTTCAAACATACTAATAATTTTATAAAAAATGGTAAAATATTGAATGAAATTTTAGAAAGACATTCAAATGATGAAGACGAAATATTTGAAATTCTATCTGGAAAAGGTATATTTCCATACGAATTCATTGATAATATTGAAAAACTTGATTATACAGAAGAATTAAAAATTCAAGATTTCTATACATTATTAACAGATGAGAACATTTCTGATAAAGATTATCAACATTATTTAAAAGTTTGGAATAAATTAAAAGTAAAAAATCTCGGAAATTATTCAGATTTATATAATATTCAAGATGTTTTGTTACTCGCTGATATATTTGAAAATTTTTGGAAAATATGCTTAAATTGTTATAAGTTAGAACCTGCTCATTATCTAACTGCTCCAAGTTTTGCTTGGGATGCTATGTTAAAAATAACAAAAATAGAGCTTCAATTAATCCACGAATATGATATATATTTGATGATTGAAAAAGGTATTCGTGGAGGCATTTCTCAATGTATTAAAAGATATGTGAAAGCAAATAACAAATATTTAAAAGATTTTGATGAATCGAAACCTGAAAACTTCTTATTATATGTTGATGCAAATAATTTATATGGTTGGGCATTATCTCAAAGATTACCTTATAATGAAATCAAATGGATGGATCCAAAAACATATTCAACTAATGAATGGAAGGAAGCAATTTTAGAATTAACAGGAGAAGAAGATTATGGATATATTTTAGAAGTTGATCTCGAATATTCTGATAATTTACATGAATATCATAAGGATTTGCCTCTTGCTCCAGAACATTATAAAAATAAATTATGTACTACTCTTATTAATAAAACTGAATTTGTTATTCATTCCAGAAATTTAAAATATTATTTAGAACAAGGAATGATTTTAAAACATGTGAACAGAGTTACTGCATTTGATCAGAAGCCTTTCATGAAAGAATACATAAATTTTAATACAAAGATGAGAACTTAAGCTACAAGTGACTTTGAAAAAGATTTTATAAATTAATGAATAATTCTGTTTTTGGAAAGTCAATGGAAAATCTTCGAAATAGATGCAACATTAAATTAGGAAACGAAGAATTTTCGATGAAACAATCTAAGAAGACTAATTTTAAATCTTTTAAAATATTTGATAAAGACTGTATTGCTAGTCATATGTACAAGCAGAAAGTAAAGTTTAATAAGCCAATTTACATTGGCTTTTCAGTTCTTGATCTTTTGAAATTATTAATGTATGAGTTCTATTATGATAAATTAAAGAAATATGATCCAGATTTGAATCTATGTTATATGGATACTGATTCATATTTTCTAGAAATGAAACGTGATCCTTGCAAAATTATTAAAGAAAATATAAATGAGTTTGATACAAGTGATTATCCTAAAAATCATGAATGTTTTGATGGTAAAAATAAGAAAGTTATTGGTAAGTTCAAAGATGAGCTTAATGGAGAAATTTTAGAAGAATTTTGTGGCTTAAGGGCAAAAATGTATTCATATAAATATCAAGATAAGAATCCAGTTAGATGTAAAGGAATTAAGAGAAGTGTTGATAAATGACATGCATTAGAAGTTATAATCATCAATTATATACAATAACAATAAAAAAACTAGCACTGAGCTCGAAAGATGACAAACGAATTGTTCTAGAAAATAAGATCGAAACAGTACCATATGGATATAAAGGTGAAATTAAAACAGATATTTTAGAAGAGTTAAACAAAGTTGGAAACTTTGATATATACATGGAAGATGATTTAATACATTGTCACAAGTGTAAGAAAAAACTAAAAATATAGATTCTAAAATTGTTCAAACTCAAAATGGATGATATAGAATTGCAGCAAAATGTTCAAAATGCAAAACTAATAAAAGTATATTTATAAAAAATCCTGAGGAAAAACCAGATATAGTTAAAAAGAATTAAAAGATAAAAAAGAAATTGAGATTGAAGCTAAAGAAATTCATGCACCTGTACGAAAGAACTTTAAAAAGAGAAAAATTATAACATTAGGAATTGATGATGTATGGGCAGCAGATTTAGTTATACTGTCTAATTATTCGGATCAAAATGATGGATTCAAGTATATGTTAAATGTTATAGATACTTTTTCAAAATATGTTTGGTCAAGACCTATCAGGAGAAAATATGGAAAAGATGTTTCTAAAGCATTTGAAGATATAATCCAAGATGCAATTAAAATCAATCACAAAGCTCCAAATCTTCTCCATACAGATAAGGGATTAGAATTTAAGAATAAAGAATTTAATGATGTTTTAAGAAAATATAACATAACACTTTATCATAATGAGAATGAAGAAAAATCTAGCATTATTGAAAGATATAACAGAACTCAAAATGAGAGAATGAAAGTAATTTTCGAGATTAATAAGAATTTTAAATGGATTGATATTCTTAAATATATAGTAAAAGATTATAATAATACTTTTCAAAGCACTATAAAAATGAAACCAAAAGACGTAAATAAAGAAGCTGAAAAAGAATTATTGGAAACTGTTTTCAAGTATATTCCACCAGTAATTCACACTAAAACTAAATTTAAAGTCAATGATCATGTAAGAATTGTTAGTAAAAAACAAACATTTTCGAACAAATATAAAAACAATTGGTCAAGAGAATCTTTGTGATTTATTAGATTAATAACACAGATCCAGTAACTTATAGTATAAAAGATTTAAATAATGAAGAAATAACTGGAATTTTTTACTAATATGAATTGAGAAAGTCAAAGCTATAAAAAGTTTTTTCTGTATAAATGGATTCTCAAAAAAAATGTAAAATATGTCAATAATTTAGAGTTTTTGAAGAAGTTTCTAAAAATAAGAATACCAAAGATGGATTATACTATTATTGCAAGGATTGTAATAAGAAATATAGAAAAGAATTATATGATAAAATGGGAAAATTATCCTTGGAAGAGAAAGAATGCACACGGTGTAAAATAGTTAAGAATATTTCTGAATTTAACAATTGGCATAAATTAAAGATAAAAAAACAAGCATATTGTAAAGAATGTATTAGAGAAATCTTTGCTAGACCAGTTCATTGCGTATGCGGAAGAGAAATTCAACAATTCTATAATCTTAAAAGACATTTACAAACAAACTATCATAATTCAAGATTTTAGTAAAATTTATTAACATTTTCATCGTATAATTTAGATATCTTATAAATCAGTCGAGATTCAGTCATATTTGTGGTAAAATGATTTCCGTTGTATCACTCCCGGGGTAGAGGGGGAGGATGTGGCGTTTGCCACTTTATTTTGTTGGCCCTTGGCAGCAGCCGGCAGCAGTTTCCCTACAGCTGGTCGAGTCGTCTGTTTTTCCAGATGATTAACCTCTACTTCTAGATGTTTCTGTGGAATTCCGCCTATTTTGATTGGTTCTAGTTTTCAGGTTTCTAGATATCTGGAATTAGGTTTTATACTCTCTTCTCTTCAGGCTTCCGTAGGGCGAGGACGTCTTAGAGTTTTAGTGGTCAGAGTTTTATAATCAAAGCTGGCTGCCCGCTCCCTCGACGAACCGGCACGGTGTTTTGGTGTTAATCAAGAATCAAGAAATCTCTATTGTCTTTTAAGCACTTGACAATGCAATGGACAACGGCACTTTTTCTTATATCTAAAAGGCTACCTACTCCTATCACACATTTAAAATCCCATAATACAAGTGTAATGATTAGACAGTAAGTCAAAGTAAATGTTATATGTACATGGTAGTTGTGAATAACGCCACAATTTGGTCATTAAAAAGAAAATAAAAGTAAAAATTGTTTTAGCAGCATCTCGTTAAATATAAAACATATCTAAAACATTATATATAGAATAAATTAAATATTAAATAAAAACAATAAATATATAACAATAAAACAAATAAAAAGTAACAATAAATAGATAACAATGCAACAAATAGAAATTTACAATAAAATAGGTTTAACAACAATAAATAAATAACAATAGATATAACTATTAACAAAAACATAACTATTAAAAAATTAAAGTACTAATATCACAGGTTAAGTAGCCATTTAAAGAATAAAATGTATTATCAACAAGCCAATTACTTACAACACTTTTAACTCTACTAATGGACACATTCCATGCTTTTTTCAGGAAGTTTATTAAAAAGTTTAATCTTCATATAGATAAAAGTGCCTATGGTTTTCTCCAATCGAACATTCATCTGTTCAAGCATATATTTTTTTCTTGTACAGTAGGAGTGTATTTCTTATCTACTAATAAAACTGTCTAATTGTTCTTTGATACTAAGTAAAGTACAATAAATATACAGGGATGGAAGGGTCATAATTCTAAATTTTTTTAAAATTGGGACACAAGAAACTCTATTGCCAACATTTGCAATAATTCTAATTACTTTCTTTTGCCAAATGAAAGCAGTTTTAGCACTAGTACTATTCTCCCAAAGTGTTACACCATATCTGAGCTGGGAATGGAAAAAGCATAATATGCTGTGATTAACATTTCACTACTGATACTATACTTTAGTTTCCTGATAAGGTATGTAACCCTAGCTAATTTTTTACAAAGAAAACTTACATGTGCACCCCAATTTAATCGATTATCCATATATATTCCTAATAGCCTAATAGGTTCAGTGTACTTATTATCAAGGACACAGTTTCCATCAAGAGTAAAAAATTAAATTTTCTGTTTTACTATTATTTACCACCAGTAGGTTGGCTTTAAACCACTTAATAGCTTCAGTCGTTGCCTGCTCCCGTTCTAAAATTAAAGTTTCCAGATGTTTATTGCTATTTAAAATAGTTGTATCATCTGCATATAGAACAGACCTACAAGGCATATTAAATGAAAAATCATTTATTGCTACTATAAACAGAAAAGTACCAAGTACTGAGCCTTGTGGTACTCCTTGTAAAACATTTTGGAAACCAGATACATCTTTATTTTGTGAAACCATCTGCCTTCTATTTTGTAAATATGATGAAAATAAACTTAATTCATTATTTTTTATGCCATAAAAATGTAGCTTTTTTACAAGCAGGTCATGAGGAATACAATCAAAAGCTTTACAAAGTCAATTAAGGTAGTAGATGTCATCATTTTATTTTCAAAATTCAGAATAACCTGTTCTGTTACAGTTTCAACTGCTTTTACTGTGTTTAAACATGGGAGAAAACCAAATTGGTCCGGACAAAAAAGATTATTTACAACAAAAAAGTTATACAAATTGTTCTTTGATACAAAACTCAAATATTTTACTAAGAATAGGAACTAATGAGATTGGTCGATAGCTAGAGGGGTCAGTCCTATCTCCTTTTTTTAAAAATTGGCACTACTTTTGTTACTTTTAATGCTTGAGGAAATGTTCCTTGGTCTAGCATCTTGTTAAATAAATAAGTAACTGGCTCTAATATTATGTCAATGATGTCTTTCATAATTTCATTGGAAACCCCATAATAATCCTCACTTTTTGAGGTACTCAACCTAGATGTACAATATCAAACATTATTTCTTTCAATATTTTTCCATTTAAAATCATTCAATAATACACCCTTATTTCTTATGTACTTTTCTAAATATTCAAGAGCAAGGTTATTGTCATTCTGCTGGTCAGAAGTATTAATTATATTAGAAGGTGAAAGTGTAAAGAAGTTATTAAAAGTCCTAGAATCGATAAAAGTTTCATGATTTTTTTCTTCAACCTTTTTTCTGTATTAATTATTTTCCAAGCAGCTTTACAATTATTTTTTCAATTGGTAATATATTTCTCATTGAATAATTTTTCTGTCTTTTAATTTCAGATCTATACAGATTTTTTGCTCTTGTGTACACATTTTTACATTGTAGTTCATGAACTGTACCCTTACTGTTCTTAAGCTTATCATACAATGCAACTACTATTTTCCTAATATTTTCCAATTCTTTTGTATACCATTTACTACTTAACCTATTAGTATTGACACTATTGCCTAATTTAATATCTCCAAAAGGACAGCACACATTAAAAGTGCTTTTCAAGACAAAGTTAAAATAATCAAATGCTGCATCTACATTAGTAAAACGTTGTAGCTGTAACCAGTCTACATGAGTCAAATTTTCCCTAAACTTTTTAATAGCATATGGCGTTAACGTTCTAATGGTTTTAGTTGAAATACATTTTTTTATACCTGCGTTTGGAGCACCAATTGTGTGAAAATTTGCACGAACTGCTGCGTGATCTGATAAATGAGGTTCAATAACATTACAAGTTACAGTACCCTTTTTTACATTAGTAACTATATTATCAAGGCATGCCTCACCCCTGGTGTTTTCTAGATTTAAGCAATGCATGTTGTGGGAACGCAGTAAATTGAAAAAAGAATCTACCTCGACATTACTTTTTTTTATATTGATATTAAAATCACCTGATATGATCAACTTCACTTTAGAATATTTTTTATTTATATAACCAAGTAGCTCATCAAAAAAACTTTAATGAAAATCATTTATGGGAGAATTTGGTGTTCGATAAATTGTTATAATGATAGCATTCAAACTAACTAAAAATATACCTGAAACCTCAAAAACGAAATCTACACATAAATGTTCTAATTCAATAGTTTTATACATTATATCTCTTTTAACATATATACTACAACCCCCTCTTCTAAGGGGAGGCTTTCGGCAATAAACACTACCTACACAAAAACCTGCTGGCACATATAACAAAGACTCTTCTGGACAAAGCCAGTGTTCATTTATAGTTAATACATGTATATTTAATTTATTTGACCATAGATTTAATTCTTCTAATTTATTTCTTATGCATTGAATATTTAAGTGATAAACAATGAGGCACGAGTCCTTAGATTCTGGTAAGCTTCTACTTGTGCACTGTAGTTTTTTCCAATTGGTAGGCAGTTCCCTGACACATCATAAGTACCTGGAGGAGGAGGTTGCACATCTCGTAGGCCCAGCCTGTGGTTAGGATCCTTCTTGGCAGTAATGGCTTTTGCTACTACTTCAGCTAACCACTTCTTTCCCCAAAAATTTAAGTGGAGACCTTGACGAGTGTGTAAAGCTCTCTCTCTGCTTTACTAGATTTCACTAGTGTGACGTTGGAGTACCTGCCACTGAGCTCTTCGATGCGCTTATTTGTCTTTTCAACTTCTTTGTTGACACAGGACCAACTAGCCAGGTCATAACGGTGTGGGAGGTCTACTAAAATGATATTTGTATTTGTAGCTCTGTCCAAGGTTTCAGTTATTAAAGTCAAAGCTTCATTTGCTTCATTTTTTGCCACATCATTTGTGCCGCATACCATCACCAAGTAATCATTTTTATTTAAATTTACATTTTCTATATTTTTATAATTTAAAATTTGTCTTTTACGCCCCCCAGGCCTCACAAAACCTACTGCTTCATGATTTTTATGTATTTTTTTAAGGTGCCAGGCTAAATCTCGTCCATGACTATCAGCACAAATGAGCACCTTATTCATGTGTGTCTCACTGTGGCTTCCATCAGTACTGAGATCACTAACATTTGAAGTCTCATCTTCATCAACTTGTAAAACCTCAAACTGGTTCCTTAATTCAATGGGATTTTGGTTTCCATTATACGTCTTGGGTATAAGGTTAGGTATGTTTTTTTACTTTTTAAAACCACTGAAAAACTCTCCAGCTTTGTTTTTTCAGAGCTCCATAAACTTTTCATTATGAAGTCTAAATAATGGAATATCGAGGGCCTACCTTCCAATCAACGTTTCACGACCTCGTTTAATTAATTAGGGCCCAGTTGTTCCAAATTCAGTGTACGATTTGTCGCAAAATTTTTAAAAATTCTTTCATTTGATTATAAAGATTTATACTATTTGGATCACCATGTCTTAATAAAATTTCCATTTCTGGGTAATCAATTTCAATTTCTTTCAATATTTTTGGTATTTCTCTTTTTTGAGCTCTGATAACGTAATAAGGATATTCACACATGTGATTCTTCTTAATTAACACAAAAACATGGTGTTTTTCTTATCAAAATCTTTACATACCATATCTCTCTTCATTAAGTCCATTCGCAATTCTTGATTCTCTATTTTCAATGATTTCATTTGACCTGAAATTTGTAACTGTTTTATTTAATCTTTTAACTGCTTATTTTCGTTTTTTAGGTTTTTACACACCAAATTTTCTAAATGGAGGGTAAAACCTCTTCTAAAACCCAGTCTTGGAATAATTCTGCTATCTTCATTTTAGATTTCAAAATTAAAGAATATATGCCTGGATCATTGATGAAAACAGCGTGTTTTTGAATATTCGAACGGAGCGTCGAATCGACGCCCCCTTGAAAATGTATATCTTCGAGTCTTTTCTTATACTTTTCTTTAACATGATCTCTGATAGCTTCTCTTGAATCTTGAATTTATTCTAGAATTTCTGCAACATCTTTAGCTTTGAACCAAATTTCATTATTTTCGTCAACAATCGTAAAAATATCTTTGTTATTGAATTTGAGTTGATTATTTGTTAGATCTACAACTGACTGCATTTAGATATAAAAGAAATTTAACTAGTAATTTTTATTTCGAGAATAAAGGCCGGATTCATTGATAAAAACAGTATCTTTTCTAATAAAGTTTTGGGGGCACTCGAGTGACCCCAAAAGATGTTAAGTCGAAATATCATTATCAACTCATTTTTATTCCTTTTTCAATCTTAAATATATTGTTGTTTTACTCTCATTATTCAATAAATTTCCTTCAGAGTCTTGAATAGTTAGAACGATTTTTTGAATTCTTTTAATATTTTTTCTAATTGGAATATAATCGATTTCATTCGGGTTTTCACTGATTTTTTATCCATAAGCAACATTTGGGTAAAATATGTATAAAATTTCAGATTCTTTGTGAAAATGTTCAGAATTATTTTCAAAACTAGGTTCAACAAGATTACAATGTACTTCAATTACATCGAACAGTCTAAATTTTGGCGTTTTATTTCCTAAATATACCTGATTTGGCTCAATAGTTTCTTGAACAAACCCTAATAAATCTACTATAATTACTGAAAACATTATTCTTACTGGTGCTTTTATTTGAATTTTATTAGAGAGATAATTTTTTTGCATTTCAAACTTGTTTTCGTCAAAGTTTAAAGATTTATCTGATTGTTTGAATGTTTTCAGATAATTTTTAAAGGAATTTTTTATTTGATCGAAGGTATAATATCCTTTGTTTAAACCATAGTATTTTGTTATGTTCTTCTCACTAAATCCTATACAATAAGGAGAACTTTCACTAATATTTATTACAAAATTGTCAGAATAAAAACCGCTTAAACCGATAAAATAATTTGATTCTTCCTCTAAATGAATAGGATGTTCTAAGTTTAAAACTAATTTAGAGCTTTCTGAAGTCAACTCGAACAGCTTCATTTTCGTTATTTAAATGGAGAAATTTTTAAAGCACAAAGATCAGATAAACCTTCAAACGTTTGAAGAAAATAAGAAAGATCAACCTATTAGACTGTTAATTGTTGGTTCAAGTGGATGTGGAAAAACAACTTTATTATTGAATTTCATCTACAATAGATTAATCCCCTATTCAAATTTATATGTTTTTAGTAAATCTTTAGAACAAGACGCATACAAAAAATTACAACAAAGATTCAAAAATATTGAGAAGAATTTAAGCAAAGAAATATCACATTTTTATAATGCTTCTGAGGACATAGTTCCATTAAGCGAATCTAAACCCAATTCGTTAATCGGTTTTGATGATTGTATTTTGGAAAATCAGGACGGGAATATTTCGTAACGTCTCGTCACAAAAACATATCTTGTATCTATCTTTCCCAATGCTTTTCAAAGGTTGATAAACAGGTTATTAGAAATAAGTTGAATATGTTGTGTGTTTTTAAGCAAGACGATCACTATTCGAGAAAGATTTACAACAATTATGTGGGATCTGATATGAGTTTTAACCACTTTAATGAGTTGTGTGATAAAATTTGGAAAGAAGACTATGGATTTTTAACTATTAATCTAACTTTGAAGCCTAAAAATGGTAAATACTTGAATAAATTTTCTAATATAAACGTGTAATAAACTCGTACGTTTTCACGTTCCACGTCCACGTTTTTACGTTCCACGTTCCACGTTCACGATTTTACGTTCCACGTTCCACGTTCCACGTTTCAAAATTTTTCTAATTAAATGGTGAACGTAACTTCTGAAGAAGCGAAAAAACTTGATCAAATCGAAAAGAAATTAATCAAAGAATTTAAAGAACAGATTAGAATTGTTGAAAAAGAACAAGAATTTCTTCAAAAAATTAATCAACCTGTAACTTCTGCAATTAAAAATGTTGAAGGTAAAATTGAAAATGTTTTAAATCAAAATAAAAATATGTTGGATTTGGTTCCAGTTGTACGACAATTTGCTAACATTTCGATTCCAGAATCTGAAGTAGAAGAATTTGAATTACCAAAACTACCATCTTCTACACCATTTAGACCCCGAATCATTGAAGATTCTACAATAGTTGAACCAATAAGTCCTGGGACAACGGATATAATAATTGGTGAAATTGGTCAAAAATTTCTTCCTAGATTAAAATATGATAAATTTGGTTTGTATTGGGAATAAAAAAAAAGAAAATTTTATGATTGGAAATTTACCCGTGCATTTTGAAGATAATTATATAATTATTAATAAAAAACGTATGAAGGTACTCAAGGATTGTGGAGATTAATAACAGACAAAGATGTTCCAAAAGAAGATTTATATTCTGAAGAAGATTTACAAAATTATACTGAAATTTTATGGAAGTCTGATTCAATTTACAAAAATAATGATCCATCCACTAAAAAACCTAAGTCAAGTAGAGGTAAGAAATATATGAATTTAATTAAAGGAATTTGGGAAAATAAAGATCAAATCGAAGGATCAGGTGTGAGAAAATACAGTGATAATAAGATTGAATACAGATATATCGACGATTTGACGAAACTTGATGGAATTATTAATTATATTTATGCTCAAGAAAAGGCTGGAAACAACAACTTTTTGAACGAAAAGAAAGCAATTAAAGATTTTATGTCGAACAAACTTGATGAATTGATTGAAAAACCTGATGGAATTAAATATTTAAAACGAATTTTGCCCGCAATAATTTCATCTATGATTGAAGGTAGTGGACTTTTGAATGATTTTATCAACAATTTACCTTTTGAATTACACGTACCAGGCTATCAATATCTGGGACCAGGCACGAAGCTTGTTAAAAGAATGAAAAGAGGAGATCCTGGTATAAATAAATTAGATCAAGCTGCAATGGAACACAATATATTTTATGCAAATCATAGAGACACAAATTCCAGACATATAGCAGATAAAATTTTGCATGATAAAGCAATGGATAGATTTTTTATCAAAAGATGCTAGTTTAGGTGAAAGATTTGTTGCGCTTCCAACAGCTGGAGCAATGTTTTTGAAGAAAACACTAGGAATGGGAATCGAAGAGAACTTTAAATTTTAACTATATAAATGGAGGTGAACGTAAATTTCAGCAAAAATCAGAAAGAAAAAATAAAATCCGCTTTTAAGAAAAAAATACCCGTTAGTATTCAATTTAAAATAGATCAACTAAAAAATAGCGAAGATAAGATATTTTTAACAAATAGACAATACAATAAACTCGAAAAACATAAGAAAAACAATAAAGAAACCAGAATAGAATTTTCTTATAATCAGTTGAAAGAACTTAAAAATGGTGGACTTTTGAAAGATTTATTAGATTTTGGAGAAAATATTCCAGTTGTTAAAAATGTTGTTCCTTATGTTCGTAAAGCTGCTCCAATCGTTAAAAAAGACGTGATTCCTATTGTTCGAAACATTTTAAATTGGTTAGATAAAGAGTTGGAAGATGTTACAGGATCTGGATTAGATGAAAAAACTTTGAATTACGTGAAATCAAACATTAAAAAAAAATTGAAATCAAACCATTAACATTCTGGGAATTTGAAAAAAATCTGCAAAAACATTAAACATTTTAGAGGAATTTTCATGAGAGATACATTACCTGAAAAAGTTAAGAAATTTGAATGTGGAATTGTGAATTTAGACTCGATTATGGGAAGTGGAACGCATGGATTTGCTATTATAAAAATGATAAGAATGCATGTTATTTTGATTCGTATGGAAGAATTGAGGACGAACCACCTATAGAATTGATCCAATATTTGAAAAAATCAAGCGTCTACTACAATGATTCTCAGATTCAAGATTATAAAGATCCCCCAATTTGTGGTCATTTATGTGTTTTTGTTTTGAATGAACTGAGTGATGGTAAAGATTTTAAAGAAGTTGTCAACAAATTATTACTTAATAAATATGGATTCACAAAATATTTTTCATGTATTTAGAACACAAATTAAAACAGAAAGTATTCAAAATGTAGATAATAGTTTGAATTTTGATAGTTTGAGAAATGAGTTTGATAACAAGTTAGAAAATTTATTACAAAACCTTCCAGATTCAGATATGTTTGCTGTCGAGATTGAAGATTTTAAAGCAGAATATGATAACAAACTTGCAAATTTCATGAGTTCAAATGAAGTTGCTAAAAAAATAAAAACATTGAAAAAAGAATTTGAAGATGGTGCAAAAAAAATATTTACCAATTTAATGTCTCATATCGAAAAAGCTGATAAAATTACTGAAGCGATCAAAGTTGAAAAGAATTATGTTAGTTTGGCTAATAAAAAAATAATTGTCGGTGTTCGACCTGGTATTGACAAACATGATGTTGTTGTTAAAGAACAAATTTTAAAACCTCTAAAATTATCAGAAAACATCGTTATTGTTGATTTACATAATCCGAATGTTAAAAACGCCTTAGATTTTAAAGGAAAACGACTTAGCAGCGTTAGTAAAGGAATTAATCCATTTGATGTTGTTGTAATGATTCAATTAGAAGATCATGTTAAAATGTTTAATGAACTAAACAAAAATTACGAGAATCATAAACAACATGTTAAAGATTTTACAACAGAAGTCTATGACAAGTTAGAAGCCAGAAATAGAAGATCAGTAGACGATGTTGGTGAAATTAATGAAAAAGTTATAAAACTTGCGCAAGACTTTAATACATATAAAAATAATGTTAGTGAAACAGTTATAAAAATTGAGGAAGATTTTCATACATATCAAGAAAATGTTCGTGAAAAATTAAAAAGTAATGGTGAATTACTTGAAAGAATAGGTGATAATCAATCTTTAAATCTTGATAAAGTAAATAAACTAGAAGAAAACTTTAATAAATTTAAAGAAGATGTTAATAAAACTTTTGAAAATATTGATAACAGATTTAATAGATTAGGCGGTTATGGTGATTCATTTTAAATTATTCCTTTATAAATGGCGCTCATATATTGTGTGAGGTGTAAGGCAAAAACTGAAACAAATGATATAAAATACTATGCAAACATCAATGGAGCTAAAAGAATTTCTGGAAAATGTGCTGAATGTAACACTAAAAAGAGCCAATTTATAAAAACTTGATTTTGAAATTTTTTTCTTAATAAATAGAGATGGCGGGTCATTACAGTGCTTTCGATCTTTTTATAATGCAACACGAAAGAGATTTGAAAAAAGAACATTGGGATGATATTTCTCAAAAATATGAATTATCCGAAGATATGATGAGATTATACGTAAACAAATTGAATTGGTGTAACATTGCTAAATATCAAACTTTATCATCAGAGTTCATTCAAGAAAATATACATTATCAATTAAAAGATCATATGTCTGTTCTTTGTCTCTATCAACACTTGAGTATAAAGTTTTTGGATGAAAATAAAGATACAGTTGATTGGAATAATATTATAGATAGTGGTTACTATCCTGTGCAGATTTTATTGAAATATGTGGCCGAAATTGCAAAATTTAAGAAAGAGAATCCTGAATATGATGAAATTGATCACTAATAAATGGCATATATTGAATTTTTAATTTTACGCATTATTTTATTAAAACTTGTATCATTTCTTTTAAAAACTATGAATAAATTTTATTAAAAATTTGAAATTTGTTCTATATAAATGGCTGACTACAGAAAGTATGCAAATGATATTGAAAAGGGCAGAGTTTAAAAATTTTTATCCAATTAGTAAACAACATTTGAATGAACCGAATAAAAGAACTGAGTTTAATATTGAATTTGGAGATAATTTTTGTTCGTCTAAATTCCAGTTTTATATTTCTGGGACTTTAACAAAACAAGATGGTCAAGCATATCTTGGAACAAATGGTGTCAGATTGATTGATAATTTCGTACCATTTTTATTCTCTAAAATTGAAGTAAGGAAACACAATAAATTGATAGAAGAAATTGAAAATTGCGGTCAATTAAGTACCATTAAAGGAACCATATCTTATTCCAAAAGTGATGTATTTTCAAACAGTTTTTAATCAACTTTTAAATTTGGACAATTTGAAGCGGTCGATGATTTAGCACATTTCGGCTTAGGATTCTTTGAAAATGTAAATTTTCCAATCTATAAAGGTGGATTTTACATTAGTTTCATAAGAGCTGAAGATGATGATGCTATATTAAAAACAAAAACTGGAAATGATATGCCAGTTGATGGCAAAATTACAATTAACGAGTTTTTCATTAGAGTGCCGATGATTGATTATTAAACCACGAGTAAAATTAGGTTGATTGATGAAATTACAAAAAGTCAAAACATTATGTTTAATTTTCTAGATTGGCAATGTATAAGGGATGATTGGGGTAGATTTTGAAAATTTTGTTATTTTCATGAAATTTTAAGTAGAACTCGCTTGTTTTTGAAGTTTCAGATTTTTCTGATAAAATTTTTTATTTTTTATGAATATTAAGAAATAGGGGATAATTTCACCCTTATGGATAAGTTAAGTCGAAAGAGTTAAGTATTTACTTTATGTGTACCAAATTTCATTAAAATCGGTTAAGTGGTTTTTGAAATATAAAATTATTAATAAACTTGTAAACTAGCACTCCTAATTGTAAAAGTGAGAACAACTTATATAGCAGAGATATAGCTTATAACTTTCGAGACTCTCCGTAGCTCAGTTGGTAAGACGCTTGCCTCCAAAGCCTGAGGTTCTGGGTTCAAATCCCAGAGCTTTTCAGGCGCGCTTTTTATTGAGGACATAGTTGTTGTTCAGTGGTTGAGGACAAGTCTTTACACGAGTGGCCATAGTGTAATGACTATAGAACAAGAAGAGTAATAACAACTGTGGTTGGTGCACCATTTGCCGACCCATTACCCTATTCCTAAATTCATTCTTTCCTTCTCTTCCTTAATTCATCATCATTCACATCGTTCATTAATACAACATTACACTTACAAACGCCCGACACAAATTCTCTAATTGTATCTCTCTATCAACTTCTACACAGTAGTTACCAAAAAAAAATTGAGACTTGAAAAAGAAATCCAGAATCCAAGACCCGAATACATGCTCCTAGCCATTCACTTGGTTGGACAGTAGCAGTGCAGTGCCAAGTCTCTAAACAATAGACACCGTAGAAGTTGAATGTGATGTGATTTCCCATAGCGCAAACACGCACACTAACAACACTACACCAAAGACACAATCATTCATTTTGTTAATCAACGAAGTAATATAGTTAATATTGTATAATAAAGATTTTTTCATTACAGAGCTTAAGAATATTGAAAGCGATAACTCATATTATAGATTATAAAACTTGCTTTTCTTTTAATTATAATACATTCTATAAAAATTTGTTTTTTTTTATTTGAATTCCCAAAAAAGTCACAAAAGCCACTACTCGTGGTGTAAAACCAATCGCTTCTCCAATAATTAGTTTTTTTCTTTCTTTTTCGGAATCACATGGAATATTATATTCATGAATATTTTTTGCTGCTATTAAAAATTCCTCATAATCCCCACTAAGAAATTTATCTTTGTAATCTTTAATAAACTGTGTTGTTAGATCTTGATATTTACACATAGTCTCTAATAAATCATTTGGATGAATATCAAGAGATGTTTTAAGAGTGTATTTAATATCGCTGTTAAAGCTCCAATAACTGTGTTGAAACAGCATAAACACATGTTGAAAATATTCTGATTGTTTTTTTTTCTATCAATTTGTTGTAAAAATACTTTGCGAGTTTGGTATATATATCCAGTAAAATTGGCTCTTGAATATCTCCACGATTCAAAAGTTTAAAAACTTTGTATACACCATATAAACGCATCACCTGTAACACTGGAATATCATCTGTATTTAAGATTTCTAACAACTCTTCGTCAGTTGAAGGTATCAATTGTTGTTTTACATATTTTGGTAATTCATTGAACTCATTAAAATTGTCTTCCTTTATAAGTTTTTTAAATGCTAGAAACTGAAGTGATTTTGGAGATTTCATTTTTTCACACTTAGACATCATTGACTATTTAGTAAGAAAATTTTTTATTTAGAAAAAAATATTATTCATAAACTTTGTTATATTTGATAAAATTTCATTGAAATTAAATGAATTCAATTCAATTCAAAATTCTTTATTCATTTTTATGCACATGTGATACAATGAATAGTGTCAAAGTTCTAGATACTATCTAAATAATATTTACAATGTTAAGTACAGCTAGTACTTAATTGCAAGCATCTTGGAAACTATAAAGAGAGGTGGATAGTTCCTCAATGGAATAGAGAGAGGGCTTTGTTGATCAGGTACTCTTTTAGATTTTTTTTAACTTAGGGCCACTTTCAGTTTTTATGTTTTGTGGGATGTATTTTAAAAATTTGTTCCCCATGTATGTAGGTTTTTTTTATGGTTCGGAATAATCTCGTTTTTTGCTCTAGTGTTGTAATGGTGACTGGGTGTCTTAGAATTTAAATTTAATTGTTGATTTTTTGCTAGAAGGATTGATTCAAAAATATATTGTCCATAAACAGTAAATATTTTTAAATGTTTAAAATGTTCTTTAGCTGAATCATTATATTTCAGCTTCAGCATTATCCGTATTGCCTTTTTTTGTTGTTTTAATATATTTTCCATATTTATTTGTTTAGTTGAACCATAAAGGGCTATGCAAAAAGAGATATGAGAATGAACATAAGCGAAATATAAATTTTTCAAAGTTTTTAGGTCACTGTAGTAACTCATTCTCCGTAATGCATAGACACCAGAATTTATTTAAATTAAAAGCTTATGAATGTGTTCATCATCCCAATTCAGATGATGATCTATTGTTAAACCTAAAAAATCTGTGCTGTTTTTCTTTTCAATTTCGAATGAATCACAGACTATTGTAGGTCCCTTCAACGTTCTATTTTGCGGTGTTTTGAATTTTACAAAGTTTGTCTTTTTTGAATTTAATATTAAATTGTGGTTTTTTAAATAATTGCCAATATTTTCTAATTCAATAAAAGTATGAATTTCTAATTCTTCTAGAGATCTTGATGACATAGCTAGATTTGCATCATCGGCATATAGGCACAGTTCACTATTTGGCTCATGTGCCAAAACCTTATCTATGCCACCCAGGTAACACAGGAACAGTAGTGGTCCTAAAATAGACCCTTGGGGTACACCAAACCTTAGAGCATTACAATGAGAAGAGGCTTTAATAATTTTGTTCTGTTTTGATAAGTGTGTTATCTCTATATATTGAGATCTGTCAGAGAGGTAAGACTGAAACCATTTAAGAGCGCTGATTGCTACTCCTAAGGTTTTTAATTTTTCTATGAGCTTAGAGTGTTTAACACTATCAAAAGCTTTTGAGATATCCATGAAGACCCCAATCGTATGTTTTCCTTTATCAACTGACTCTATAATTGTTTCGATAAATGACACAGCAGCACTCACAACTGACCTACCGGATCTAAATCCATGTTGGCCTTTATCAAATAAATTAAATTTTTCTAAAAATTCTGTTAATTGTAAATATACTGCTTTTTCCTATATTTTAGATATTGTTGGTAGGACAGATATCGGTCGATAATTACAAACGTCCTTTTTATCGTCTTTTTTATGTATTGGTATTATTTTTGCTTGTTTTAATTTAATTGGAAAAATACCAGAAACAAAAGAGGAATTAATTAGATGTGCCAAATATGTACTTATGTTTGTTTTTACAGCCTTAATTACTGTGACCGGTATTTCATCGTGTCCACTAGACGTTTTGTTTTTGAAAGAGTCTATTATTTGTTCCACCTCTCTTTTATCTATTGGTCTTAATCTAAAAGTTGGTTTCATAATGTGAGCATCATTATAATTACATTCAATATCATACATAATCAGATAGACTAGTTATCAGGCCTTCTATTTTAATAATACTTAAGTCTATGTTTTTTACCAAGAAATTGTCAATGGCAGTTTCCGAGTTTCTCGGCCACTCTTGTGGGAAAATCAACTAAAAAACTTCATATTTTGGCCCCTTAATGATTCTTTAAATAGTTTACAATTGTTATCATTTTTAAGAACATCAATATTGAAGTCCCCTCCTACTATTATTTTATCATATCTTTTACTAATATATTCTATTAAAAGGCTAAGCCTATCAAGAAATATCCTAGTATCCGAATTTGGTGATCTATATATTCCAATAATGACAATCTTATTTTTAGGGGTGTTAAAGCTACATACATTAAACTCAAATTGCCTCTCCTCAATTAAACTTACAGCCAAAGAGTTTGGCACAGTCACCCGGTTCAACTCAAATCCCGCCTCAGCCAATATTATTACACCTCCTTTTGTTTTGTTTTTTTCTGGAAAAATAAGCTTTTACTGTATAGTTATTAATATTAATTCGTTCTATTTCTTCTTCTTTTGTATCATGTTCTGTAAGTATAATGATTTGTGGTTTTATTTCATCTAAAATTATTTCTAATGCGTTTATTCTGGAAGAAAGATGCTGTATGTTTTGATGAAAAACTTTAACGGACTGGAACTTAATTATGTTATCGGAGGGATTGCCTGAACTTGCAAGTTTAAAGACGAATCGGGCGACTGCACCACACTAAAGCCATTGACAGATGTATTAACTACATTGATCACTGTACTATGCTCCTTGTTAACACTGCTCTGCTTTAGCGCCTCAGAGTAACTGAGGTCGCCGGGCACCACTGGTACTTCTTCACTTTGACTTGGAATAGTGATAGTTGCAGAAGAGTCTTCAGTGAGATAAATTGTAGGGTTCTCTCCCCCCATGGCAAGTGCGGCTCATAGTTCTCCTATGCCACCCCTCCGTAGGAACTGTCGCTTCCAGGTGTTTTCCAGCATACTTAGGCACCAATCCCACAGGGGTTTTATAAGTAACAAGATTTCTCAATTGCTCTACAAAGTCTTCATGAGGTATTCCTTTTCTAAGTATTCGTGATGACATCTGGGGATAAGTGACAATAGTGACTCTTGCTTTTGTAGTATTCTGAAATTGAACTATGTTATTAATGAAATGTGCCAAGTCAACATTATCACGAACACAGCCTATTGGCGAACATATAAGATGCCTCAGTCTCCTTTTCATGAAATTCTTAGTCAAGTCCTGAAAAGCTGTGTCATGTAAATTTTTTGCTAGAGCTATGTTGTAGTGGACATCATTGTCTTGTTCTACATCATATCGGGGAGGTATTTTTGTTACACATACTGGTCTGTTTTTACACAGATCTTTCAATTCACCTTCCATTTTATTATAAATATCATGAGGGTATCCTTTTGACATATCGTTAGTACCAGCCACTAAGATAAGGGGTCTCTGCTTTGACTTTGCAGCTTGTTTGTAAACGTATTGTAGACCTGCCCCCGCTTTTACAAGTCCATCCATATAAACTTTCCCGCCACTGCACATTGCAACCAACTCGGGGATACCTCTACCTTGACTATCAGCATATAGGTCTATTCTTGCTTTATAATTAGGATTTTTTATTGCTAATGTTTCTACCTCTTTAGTTGAAATACTATTTAGGCCTATACAGTTTTGCTTGTCTTGATCTTTTCGCTGTCCTTGTAAGTTTTGGGTTTTATTGCTGTTTAATAAAAGGGTAAATCTATTTGACGTTTGGATACTAAATTCTTTTTCATTTGACAAGCTATGTTTTCCTCCTTTCAGCCTCTTGACCTCTTGCCACTGCTCTTTTACCAAGTTACTACTACGTTTATTTAGTTTAGCTGTATTCTGTATTTCTGGTAGCTTCTTTGGCTGCTGCATCATTGATAATATTGATTTGCCCCCCCCCCAGATTAAGTTGGGTATTACTGTACATCATAGCCAATTGAGCCCTCTTGGCAAGAATTATATTTTCAGTGATGTCTGATATTGTGTTTTCCCATGATGGTTCTTGTACACCATCCAGAAGAACTTGTACAATAGTCTCCACAAAAATTAGCATATATATCCCGCAATCTGTGCCATTAGTTTGCTGTGGAACACTTACTACTGTACAATCGGTGATTTTATTCCCTTTTATTTTATTACTGAGAGCTGAGGCTATTTGTTTAGCATGCTCATAATTAAACAATTTCATTGAGTCAAAATAAAAAAACCTTTTTTGTTCCCTACTAAAAAGGAGTAAGCTCCAGTGAGAGCCTGATCCACCAGGTATATCTACTGCAGCTGAGTCATTTACTGGCACAATGATGTAGTTACTTTGCAGCATTTCCTGGTTAATACAGTGATCTGTGTCGTAAAGGCATTTTAGAGCCTGAGATACTATTGGCTCCATAAGATATATTTCTTTCTTGGTAACTTTGGCAGATAGAACATTGAAATAGAATTGTATAGGGTCATCCGTGAGCCAGTGGTTATTACCCTAGAACTGTTAATCGACATAATTATGTCGGTTAATGCCGCTTGTGTAGTGTTAACCGTCAAAATTTTGTCGGTCAAAACATTCCCGCGTATAATTACTTTTTACAATATACTCCGGTAACGAATCGATATAATTCATGCACCATTGGATTCGGGAAGAAAAATGCTAGGGAACAGATGAGTTTTATTCCTCTTTGTATTATGGTTATGACGTAGCAAGCTTGTCATTTTGAACGTAAAAGAAGTTTGTTGTGACCGCCATATTGCCGCTGCCGTTCTATATCACTTTCGTGCCGAGCTGTGGATATTTGTAAGTTTTAATAGTTTTTACGCGTGTTTTAGTGTCGTATTTAATGTGTAGTGTGTTGTTTGATGTCGTAGTAGTGTAAACATATATATTTTAGAATAAATCAATTTCTATTTACGGAAATATGTTTGAGAAATTACCGGCTTTGTGTAGGCTATGGCAAATGACTTGGCTAAAATTCATTTCACATAGTTTGTTATTGTTTTCACTTACTAAACGTTATTTATAGCACTCCTTTAACTCTGAAGTAACTATTTATTTTTGGTAAATAGATAGTTTTCACAATAAAATATATATTTCCTGTAATTTCTTTGGTTATATATAATAACTATTTGGGTTATTCTATATTTTTTTAATATATTTAGTTATATTTATAGTTTTCTAACTACATAATATTTCCTATTACTTATAAACCATAAATTTATAAATTTTGATATAGTACAAGCTTTAGAAACGATTTTATATTTTGCTGAATGAAAATTTTTCGCAAAAATTTTTGAATAATGGCAAAATTTAACTTTTTTTTTACTTTTCAAAAAATAAATTATGGTAATTATTTCATTAGTACTGTA
Organism: Homalodisca vitripennis; assembly: GCF_021130785.1. Taxonomy (NCBI): domain Eukaryota; kingdom Metazoa; phylum Arthropoda; class Insecta; order Hemiptera; family Cicadellidae; genus Homalodisca; species Homalodisca vitripennis. Next base: position 146,052,096 of record NC_060215.1, read on the forward strand.
TATTCTATTTTATTCTAAGTAATAAAATATGCAATATAACATGTATTCATAGATAAATGTATTAGCAAAACTTGTTTTACCAAAGTCTTACGTGTACACCCAATTTTCAGAATTTATACACATCGCTGCTTTTTGTTCTATAGCTTTATGATGCTTTCATAAATGTGTATAATGTTTATGTTTTTCTGAAACTAGATAAAATTTGACACAGAATGGCTATCTCAACTTATAAATATTTCTCACTATAACTTCATTTGCTAGGTATGGTCCCCCCCAAATTTAAGAATATTTTTCGTAAATTTTATATTTGATTAAAAAAAATTGTTTATTAGAAAATTTTTTATGGTTAATTTTACAATACAGTGCAATTCTACGTTTAATTCTGAACACAAAAATATATACTCTTATTTATATTGCTTTTATTTTATATTTTTAATAATTTTTTTAAAACAAAACCTTGCGCGAAGCTCCAAAACAGCCCGACACTACAGGATGAAATGACCGCCAGTTCTAGGGTTGGATTGATGTGCTCACAGCAGTTCTATTTCTTATAGTAGATGCAATATTCTGTTTAACTTCTGATGACAGTATATCTTGGGGTATATTTTTAATCAACTCTTGCGTTGATTTATTTCTATCCTCTGTTGGAGTTATTTTTATCTTTTCATGCTCTAATAAACTGGTTTCATAATCTTTAATCTTTTTATTAGCTTGTTTCAATTCATTTTGCAACTGTACTACCTCCTCCTTATGATTTACACTGTCTTGTGTTGAAAGGGGACTACTAGTTGCAGCTGGTGGCCTAGCAATACTTGTTGAGTAATTTCCATCATAGATAAGACTTTTTCCCAGTAAACTGAGTTGAGATTTATTTATGCTGACTTTGGTGGAATTTTGTTCTGCGTCCTTCATAGCTTTAATAAATTCCTTTTTATCCGATTTACCCAGCGGTGACTTATTTTCAAAAAACGGACAAATATCAATTTCCCTTACACTAGCTATTTCTTTTGTGCCATAGAATTTAACCTTGTATTTATTTGATTTAGTCCCTAAATCATAATCCTCTATAATAGCTGGCCAGGAAGAGTGACCTCTGACTTTTGCAAATACTTGTTCCCCTATTTTATATTTATATTTATCTTGAAGACTGACTGTCATTTTAATTTAAGCAAGCAACTACTTAGTTCATTACTTGCAAAAATACTATCACTGAATTTGAACCAATACCTATATTATTGTTATGCCCTTAATTGTAAAACACCTTGACAAAATTATTTCTGACAAAAGAAACAATTTTTTTTAAATAAATCAATAAAACGTAATATTGTGCAGATAACCAATAATAATAAAATAAAATATTTAATTGATAGTATAAAATTTAAAGCAGTTTATTTAATTATATTAATATAATATTTTAATAGTGTTTATTGTTGTCTCCCACAACAGTATATAATTTTCAACTTCACACAATCAGTTTTCAGATTCAATAACTTGTACTATTTACAGAGATATGTGCTGACATTCTTGTTTAAGCAGGTGTGATAAGCAGATTCACTGCTCAGACGTTCAGTGATATTGTTATACTTTAGTGTTTGTCCCACTCTATCAAAATTCTTTGTACATGTGACACTGTTTTAATGAATTCTAAATATATTAATTCTTGCAATACTTTTATAGTTCACTTGAAACAATAAAGGTATGGAATATGTCTTGTTGGTGTTGTGCTGTTATTGTAGTAATCAAACAAAGTGCTTTATTGAATGAAAAAACTTGATATTTAACACAACAGAACTCACACTGTCCATAAAGTGTCCAAATTGGTAAGTTATAAAATTAAACTGATTATATTATATAAACAATAATTTAATACTTTATAGGAACACTTATAAAGGGACTATTCACTGGTAGCCATCTTCCTTTTTTCCTGAAATACTTATAAAAGATTTAAAATATTCACATTCTTAAATTAATTTATTCCATCCATGGAAGTTATACTATAATGATTCAAAATTGCATTTATAAGGTATATTTTCATTTGATTTTTAAAAGTCCCCAAAAATATTTTCATAGATCTATTTATTGACCTTAGACCGTATTTTTATTTGAAAGGTTGCTTGAATACAGATGATCATAGTTATTTTAGAATTGTATGGTAAATTGTTTCTTCAAATTTATTGTTAGAACTGTAATGTAAATTATTTCCTCATATTTAATGCTAGAACTGTATTTTTATTTGAAATTGTATTGTCCCGAAAAGTGGTTTCAGAACCCCATATATATATACTATATATATATATATATATATATGTGTGTGTGTATGTATGTATGTATTTGAATATGATTCATTAATAAGTAAAGTAATTTTCTTTGGAGGCTTATTTTATTCCTTCTTCAATCTTAAATAAATTGTAGTCTTACTGTTACTTTTTAACAAATTCCCTTCAGATTCTTGAACAGTTAGAACAAATTTTTGAATTCTTTTAGTATTTTTTTTAACCAGAATATAATCGATTTCATTTGGCTTTTTACTAATGTTCGATCTATATGCAACATTTGGAAAAAGTGTATACAATTTCAGATTATTTGTGAGAATGATCGGAATGATTTTCAAAACTTGGCTCAACAAAATTACAATGTACTTCAATTACATTGAATGGTCTAGATTTTGCAGTTTTATTTCGATTTGGTTCAATTGTAAATTGAACAAAGCCTAGTAATTCTAATATAACTGACGATTAAATAATTCTTACAGGTGGTTTTACTTTAATTTTATTGAAAACTGTTTTCATTTGGAAATCATTTCCATTATAGAATCATCTGATTGTTTTTATATCCTTTTTTGAAACCATCATATTTTCTTATGTGTTTTTCACTAAATCCTGTACAACAATGAAAATCTTCACTGGCATTTGTTTCAAAATTATCAGAATAAAAACCACTTAAACCAATAAAATAATTCGATTCTTCATCTAAATGGATAGGATGTTAAAACTAATTTAGAGTTTTCAGAAATCAATTTGGATAGTTTCATTTTGTGCTAAGCGTGTTGAGAGTTGATTAGAAGCAGGATTACAGTTACTGTTTTCCTCTACAAGCTTTTGTCAACCCAGCTGATTACTTTTACACCTTGTTTGTTCTCCTGCGCATACACTTCACCCTTTTTTCCTCTACAAGCTTTTGTCAATCCAGCTGATTAATTTTACACCTTGTTTGTTCTCCTGCGCATACACTTCACCCTTTTTTCCTCTACAAGCTTTTGTCAATCCAGCTGATTACTTTTACACCTTGTTTGTTCTCCTGCGCATACACTTCACCCTTTTTCAATTTCTTGCTTACAACTGTCTTCGGATGAGACTTCAAATCCTTTCCCAAGGTACCACAAAGGTGAGTTATTCTTTTAAGTAAGGCCTCAGCTAACTCAACGCTGTTGTAATAATTATCAGCGTACAGCAAACGGCCGTGGCCTAAGAAATCAAGAATAAGATGCAGCATTATTGTTTGTTTGTGGCCTTTTCCAGATGTAATGTCACCTTTACCTACGTATATTTTGAACTTGCAGGTATGGCCATCAGGAGAACAAAGCTTGTATATTTTTACACCATATTTGTGCGATTTGTCCGGCAAGTACTGCCGGAAATTAAGCCTGCCTCTCCACGGTACCATGGTCTCATCTATAACTACAGTTTCACCTGGAATCCTGACAGCTTTGAATCTATCATTTAACATGACCTGCAGTTTTTGTAGCTTTTTCATCTTGGGTACTTCGCCTACTACTTCTTCATTATTATGGGGATATTGTTTGAAATATCTTGCTGGGCATATCGGTTTGTTTCTTCTACGATTAGGTTAATAATATCGTCTGGTAAAAACTGCTCTAATACTGTTACAGGATTTGATATGTCAAAATCATACACTAACCATTCATTGTCAGTATAAGGAAATTGTCTGACAGTACTCTTTATGTCATCCCACTCATTACCATCATCATCATTACCGGTACTTGTTTCAGTTTCACCATTTGGCCCATCAACAGTTTCGGGCACATCGCCATTGGCGGTTTCATTATTTTGCTGATAAGGTTCTTCCAATTCTGATCTTGTATTATTTTCATGAATATTTGCACCTAATTCATCACCTAAGCTTATATTTTGTGAGAAATAAAGAACTGCATTCTGAAGGCTTACGTTATCTGAAGTAACAAGTACGTTTTCTTCAATATTTAATGTATGACTTACTTCATTTGCATCAAGTTCCTCATCATTACCATCTGCATTTGAATCCTCACTATCTCCTCCAGATGGTAAGTATTCGCTCCCCGACACAGAAAATCAGTAAGTTCACAATCACTGTGGCCTTCAAGAGCATCATCGATCTCTTGTTCGTCCATTTTATTATAATTTCACTACGAAACACCACAAACTAACTTTCAATTCAACATACACCCAGTCACTAGCAGTGTTAACCTACAAATCAACGAACCAGACTGACAGAAGAAAAACAAAAGCGCGCCAAACGAAGCTCGCTAAATGTCTAGCTAGACGCAGGTTAGAAGCAACACATGTACCACGTGTGGTACACGACGCGGTGGATTAATGTCTCATTAGTTCAGCGCGTCGTGTACCACACGTGGTACACGCACATATGTATAATAGTTCATCAAAAGATTGTTTAATTTACGTTTTGTTAGTTTTGCACATATTTTATAACTGCTGGCCAGTGATTTAGGCAAAAAAAAACATACGCATTTCTGACATATTTTATCAATATCGAGAAAAAGATCGTCGTAAAGTAGTGTTACCAAGTGTCTAATTGTTATAATTATACAGTACAACATGTATACTTTAAATGCTAGCTCAGTGTTACAACATGCGCGTTACGTAGACCTTTTAAATTGATTTTAATTCAAATACATTAAATATATTTTTATGAATTGAATCTAATTTGTATTCTTCATTACTTTTAGACTCGTTGGTAGAATAAATTTATTGTGACTACCATACTCTCTCAGGTGGTAATGAGATGACTTCCCAGGTGCACTACCGGACTGAAGTTAGCAGACGTAAACTGTTTTATTTGTCACGGTCCTGCTGCTCTCATAAAAGTAGTCTGGTCAAAACAAAATGTCCTTCCATTTCGTAAGCCACTCAATTATTATCTAGTTCATTTGTATACTTTAATTTAAACAAGAATAATTAGAACTCAATATTTTTGAAAGCGAATACTACATTTAATGGAGACGGTACACATCAATAAACCTACATGTAGTAATATATTAATGCGTCAACCACTACATCTCCTAACCTGAGCAGATATTACATCTGTATGAACACTGAAATATAGCATTTTATGTCTACTTTAAGAATATACTTGACACAATTCGGTAGCAAATACGTTAATTTGGTAACCATCGAAAAATACGAAATTATATAGAGAAATGTAAGTAGGTAGTAATATGGGGTTTCTAGCTCACTTTTGGAGCCAACAGTAAATCAATGGAAAATACTGTTTAAAGGACAATAAACGAATCTGTAAAATCAAACAGTAACTCACGAATGAAAAATTACGAAATGTTGCCAAATCTATTGGAAATGTCAAATCTGCTACGAATAAACGAAAAATCTTCGAAATCTTAATAAAATTTAATCAATTTAAAAGTTTTTTACTAAAAACATACTTTAATAAAAAAACTTTTCTACTAAATGGCAAACATGAACTCACCAAAGTCTCTACAATTTCTAGCGTTTAAACAGTGCAACAAAGATGAATTCAATGAACTTCCGGTTTATTTTCAACAACAGTTGATACCGTCTTCGATACTTTCCTTAAATGATACAGAATTCATTGAACTTGTAGAAAAGAAATTAAAAAAGAAACAAACAGAGAGTTTTCATCGATATTTTATGGAATTTTTTCAATATTGTACGTTTTCCGAATATAATCAAGACTTAATTGTTGAATTCCTTAGGATTTTTTGTGAGAATCAAGATTTATCAACAAAATTCATTAAAGAGCACTATAAGATTTTTCTTATAAAATATCACTATATTTTGCGTGAAACAAAAGGTATTACTATAGATAATATTCCATGTGATTCTGATGAAGAGAGACATAAACTATGGTTATCAAAAAAGTACTATGAATTGGGGAACGAATGATAATCTTCAAAAGCAATCTGCATTACCGACATTTTAGTTCCGAAAGAATGCGCTATGCACGAGGTGTGCCACTACAGACCGAAAATCACGATAATCGCTTTACCCCGCGTGATATCACACCGTGAGAGGCACAATCGTTGGTTTACAATCACCATTTAGATAAATGAATTTTTCTATATAAATGGAGCGCGAAAAAATATCATGTCCGTTCTGCAAAAAAGAAATTTTAAGAAAAAACTATGATCGCCATTATAATTCTAAAAGTCGTGAAAAAAACAAGCAAATTTACGATAATGAACTAAATTATTTAAGACAATGGGCTAGAGAAAATCAAATTGCCGATCACGAAAAAATGTATAATATTGAGAAATTACGAGAATTAAAGAGAAATTTCAAAATTGAAAAGAAAATTCTCGACCTATTTAATGATGAAAAAATTCATTCAATAGCTGAAAAGTTGGCTATCGGTACTAACGATAAAACCAAGTCTGAAATCATTGAAAACATTGATAAAACTCTTAACGAAAAACCTGAAAATATCATAGATGTTGAAATTTATCCTCTATGCAAGGTCTTTTCAAGCAATACATTTTAACGAATTTGAGCGGTAATTTTATGTCAATTTACAAATATCTTTCAATTATGCGCCCAGAAATTAAAAGTTTAATAGAAAAATTTCAAGAAAATGTTAAAAATATGAAAGGTTATCTCTCTTTGGAATGTGAATATGAACGAACTTTAGTGAACAGTGAACCACAAACTTGCCCAATGTATTTTACTATGAAAGCTGACGAAATCTTTGACGTAAACGACTTTATTACTAAGCAATTTAATAAATTAACACATCGAGAACAGACAAATCATCCAAATAGAGGTTCTGGATGGACATTTAAAAGTTGTAAACAATTAGTTTTGAGCCTTAATAAACACGAATTTATGAACGCAGGATCATATATCGATTTACCACAAGAGATCAAGGTAAAAAAAGCTTGTGTAAATATCAAAAATAAAGATGATTTCTGTTTTGTTTATTCTATCCGATGTGCTATTGGAAAACCCGAAAAGAATGCTGACAGAGGAAAGCAATACGAGAAATTTGTAAATGACGAGATATTTTCGGGATTTGAGTATCCAATGCAGGCCCGTGCTGGGTACATCGAAAGGGCGGGGGACAGGGGTGGTGAGGGCGCCAACCAACTGGGACACCGGGGGGTCTGGGGGGTATGGAAAACCCCCCAGGTTGGCGGGGGGTCCGGGGGTCCCCCCCGGGAATTTTTGAAAAAATAAACACATAAAAACGTGTTTTTAAGCTACATCAAGCACATTTTTCTTCAAGCAGTAACGAAGAAAATTTACACTTTAGCAAAGACCTGTTCATTGTAAAAATATTACAAATAATGCACAAAAATCAAAGATACAAAAAAATTTAATAAACCACTTAAATCTGCGTTTTTTACCTTATTTGACACTTACAAATATATATAAATTGTAATGAACGAACATTGCTTATTTTTGTGCATTATTAATTTAAAAAATAAGAATGAAATCAATAAATTTGAACGTATATACCTCGAAAAAAGAAAAGAAATAAATGGTAGTTAGTTGCAAACACTTTGAACTAATTAAGTTGTTTATGTTTTCAAGCATCTCCTCTTTACTACCCTCCCCCAACACGACTGCGTTATAGAATCGCCCACTGCCACTGCGCAAATGTGTAGACCCGCTCAGTCAGCAATTCGGCAAGGCTTACATGTTACATTTTAAACAACATTTTAACTCATTTTAACTCAAACGAGTTTCCATCGTTTGTATTATAGTGTCTACAACACAGTTATAGACAGTTATCCTGAAAGAAGTATCTTCAGGAGAAGAGGCAACACTTTCATCACTACATTTTTCACCGGCCATTTTTTTTACTATCCTTGACCTTGACTTTTTGAATGTAGTTTCCATCATAAAATCTTTCAGATCCTCAAATTCTGAGGACGCCTCGATCTTCTCATTGAATTTCCTAACGAATGTGTGTGCTGCTTCTAGAGTTTCATAAAACCTATTTCGCAGGTCTTTCAGTCTTTCAGTTGCTGACTCTATTAGCCTCCAGGCTTGAGCAAAGTCAAGATTCTTCGTTTGGAGGTAGTCTGATAACGGTGTAGTAACTTTAAATATTTGCAGGAAGGTCATTGCAATAACTATTGTTTCAAACTCTAGAAACTTACTAAGAAGTCCTGTTGCACTACTCCTGACTGTAGTGTTAAATTCAGGGGACAATTAAATCTTTTGTAACGCTACAGTCAGTTCATGGAATACATGTTTGGCTTGATGTGAAGGGTCAAGTGGGGTGCTTGTTGTCCAATTATCAATCCTGCCAAATATCTTAGTGGTAGCATCACTCTTACTCCGCCAACGTGTAGCACCAATAGCGCCGAGTTTAAAAACAGGATTTTCTGCTGAATAAAACTGTTGTCTCTTTAATGATTCCTTTAAAAATACTTGTGCCTCTTGGAGCGAACCAAAAAATGTGATCGTTGAAGGAAGTATTTGTGCTGTATCAGTAAGAACTAGGTTTAAAACATGAGCGTAGCACCAAGTGTGTATATGTTTCGGAATTCTCTCTGACAATTTAGCAGTTAAGCCTGCATAGGCTCCACTCATATTTGAGCCCCATCAAAAGCATTAGCTATACAATTTTCGACTGGGATTCCGACATTTTTCAATGTATTTTCTAAAGAATCCATCAGAGCATCGGCTTTAGTTGATGATACACATTGTAAAGCTATCAGTCTTTCCTGCACTTGGCCTCCGTTTACGAACCGAACAACATATGAACATTTCCTGATATGTCTATTGTAGTGTCCATTAAAATGGAGAAGTTTACCGCTTCCTTCACTTGAGCTGATATATTACTTACAATTTCATCACAAAGAATTTTAACAATTTTAATCAATGTTGTATTGCTGAGAAATGTCACGTGGCTACCTCTTCCGACTACCCTTTTCTTCTCTCCTGTTTCCGTTTCCTTTTTAGCTCTTTTCTCGAATGATTTTTGGCTTTTTCGTCTAGTTTCAAGAGGGCGCCGGTTTACCTTTAAGGCGAGGGCGCAGGGGACACGTCCCCCTGTCCCCCCGGGCCAGCACGGGCCTGATCCAATGTCTTTAAAAGATATACAATTATTTGAGAAACGAAGTTACAATTCCAAGTATAAGTATCCGAAAATGTCAATAAATATCTACAGTTATGATGAGAAATTTAACATTGTTCCGTTGCAAATTTCAGAAATTTATGACGCCGAGTTAGAAGTTGATTTATTGTATGTAAAACAAGAAGATAAATCTCATTATGTTTTGATAACCGATCTAAATAGATTAGTGAGTTCACAATTATCTAAACATAAAGAAAGGAAATTGTTGTGTCGAAGATGTTTAAGCCATTTCTACAAATCTGGAGATTTAGCAGATCATTTAGAAGTTTGTAATAATCATGAAGTTTGCAAGCCAATTATGCCGTTTCCAGGACAAACAACTTACTTTACTAATTATCAAAAGAAATTTAACCATCCGTACGTAATTTATATGGCTTTGAGAGCATATTAGAAAAAATTCCGACATGCAAGAACAATCCTAAAAGATCGACTACAACCAAGATTCAGAAGCACATTCCTTATGGTTTTACTCTATATTTAGTGTCGAATGTGACCAATCGCATGTATAAACCGATATGTTATCGAGCCAAAAATGAAGAAGATTTGCCAAATGTTCCAAAACAATTGTTTGAAGAGCTCAATAAATTATCGAAGTACATAGCTAAAAAATATAATTCAAAGAACATGAAACCTATGAAATTGACAGAAGAAGAAGAAATTTCGTATCAAAATTCAAACGTTTGTCATATCTGTGAATCATCAACTGGTTTTACTCCTGATAGTTATAAAGATAAGAGTTTTAATAAAGTGAGAGATCACTGTCATTTGACAGGAAAATTTAGAGGCGCAGCTCATAGAGTTTGCAATCTGAATCTCAAATTTCCTCAAAATATTCTAGTTTTCTGTCACAATATGAGTAACTACGATACTCATTTGTACATAAAAGAATTGGCTAAACAATATGGAAATGTTGATTTGATCGCAAATACCGATGAACGATATATAAATTATTCCGTAAATTCTGGATATGGCTATGAGTTTGACAATGATAAGCCTAGAAAATTTATAAAGTTTTCGTTCGTAGACACATTTAGATGAAGAGGATTTGCCTAATGTTCCTACAAAATTGTTTGAAGAGCTCAATAAAATATCAAAATACATAGCTACAAAATATAATTCTAAGAACAAAAAACCTATGAAATTGACCGAAGAAGAAGAATTAGCGTACCAAAATTCTAGTCTTTGTCATATTTGTGAATGTGAGGGTTTTGATAATCAAACAAGAAAAAAAGTACGAGATCATTGTCATTTAACAGGTAAATTTAGAGGTTCAGCTCATTTATCTTGTAACTTGAATCTAAAAATTTCCTCAAAACATTCCAGTTTTCTGTCACAATGTGTCAAATTACGATACTCATTTGTACATAAAAGAATTGGCTAAAACAATATGGAAATGTTGATTTGATCGCAAACACAGACGAAAAATATATAAATTATTCTGTAAATTCTGGATATGGCTATGAGTTTGACAATGATAAGCCTAGAAAATTTATAAAGTTTTCGTTCGTAGACACATTTAGATTCATGGCATCGTCTATTGAAAAGTTAGCTAAAAACCTCAAGAAAGAATACTTCAAACATACAAATCATTTTATACAAGATGGAAGAATATTGAATGAAATTTTAACAAGACTGCCAAATGACGAAGATGAGATTTTTAAAATATTGTCTGGAAAAGGCATATTTCCTTACGAATTTATCGATATTATTGAAAAACTTGATTACACAGAAGAGCTGAAAATTAAAGATTTCTATACACTCTTGACAGATGAGAGCATATCTGAGAAAGATTTTCAACACTATTTAAATGTATGGAACAAATTAAAAGTGAAAAATCTAGGAAATTACTCTGATTTGTACAACATCCAAGATGTGTTATTGCTTGCTGATATATTTGAAAACTTCAGAAACATTTGCCTAAATTGTTATAAACTTGATCCAGCTCATTATCTAACTGCTCCAAGTCTTGCTTGGGATACTATGTTAAAATTAACGAAAATCGAGCTTCAACTGATACACGATTACGATATGTATTTAATGATCGAAAAAGGCATTCGTGGAGGCATTTCTCAATGTATTAAACGATATGTTAAAGCAAATAACAAATATTTGAAAGATTTCGATAAGACAAAACCTGAAAACTATCTGTTGTATCGATGCCAATAATCTTTATGGTTATGGTCTTATGCAAAATTTACCATATGGTGATATTAAGTGGATGAATCCTAAAACTTACACAACTGCAGAATGGCAAGAAACAATTTTAGAACTCACTGGAAAAGAAGATTATGGCTATATTCTCGAAGTTGATCTAGGATATCCAACAAATTTACATGAACATCACAAGGATTGACCTCTTGCTCCAGAACATTATAAAAACAAGTTGTGTACAACTTTATTAAACAAAACTGAATATGTCGTTCATTCAAGAAATTTGAAATTTTACCTCGAACAAGGGATAGTGTTGAAACATGTGAATAGAGTTATTGCATTTGACCAGAAGCCTTTAATGAAAGAATACATCGATTTTAACACAAATATGAGAACTAAGGCTACAAGTGACTTCGAAAAGGACTTTTATAAGCTCATAAACAACTCAGTTTTTGGAAAAAATATGGAAAATGTGCGAAATAGACGCGATATCAACTAGGAAATGAAGAGTTTTCAATGAAACAAGCTAAGAAAACCAATTTCAAATGCTTTAACATCTTTGGTGACAACTGCATAGCGAGTCACATGTATAAACAAAAGGTGAAATTTAACAAGCCGATCTACATAGGATTTTCAGTTCTTGACCTATCAAAATTGCTAATGTACGAGTTTTATTACGATAAATTAAAGAAGTTTGACCCAGATTTGAATCTGTGTTACATGGATACAGACAGTTATTTCCTAGAATTGAAACGAGATCCTTTTAAAATTATTAAAGAAAATATAGATGAGTTTGATACGAGAGATTATCCAAAAGATCACGAATGTTTCACTAGCAAAAACAAGAAAGTCATTGGAAAATTCAAAGATGAGTTAAATAGCGAAGTTTTAGAAGAATTTTGTGGTTTGAGATCAAAAATGTACTCGTACAAATATCTAGACAAAAATCCAGTTAGGTGTAAAGGAATTAAGAGAAGCGTTGTAAATAAAACAATAAATATCGAAAACTTGAAGAAATGTTTGTTCGAAGATAAAGAAGAATTTAGGGAGATGACAGTCATCAAAAGTTATAAACATGAGTTGTACACAGTTACCATAAACAACTTAGCACTGAGCGCTAAAGATGATAAGAGAATTATCATAGAAAATAAGATCAATACAGTACCGTATAGCTATAAAAATGAAGCGAAATCTGATATATTAGACGAATTAAATAAACTTGGAAACTTTTATATATAAATGGAAGATGATTTAATACATTGTCACAAATGTAAGAAAAAAACGAAAAATATAGATTCTAAAATTGTTCAAACTCAAAACGGATTGTATAGAATTGCAGCAAAATGTTCAAAATGTAAGACAAATAAGAGTAAATTTATAAAGAATCCTTATGAAAAACAAGTAAAGAAAGAATTGAAGAATAAAGACGAGATAGAAATTGATGCTAGAAAAATTCATGCACCAGTACGAAAAAAGTTTAAAAAGAGAAAAATTATAACTTTAGGAATTGACGATTTATGGGCAGCAGATTTAGTTATAATGTCTAATTATTCGGATCAAAATGATGGATTTAAGTATATGTTAAATGTTATTGATACTTTCTCAAAATATGCTTGTCATGAGCTATCAAAAGAAAAAACGGCAAGGATGTTTCAAACGCTTTCGAAGATATAGTAAAAGATGCCATAACTTATAGTATAAAAGATTTAAATAATGAAGAAATAACCGGAAAGTTTTATGAATATGAATTGAGAAAGTCAAAGCTATAATTTTTTCTATATAAATGGAGTCTCAAAAGAAATGTACAAAGTGTCAAGAATTTAAAGATTTTTAAGCTTTTTATAAAAATAAGAATAAAAAAGAAGTATTAAGGTCTATGTGTAAGGATTGTCGTAGTAAATATGAGAGAGAATTATACGAAAAAATAGAAAAATTAACTTTAGAAGAGAAAGAATGTTGTATTTGTAACGAAACGTCTTGTGGATATGAAAAAAAAATTCTACAATGGTTACCTAGTTATGCTAAACATTTACAAACAAAATATCATAAGTCAAGAGTTTTTAATAAAATTTAGTAACATTTTCATCGTGTAATTTATCAGTCGAGATTCTGCCATATTTGTAGTAAAATGATTTCCGTTGTATAAAATATTCAAAGAATCTTTCATTTGCTTGTAGAGATTTATACTATTTGGATCACCATGTCTTAATAAAATTTCCATTTCTGGGTAATCAATTTCAAGTTCTTTCAATCTTTTCGGCATTTCTCTCTTTTGAGCTCTGATGACGTAATAAGGATATTCCCACATGTGATTCTTCTTAATTAACACAAAAACATCGTTTTTTTTCTTATCAAATTCTTTACAAACAAGGTCTGGTTTCATTAAGTAAATTTTTACACTTTTTTTGCGATTATTTCCGTTTTTATTTCATCTTTAATTTGCAAGTGTTTAACTTCGTCCTCTAAATATTTAATCTTGTTTTCAAGTTTGTACTCACCAAATTTACGAATACTTGTCAAACCTTCTTTTGTAACCCAATTTTTGAAGATTTTTGCCTCTTTTTTATCTGATCTCAAAATTAAAGAATAAAGTCCAGATTCATTGATAAAAAAAGTGTCAGGATGAAGATTGTTAAGAGGCCATTCGAATAGCCCCTTGTTTTTTAAGTAAAAATATTGAATTTTGTCATCATCATTAACATTTAATTTAATTGCGTTTTTTGTTTTTTCATAACCTAATATTTCACAAACATCCTTCGCCTTAAACCAGATTACATTGTTTTCGTCTACAATCGTTACAATGTCTTTATTATTGAATATAAGTTGATTATTGAGTAGGTCTACAACTGACTCCATTTAGATAGAAAAGAAATTTAACTAGTAATTTTTATTTCGAGAATAAAGGCCAGATTCATTGGTAAAAACAGTATCTTTTCTAATAAAGTTTTGGGGGCACTCGAGTGACCCAAAAGATTTTAAGTCGAAATATCATTATCAACTCATTTTTATTCCTTTTTCAATCTTAAATATATTGTTGTTTTACTCTCATTATTTAATAAATTTCCCTCAGAGTCTTGTATAGTTAGAACGATTTTTTGAATTCTTTTAATATTTTTTCTAATTGGAACATAATCGATTTCATTCGGGTTTTCACTGATTTTTTATCCATAAGCAACATTTGGGAAAAAAGTGTATAAAATTTCAGATTCTTTGTGAAAATGTTCAGAATGATTTTCAAAACTAGGTTCAACGAGATTGCAGTGCACTTCAATTACATCGAACAGTCTAAATTTTGGCGTTTTATTTCTTAAATATACCTGATTTGGCTCAATAGTTTCTTGAACAAACCCTAATAAATCTACTATAATTACTGAAAACATTATTCTTACTGGTGCTTTTATTTGAATTTTATTAGAGAGATAATTTTTTCGCATTTCAAACTTGTTTTCGTCAAAGTTTAAAGATTTATCTGATTGTTTGAATGTTTACAGATAATTTTTAAGGGAATTTTTTATTTGATCGAAGGTATAATATCCTTTGTTTAAACCATAGTATTTTGTTATGTTCTTCTCACTAAATCCTATACAATAAGGAGAACTTTCACTAATATTTATTACAAAATTGTCAGAATAAAAACCGCTTAAACCGATAAAATAATTTGATTCTTCCTCTAAATGAATATGATGTTCTAAGTTTAAAACTAATTTAGAGCTTTCTGAAGTCAACTTGAACAGCTTCATTTTCGTTATTTAAATGGAGAAATTTTTAAAGCACAAAGATCAGGTAAAACTTCAAACGTTTGAAGAAAATAAGAAAGATCAACCTATTAGATTGTTAATTGTTGGTTCAAGTGGATGTGGAAAAACAACTTTATTATTGAATTTCATCTACAATAGATTAATCCCCTATTCAAATTTATATTTTTTTAGTAAATCTTTAGAACAAGACGCATACAAAAAATTACAACAATGATTCAAAAATATTGAGAAGAACTTAAGCAAAGAAATATCACATTTTTATAATGCTTCTGAGGACATAGTTCCATTAAGCGAATGTAAACCCAATTCTTCAATCGGTTTTGATGATTGTATTTTGGAAAATCAGGACGGGAATATTTCGTAACGTCTCGTCACAAAAACATATCTTGTATCTATCTTTCCCAGTGCTTTTCAAAGGTTGATAAACAGGTTATTAGAAATAATTTGAATATGTTGTGTGTTTTTAAGCAAGACGATCACTATTCGAGAAAGATTTACAACAATTATGTGGGATCTGATATGAGTTTTAACCACTTTAATGAGTTGTGTGATAAAATTTGGAAAGAAGACTATGGATTTTTAACTATCAATCTAACTTTGAAGCCTAAAAATAGTAAATACCTGAATAAATTTTCTAATATAAACGTGTAATAATTTCGTACGTTTTCATGTTCCACGTTCACGTACTTACGTTCCACGTTCACGTTTTTACGTTCCACGTTCACGTTTTTACGTTTCACGTTTTACGTTCCACGTTTTACGTTCCACGTTTCAAAATTTTTCTAATTAAATGGTGAACGTAACTTCTGAAGAAGCGAAAAAACTTGATCAAATCGAAAAGAAATTAATCAAAGAATTTAAAGAACAGATTAGAATTGATGAAAAAGAACAAGAATTTCTTCAAAAAATTAATCAACCTGTAACTTCTGCAATTAAAAATGTTGAAGGTAAAATTGAAAATGTTTTAAATCAAAATAAAAATATGTTGGATTTGGTTCCAGTTGTACGACAATTTGCTAACACTTCGATTACAGAATCTGAAGTAGAAGAATTTGAATTACCAAAACTACCATCTTCTACACCATTTAGACCCCGAATCATTGAAGATTCTACAATAGTTGAACCAATAAGTCCTGGGACAACGGATATAATAATTGGTGAAATTGGTCAAAAATTTCTTCCTAGATTAAAAGATGATAAATTTGGTTTGTATTGGGATAAAAAAAGGAAAGTTTTATGATTGGAAATTTACCCGTGCATTTTAAAGATAATTATATAATTATTAATAAAAAAACGTATGAAGGTACTCAAGGATTGTGGAGATTAATAACAGACAAAGATGTTCCAAAAGAAGATTTATATTATGAAGAAGATTTACAAAATTATACTGAAATTTTATGGAAGTCTGATTCAATTTACAAAAATAACGATCCATCCACTAAAAAACCTAAGTCAAGTAGAGGTAAAAAATATATGAATTTAATTAAAGGAATTCGGGAAAATAAAGATCAAATCGAAGGATCAGGTGTGAGAAAATACAGTGATAATAAGATTGAATACAGATATATCGACGATTTGACGAAACTTGATGGAATTATTAATTATATTTATGCTCAAGAAAAGGCTGGAAACAACAACTTTTTGAACGAAAAGAAAGCAATTAAAGATTTTATGTCGAACAAACTTGATGAATTGATTAAAAAACCTGATGGAATTAAATATTTAAAACGAATTTTGCCCGCAATAATTTCATCTATGATTGAAGGTAGTGGACTTTTGAATGATTTTATCAACAATTTACCTTTTGAATTACACGTACCAGGCTATCAATATCTGGGACCAGGCACGAAGCTTGTTAAAAGAATGAAAAGAGGAGATCCTGGTATAAATAAATTAGATCAAGCTGCAATGTAACACGATATACTGTATTTTATGCAAATCATAGAGACACAAATTCCAGACATATAGCAGATAAAATTTTGCATGATAAAGCAATGGATAGATTTTTATCAAAAGATGCTAGTTTAGGTGAAAGATTTGTTGCGCTTCCAACAGCTGGAGCAATGTTTCTGAAGAAAACACTAGGAATGGGAATCGAAGAGAACTTTAAATTTTAACTATATAAATGGAGGTGAACGTAAATTTCAGCAAAAATCAGAAAGAAAAAATAAAATCCGCTTTTAAGAAAAAAATACCCGTTAGTATTCAATTTAAAATAGATCAACTAAAAAATAGCGAAGATAAGATATTTTTAACAAATAGACAATACAATAAACTCGAAAAATATAAGAAAAACAATAAAGAAACCAGAATAGAATTTTCTTATAATCAGTTGAAAGAACTTAAAAATGGTGGACTTTTGAAAGATTTATTATATTTTGGAGAAAATATTCCAGTTGTTAAAAATGTTGTTCCTTATGTTCGTAAAGCTGCTCCAATCGTTAAAAAAGACGTGATTCCTATTGTTCGAAACATTCTAAATTGGTTAGATAAAGAGTTGGAAGATGTTACAGGATCTGGATTAGATGAAAAAACTTTGAATTACGTGAAATCAAACATTAAAAAAAAAATTGAAATCAAACCATTAACATTCTGGGAATTTGAAAAAAACATTAAACATTTTAGAGGAATTTTCATGAGAGATACATTACCTGAAAAAGTTAAGAAATTTGAATGTGGAATTGTGAATTTAGACTCGATTATGGGAAGTGGAACGCATGGATTTGCTATTATAAAAATGATAAGAATGCATGTTATTTTGTTTCGTATGGAAGATTTGAGGACGAACCACCTATAGAATTGATCCAATATTTGAAAAAATCAAGCGTCTACTACAATGATTCTCAGAATCAAGATTATAAAGATCCCCCAATTTGTGGTCATTTATGTGTTTTTGTTTTGAATGAACTGAGTGATGGTAAAGATTTTAAAGAAGTTGTTAACAAATTATTACTTAATAAATATGGATTCACAAAATATTTTTCATGTATTTAGAACACAAATTAAAACAGAAAGTATTCAAAATGTAGATAATAGTTTGAATTTTGATAGTTTGAGAAATGAGTTTGATAACAAGTTAGAAAATTTATTACAAAACCTTCCAGATTCAGATATGTTTGCTGTCGAGATTGAAGATTTTAAAGCAGAATATGATAACAAACTTGCAAATTTCATGAGTTCAAATGAAGTTGCTAAAAAAATAAAAACATTGAAAAAAGAATTTGAAGATGGTGCAAAAAAAATATTTACCAATTTAATGTTTCATATCGAAAAAGCTGATAAAATTACTTTTACTTATTACTTATACTTGTATAATTACTTATACAAGCGATCAAAGTTGAAAAGAATTATGTTAGTTTGGCTAATAAAAAAAGAATTGTCGGTGTTCGACCTGGTATTGACAAACATGATGTTGTTGTTAAAGAACAAATTTTAAAACCTCTAAAATTATCAGAAAACATCGTTATTGTTGATTTACATAATCCGAATGTTAAAAACGCCTTAGATCTTAAATGAAAACGACTTAGCAGCGTTAGTAAAGGAATTAATCCATTTGATGTTGTTGTAATGATTCAATTAGAAGATCATGTTAAAATGTTTAATGAACTAAACAAAAATTACGAGAATCATAAACAACATGTTAAAGATTTTACAACAGAAGTCTATGACAAGTTAGAAGCCAGAAATAGAAGATCAGTAGACGATGTTGGTGAAATTAATGAAAAAGTTATAAAACTTGCGCAAGACTTTAATACATATAAAAATAATGTTAGTGAAACAGTTATAAAAATTGAGGAAGATTTTCATACATATCAAGAAAATGTTCGTGAAAAATTAAAAAGTAATGGTGAATTACTTGAAAGAATAGGTGATAATCAATCTTTAAATCTTGATAAAGTAAACGAACTAGAAGAAAACTTTAATAAATTTAAAGAAGATGTTAATAAAAATTTTGAAAATATTGATAACAGATTTAATAGATTAGGCGGTTATGATGATTCATTTTAAATTATTCCTTTATAAATGGCGCTCATATATTGTGTGAGGTGTAAGGCAAAAACTGAAACAAATGATATAAAATACTATGCAAACATCAATGGAGCTAAAAGAATTTCTGGAAAATATGCTGAATGTAACACTAAAAAGAGCCAATTTATAAAAACTTGATTTTGAAATTTTTTCTTAATAAATAGAGATGGCGGGTCATTACAGTGCTTTCGATCTTTTTATAATGCAACACGAAAGAGATTTGAAAAAAGAACATTGGGATGATATTTCTCAAAAATATGAATTATCCGAAGATATGATGAGATTATACGTAAACAAATTGAATTGGTGTAACATTGCTAAATATCAAACTTTATCATCAGAGTTCATTCAAGAAAATATACATTATCAATTAAAAGATCATATGTCTGTTCTTTGTCTCTATCAACACTTGAGTATAAAGTTTTTGGATGAAAATAAAGATACAGCTGATTGGAATAATATTATATATAGTGGTTACTATCCTGTGCAGATTTTATTGAAATATGTGGCCGAAATTGCAAAATTTAAGGAAGAGAATCCTGAATATGACGAAGTAGATCATTAAAAAATGACTAAAATTTATATCTTTTCTTATCGACTTTTACATGATGTTTAAAATTTTCGTAAAAGCATTTTGACATTTTCTCTTATTAAATGGTGGACTACAAAAAGTATTCAGGCGATATTTAACGGGCGGAGTTTAAAAATTTCCATCCAATTAGTAAACAACATTTGAATGAACCGAATAAAAGAACTGAGTTTAATATTGATTTTGGAGATAATTTTTGCTCGTCTAACTTCCAGTTTTATATTTCTGGAACTTTAACAAAACAAGATGGTCAAGCATATCTTGGAACTGATAATGTTAGATTAAGCGATAATTTTATACCGTTTTTATTTTCTAAGATTGAAGTAAGAAAACACAATAAATTGATAGAAGAAGTCAAATACTGTGGCCAATTAAGCACTATTAAAGGAACCATTTTTTATTCAAAAAGAGATGTTATTTCTCAAACTTCTAATGGCTTTGAATCAGATTTTAAATTTGGTGTTTTTGAAGCAGTTGGAAATTTATCTCATTTTGGATTAGGATTTTTTGAAAATGTTAATATTCCGATCTATAAAGGAGGATTTTATCTAAGTTTCATAAGAGCAGAAGACGATGATGTGATTCTGAAGACTGCAACTGGAAATGTTATGCCTGTTGATGGAAAAATAACAATTACAGATTTTTTATTAGAGTTCCAATGATTGATTATAAAACCACGAGTAAAATAAAATTAGGTTGATTGATGAAATTACAAAAAGTCAAAACATTATGTTTAATTTTCTAGATTGGCAATGTATTGAACAAAAAGGTATTACTGGAACAACTTATTCGTTCGATATTACAAATATTTATAGAAATATTTTCAATCCCAAGTTCGTTATCATTGGTTTTCAAACAGATAGACAGAATAATCAAGAAAAATCCTTCAAAGTTTGAATGAAAAAAATATCAGAGTAAAATTGAACGGTTCTTATTATCCAGATGAATTACAAAATTTAAACATTTCAGAAGGTCTTTTCCGAATCATGTATCAGATGTATCAAGATTTTAAGAAAGTTTACTGTAATAATAAGGAAATGTATTACAATCCTAAAGAATTTTTAGCGAATAGACCTATTTATGTCATTGATACAACAAAGAGTTTGATAAATATTTCTGGTTCAAAGAACGATATAATTATCAATATGGATTTTCAAAATGCTGTTACAAACGCGATTTGTTATGTTGTTGTTGTCTCTGAGAAATGTTTAGCCTATGATGTGATTAAGAACGATATTAGAGAAATTCAGTAAAAATCGCTTTATTTTCACTATTATTCATCGGATAATTTTAAAACTTTACAGAATTGTTAAAGACATTAATAAAAGTATTCATTTTAAATAGCATTAAAAATCTTTGAAAAATAGGGATGATATTAGGAAAAAACTATTTCAAGGTCATGGACCGGAAGTGATGATCTTAAAAAATATTTCAATATTTACTGAACCTATATACCAAATTTCATCAAAAAAGCTCCAATAGTTCTCTAGATATAAGAGGTTAAAGATAAGGGATGATTGGGGTAGATTTTGAAAATTTTGTTATTTTCATGAAATTTTAAGTTGAACTCGTTTGTTTTTGAAGTTTCAGATTTTTCTAATAATTTTTTTTATTTTTTTATGAATATTAAGAAATAGGGGATGATTTCACTCTTATGGATAAGTTAAGTCGATAGAGTTAAGTATTTACTATATGTGTACCAAATTTCATTAAAATCGGTTGAGTGGTTTTTGAAATATAAAATTATTAATTTCCAAAATATCCTAAATAGTTGAATAATAAAATAAAATCATTTCTTTTTATCTCGGTAGTTGAAATATAAACATAAACATTTGCGCTGAAAAATTTATATCTCGGCAGAGTTAGTTCCATAATCTCCATTTATAACAAAAATTTTTCTGTTTAAATGGAAGAGTATAATGCCAACTGTTACAAGTGTTATAATAGAGGAGAAATTATTGATAAAAGATATTTAGTTCGTAGAGATTGTAATTTAATTTTGTACGAAAGACCTAAACCTAAGAAATTTCGAAATAAATTAACACATTTGAATAATCTGCTTAGAAAATTGCAATATGGAGGTAAAAAACAAACACGATTTGTTACAGAATTTAGAAAACAGAATAACAATTTTTACTTATCTCTTAGAACCATTGAAAAAATTATTTTCCTTTTTAAAGAATACATTAGGTTTATAAGTATCGGTACACACGTTTATTATGAAAAGATATTACCTGTATTTTTTCATTATCTAGATGTAGAATTTGTCTACGATTTTAAGCCAGAAATCCTCGATGATTTTATAGTACACTTGGAAATGATAAATAATGAACCTCGTCAAACAATGAAGATGTTGACAATTCCCTCGACTTCTCGAGTGAAGGTTAGCGAATTTCATTTTTTCCATCTTTAATTTTTTCTATCTAAATGGAGTTCTTGAAAGAGTTGAACGCGGTTGGTGAATTCAAGTTTAAAGAATATAAGAAGTTGAATGAATTAGAAGAAAATAAGAAGTATAAAATGATGAATTTGGAGAAAATAAAAGATAAATTCGGGTTTACAATAATTGCCGAGTTGGAAGATTTTAAAGTACACTTACCGAACACACTTTTGACTGTTTTGGATGAAAAAAAGATTAAAGAATTGAATAAACATGATAAATTACACTTGTATGTTACTGGAAAGAAGACTATTAAAGATAAAGACTGTGTTACTATCAATTTTGTAGAATAAAAGATTTCGAAGATTTTTCGTTTATTCGTAGCAGATTTGGCAACATTTGATTTTTTCAAGGTCGATCGAAAAATGGTTTTGCACTTTTTGACTTTGAATTTATTGAAACCAGTACATCTCTTTCATCATATCGTAATGAATTGGTCCGTGGACAACGTTTCTCTTTTCTTCGTCAGAATCACACACACACAATATATCTGTTTCGAAAATGTTTTTTCCATATAATTTATCCCAATCTACAACAAAAGCGTGATCTCTTATAAATTCCTTTGATAAATCTTGTTGTTTACAAAGACTTGTTAAAAAACTGTCTGTGTAGATATCCCTTTGACTTCTTAATATTCCAACAAATAAATGATGAATTTTTGCATGAAAACGATGAAAAATGTCAGATTGTTGTTGTTTCAGTTTCTTTTGTAAAAATCTGAATAATTTTCTTATTTTTCTATTATTTAATTTACCATCTTCTATTAACTTAAACATATTTATACTATCTATGTCTGGAATTAATTGCGCTTTAGTACTTAAAAGTTTTCTGAAGTCGTTTCCATTTAAGGAAAGCATCAACTGTTGTTGAAAATAAACCGAAAGTTCATTGAATTCATCTTTGTTGCACTGTTTAAACGCTAGAAATTGTAGAGACTTTGGTGAGTTCATGTTTGCCATTTAGTAGAAAAGTTTTTTTATTAAAGTATGTTTTTAGTAACAAAACTTTTAAATTGATTAAATTTTATTAAGATTTCGAAGATTCTTCGTTTATTCGTAGCAGATTTGACAACATTTCCAATAGATTTGGCAACATTTCCAATAGACAGCTCAAGAAATTAGAAGCTCAGATTCGGTAATTTTTTATTCGTGAGTTACTGTTTGATTTTACAGATTCGTTTATTGTCCTTTAAACAGTATTTTCCATTGATTTACTGTTGGCTCCAAAAGTGAGCTAGAAACCCCATATTACTACCTACTAATGTACATATACTAATGAGTAAATACAGCATATGTCAGCAACTCAATTAGATATTAAATTTGTATGGACAATAAAATACATCATTTTACGTCTACTTTATGAATATATTTACGTAATTTGGTAGCAAGTCAGTTACTTTAGTAATAATCGAAAAATATTAAATTATATATAGAGATGTAAGTAAAGCAATAAGTAAATACAGCATATCTTAGTAACCCGATTAGATATCAAAATTGTATATATATAATTTTTGTTTTGACCAGACTACTTTTATGTGAGCAGTTGGGCCATATGCTGTGGCAAATAAAACCCTTTACGTCTGCTAGTGCTAACTTCAGCCAGGTAGCTGAGGTAGCTGCAGTCTGCAGTTACAAATATAATACAATATTATAAGATCATGACGTAAAAAATAAAACAATATCCAGTAAAAAATATAGGAATTATATTTAAGTGTTTAAACTTTAAATAAGTGAAAAAAAACAACGAAAATAAAATAGTGATTGGATTTCGGGTCCCGTGCTAATTTGATGCAGTGCCAGGAAACAGAATTTAAAAAAATAGGGTCGGTCGGGGTAAAATGGGTATACTGGGGTGAAACGGGTATAAAACATTATTTTATATTATAAAACTTGAGTTATTGATGTTTTGGATCAGAAAAAAAATACCATAAATGTATAACATCATCTTATATGATATTATACTGAAAGTGAGTTGGCTAAACTGCTGGTAGCTTCTTAAAATGAAAAAAACATATGTTCACAGGAGTCAGTGTAAACCAAGACAACCTAACTGATGACATTGTTAAAAGTTTAACCTAATCAAATAGAAGTTTCAAATTCAGGTATGTATACATTACACATATATACTTTAACTTTTAACTTGTTTAATGTTTTAAAGTTTAATAGGTTTTATGCTATTCATAATTTGTTAACATGGGGTAAAATAGGTATAATATTTTAAAAACTGAAAACTAAACCTCACTTTTTTTGTTTTAGATCATGCCACGCACATACATAAAGAAAAAAACCCAAAAATATGATGAAGATTCTTTGAAGGAAAGCAGTAAAGGAAGTTGACAATGGAAGCTCAGTATATGCTGCAGCAAGAAAAATATAACATTTCCTTATGAAACCCTTCGGCGGTGGAGTGAAAATCCTCCTAAAACTCCTGGTTCTGGAAAGGCAACAGTGCTATCAAAAGAAGAGGAGAACTATATTGTGGAGGCTTTTATTGTATGCAGCAAAATGTGGTTATCCACTAGATAGAAAAGACTTGCAATATATGGTGTGTAGCTATGTAAAATCAGTGGGTAGAAAGACGCCATTCAAGGACGATATGCCAGGGTATGACTTTTTAAGAGGGTTTGAAAAAAGGTTGGGCACATGAACTATCAAAACGGAAACCCGAAATATTAACAAAAGCAAGGGCTGAAGGACTGTCTCAGTTTGTGGTAGATGAGTTTTTTTAAAATTTATGAGCAAGTTCTTGTGGAAAAATGGGTTAGAAAATCACCCAGAACGTATTTTCAACTTGGACGAAACTGGCCTAGGCACAGATCCCCACTAAGGGTAAGGTCTTTGTCCCTAAAAGTGCAAAAGTGTCCTATTCAAGATCAGGAGGAGCTGGCAGACTGCAATACAGTGTTCTTTTTGTAGCCAGTGCATCCGGTGAACGCTACCCACCTTGTGTTGTTTTTAAAGGACAGGGAGATTTGCAAAGTACTTGGGTTCAAGGAGGACCGCCAGGTGCACTCTATGGAGTCACACAGTCTGGCTGGATGCAAGATTTCATTTTTTGAGAAATGGCTCATTAATTTTGCAAATCAGACAAAAAAAATCTTGAAAAACCAGTTCTTGTCTTGTTTGACGGACATGGAAGTCACTTGACCTATAACGTAACCCGAGTGGCAAGAGACAATGACATTATTCTTCTGTGTTTGCCCCCAAATACATCCCATGCACTTCAGCCATTGGATGTTGGGGTATTTGCTCCTATGAAAAGTGCGTGGAGAGAAATTTTGAAGAACTGGTATCGTGAATCGCGGCTTAAAAAAATGTTGACAAGGCTGTTTTTCCAAGTCTTCTAAGTAAACTGGTATCGACTTCATTCAAATCTGAGCACATTATTGGTGGTTTTAAGGGCTCTGGGATCTATCCTGTGAATAAGTCTGTTTTAGAAAAAAGGATTGTTTCAGTACAACCAACTAGGCCAATGGACTTACAAAGTGGAGCACAACCTAAGCAAAAACTCCATCGAAACACCCAAAGACATCGCAGAGGCACCCATTGGCCGACCAGAACCCACTGGATTAAAGTTAGCTAATCCTGTACAAGATTTACCCGGCCCATCAAGTTCTGTAGCAGGCCTACCTGAAATTTCTCCTTCACCAATGAAGAAACTGAGAGAAGCAATTTTAAGTACATTGTCACCTGAACAGTCATCAAGTGTAAAAGATGCATTGAAAAATTCTAAGACAAAAAGGCGACGAGTTCAAGGAAGTTGTGGTGAAGTAATGACAACAAATGAAAGTAATGGACAGACTGAAAGAAGAAGAAGATGCCAGAAAAGAGAAAATAAAAAGTAAAACTAATAGGCCTAAACCCATTACAGCCTTAGGAAAAACAATAAAACAAGAGCCTGGATTGGTCCAAGCAAAGCCGCAAAAAAAAAAAACCTAGAGCTACTAAACGCTTATTTGATACGGCAGAAAGTGACGATGAAAGCAGCCTACCTAAAAACGTAAAACCTACTGAACCACACTGTAGGATCATGGGTAGGTATAAAACTACCAAAGTGAATGTGGCACGGTTGTGAAGGAGTACAGGGGACAAATTACTGCACAAGATCTTCGCAACAAGGAGCGATATTCCGTAAAGTTTTTGACAAAAATGCAAAGGTGAAGGAGAGCGTTACATTTTTCCTGATAAAGAAGACATTGAGTGGGTTGATTTAGGACAAATTTCTAATGTTTTTTCTGTACCAGATTATAATGGAAGATTTTTCAAGTTTGTGTGTGAAGTGCCCCTCTCAACGAACTGTTTCTATGTTTTAATTTTTTTTAAATAAATTACTTGTCTAACTGATATTTTTAGTAATAATAAATTTTTTGTGACCAAAATATTTCATTAGTTATTTTTACTGTGCCTACTTTACACAAATACTGGGGTAAAATAAGTACAGCACTTGTAATTATTGTGTTTTTACTATGAAAACATTACTATACCCGTTTTCCCCCAAACCATGGGGTAAAATAGGTATACTATAAAAAAAATAATTACTTTTATACTAAATAGTTTATTAACTTTTATTACATATTAAACTATTTCTAAGAGGTCACAATGATAAGCTGGAACCTGTAATTATTTTGTAATTATTTCAAGAAACTTTTTAAAAGGCCTTAAAGTTAAAAAGAGCATGTTTTTTGTACCCATTTTACCCCGACCGACCCTAGTGCACCGTTTGTGCAAGGAAAGTTTGTTATGTTATGTGAGAGCCTTCTCTCAATAAGGAAATGTAGTTTAGATTAACTTTCGTTAAAGTGTATTAAAAGGTATAGCTGAAGTGTGCCAAATAAGGTCTGCTAAAATAAGTTTTTCAACCAGTGTTTTATCTCTTGGAGAGTTAAAGACTCTCACGTGGACATTTATTTTTTTCGATAGGTTTCTTAAAACTGAATGGAGATGGGGCTGGGACACTAACTTAGGTGGGACATGGGTATCTGACGGTAACGCCGACACGTGTTTGAATTATCGTAGTTTAGGTTAATTTAAGAAATTTTCCAGAATGACCTTAGAGGCCATAAAATACCATAAGGGAGAACTAAAGATTCTCGACCAATTATTATTACCATTAGAATCTAGATACATACAAATTAATTGTGTTGAAGATGGTTGGCATGCCATTCATTCCATGCAGGTTAGTGACATTTCTTATTCCTAGTCTAGTTTTACCTAAATAGGGCATGCATATGTATAGGTCGAATTAATTAGTACTTTATTATAATGGTAAATGATTAATTTCAGTTAAGAATCTAATCTAAAGACAGAATTTATTGCTGTTTTATGAAAGTAAATTATTATCAAAGTCTAAGCATACCTTGTTTCTAGAAAGTGCTTACAAGTGCCACTTGTCATGTGTTTATAGATTGATTAAATGAAATGGGTTTAAAAAGAAAAAAGATTAGCAATTTTAATTAAATTAAAGGATGACACTACTCAAAAACTTTCCCACAAAAGGAGAAAATTAAACAATGTATGTAATTATTCATATGTTTTAGCCTACCATATAGGCCTACCTACAATATTATGTAATGCAATTAGGATTTAAAGAACTACCTTTAAAATATTCCTGACTATAGACATCACACTATATTATCACAAACTTTAGTAAGAAAAGTATAACAAAGTACCGGAAAATTAAGTCTAACAATAACCCAAATGTAACCTAATATTGAATGTCAGCTAGAGGACTGGAAGGGAATCGATTTTGGGGCGGATATATAATTAGCAGTTTGATGTAAACTAATAAAAACTCACCTAATCTAACTAACTATCCTACCACCCCACCCAGATCTACACTAAGGTCAACCGCCCTACCTGAGGGCAGACCTCCTCGCCTTAGAGTATTATTTATAAGGCTGCAGTATAATAAGCTTTCAACACTCAAATGATCGATAATATCAAATCATCAATTAGAACGATGTAAATGTTGCGTGTAAATACACGTTTACCCCATTAAGTACTTGTAAGTACAGTACTACACTGCTCAAACATAGTACGATCAAAGTTGTATTATTTTGTATAATCTAAAATGCATATATTTCTTTGATATATAAAAATAGCCTATAGCTTCACTATAATAACCTTAATATAGGCCCCCTAGCCTACAGCTTCACTATAATAACCTTAAAAGTCTATAATGTAATACAGTTCAACATTATTATTCGAAATAAACAAAGTTAAATAATGTACACGATATTTGAGTAATGGCAACTAGAGATGGGAAATACTGATGTTTGTCAATAACTTATTACAAAATAACATGTTGAGGTATTATGTTCCAGTAACCTGTTACTGTGGTAACATGTTAATACACAAACATTTAACTAACTCACTACAATGTGACATAGACTGATAAACTAATAAAATTATAAATAGGTTAATTCAAATTTTCACTATGCAACACAATTATTAGGTACTATGAAGTCCTATCTACTATTTCTTGTTAGACTATACATATGTAGGTATTAAAATATAAAAAGTTAAAGATAACAAACGCACACATGATGTAAGCTCGAATTTGGATAAAACCTCCAGGGATGTTTTTCTTATTTCACCAGAAGTGCGGCGACAATAGCCAGGGGCGTTTGTGATCGGAAATTTTTCTGACTTTAGATAACTTCCCACATTGTCTGTGGACTTCGGTGCCCAGCACTGCTGGTGAAAAAGGAAAAACACTCCTTGAGATTGTACCAAAATTCCTCAGATCATGTGAGCACTCATAAAGGTTATGTTTAATTTTGGTACTACTACTAACATATTTACGATAACCTAATGTAATCCTACTTATATCGCTTAATAACATTCCATAGTGTAATATTTCCATTCCTAGCCTTATTGCTTGTATGATATAGTCTAATACTGTCCTTCTGTTATGTCAGCATGTACACAGATATGAACATGTTTTATTTGTGTCACAAGGTGTCAGATACGTTTATCCTTCAAAATACAAGTAAAAATTAAGAAACTGTTAAGTTATATTTTATGACCTAGCCTAGATTGTTATTTATTCACCATAACATTATTACTTTTTATACTGTAATTTGAAATACTTATAACGTAATTTTGTTTAAGTAGTTATATCAAGGATTCCTTACTCATGAATATTGATGATTCGATATTTTTGATCATTCGAGTGTTGGATGCTTATTATACTGCAGCTGTTTATAATTTAAGTGTTTTCTATGAAAATTCACTTAACCTCGTACCTGACTGTCAGACGTAGGCTACCTGAGAACCAACCACCCAACATGAGAGCTGATTTAGCTCACCCGATGGCTAATTGGCCTATCCAAGGGGAGGTGGTGGTTCGGAAGTCACCTTTAAGCCGTTGGTCCTCAGGTTAAATGTAAGAGAGGGCTTCTTAGCCAGAACTTTGCCTGGTTGAAGTAAGACATCTTCTTTTACTTTATATTGTTAAGCATATGAACCTATAAAGTTTTTAATTGCCACCCTACGGGGGAGGATACTGTGCCCTGCTCTTGAGCCACATTTGGACTATTCAAATGTCAATTGACTACAGATGAAATCATCAAGTAACGTCTATAAGTAAATATCTTATTCTTAATCATGTGAGGGGATGGCACTTATGTTTTATCATTTGACATTGTTAAATTTAATTTATTTTTTTAAAAGTCAATTAATGGTTTTGAAGTTTTTTCAGCAAAATTTATATTAAAATCTGTTTTTATGTCATATGTTTTTTAACTGATTGTAAGGTAAGGCCCAAATATAACTGAGTAAAGGTTACACTTATAATCAACAGAAAGACTAATTTTTTTCCAGGATAAATTACACTATGGGTTTGTTACCTAGAAAAGATCGAACTAATTTGTTTTTAATTCTTTTTAAGTATAATCAGGACAAAACTAGTAGTAAACTGGAATTGGAATTAATATTAAATGTGCTGAAATTCAATTTACAATCCGATGAGCTTTAAATATTGCTAGTAAGTAATGATGCAGTAAGTTAATCAATTTCACGTCGCATTCATTAATAAATATATTAGTAGTTTGTATTTTTATTCAGACCAGAATTTTACTACTATATATTTTAGTTTCTTTGCAATTGATTGTTTGGCATTGGAAGATTTTGGTGTATTAAAATCAACATAGCTATTAATAACAGAGAATGAATTGATTTTGTAAATTTCGACAGGTTTTAATTTAAGCGAGTAACCTAACCTGGAAAACTCTATAACCAAGGAAAGTCTGCAGTAGCAGGGATAGATACAGACAATGTGATATTTCGGACAACGTTTATGTCAATAATAATATGTGAGTAAACTGATGGAAAAGTTAGAAAACAAATCAGTGTAAAACACTACTTGATTAAAGAAGTGTTTCGTTATTTTCCTTATCATACATAATGTTATATGTTATTGTGTTTTATATTTCCCTTTTAATCTCTCCTAACAGATTTTTCATTAATGTCAACTTTTGTTAGTTCAGATCAGATGTTTATATAACAGTTTATTTGTTTCGGTAAAGCTGTGTCATTCTGCTTTGAAAACATATGGAAAACATAAACAAAAATCAAAACTTTTTCTCCGTACAAAACATACATCCATAGTCTGCCAAGAGAAGTAAGCTTAGTCACTTAAAAAAATCGAATGAACCAAATGATTTCAAAATACAAGAATATCTGCATATTGATATATACATTCTCAATCCATGAATTGTTTCATCATCATAGCTCTTATGGTTCTCTTGGAATATCCAGTTTTGTGTCTGAAAAACATAGAAAAAACTATTTTGCGGATAATAGTGACTGAAGTATGGCAACAGATTCAGCGTATTGTTTCATGAGTTGGATTATATTAGGCTGCAGTAAAGTAATTACTTCTAAAGTTCTTATTGTAACTGAAAGTTACAAAGTTCGCATGTTCTCATTATTATGTTTTAGTTGTACCGGTAACACTATAGCAAGGCCTATGCTTTTGTTTTGGATGTAACAAATAGTAGATGGTAACAGAGTAGCCACATCGCTTCTTTTTGGGAGGCATAAAACAAGAACCGATAATCATAACGACATGTAATTTTCCAAGTAAGTCATTTAAAGTCTGTTCTTTGTAATAATGCAGTATTTTTTAGTTCTACGCTAAGTAAAACTCTTCCAAAAATCCTGGAATCCGGATTGTACCGATGTACCATAAAAACAAAGATGTGAAAGTAGATTCAACAACTCATAGACGTTTAGCATGAAAACAGACGTTCCAAAGACAACTAACCAAAACTAAGAAATGAATACTATACTATATGAAATAATAGGCACAAACAGACTTGCTTTTTGTGAAGTGTGAAGGAACAGTGCAAATTGTGAAGTCCAAGTTTGCAGGACTTTTGGTAATTACACGTTTTAGGCCCAAACACATCCCTATACACTAAACAGTTGTGTCTTCTTGTACTACTACTAACAATATCCAGCCAAAAAACCATTTTTGAACAAAAAAATAGTTTTTAGTTATTTTTAGGTGCTGAATAAAACATTTAATCAGAAACTACATAAATAATGAAGAACATGGTCATAAATTATGTTAATTACCAATATATAAAAAATGACTACATGTTATTAAATAAAAACTCAACAGATTATGTTGTGGGTTACATTTTTGATACATCTTTGATACAATAAATGAAACCTGTATTGCTACAGGTTACATTTTTTACAATAGATGCTTGGATGCTTTTACAATGGTTTCCCTCTGTAGTTGGATAGTCAGCTTGGCAGTTATGGTTGTAGTAGCCATCTCAGCAGACCATGTGTATGTGTGGAGACCCTAATATAGGGAACAAATGTAACATTTTACCATTTTCTGTCACAGGTTGTGATGACATATATATTTTATATGTAATAAAAACATTTTATTGTCATTTATTATTAATAAACATTTGTCCTGCTTCATGTAATATTCCATCTATTAATGCTATTTATGACAATGGTCTTGGTTTGATAGAATTTGATTTTGATGAAGTGTTCCAAAAAAGTAGTAGAAAGGAGACATGTATTTTGTTCACGTATACTATATAACAATTATAATGTATTCTAAACCACTGTTCATCAAAGAATGCAGTATAATATTCTGGTACAGTGATTTGTATGTATATTAAATTTAAAAACAAAACTTAAATGCTATATTATTCTACTTAAATAGGTGGAAACACGGTTTTAGAAATATTTTTTTATATATTTTAGAATTCTCAAATAGTGAAAAGTAGCAAAATATGATGTAATTTATGAAAATATATCGTTGTTTATAGCAATATATGTTGAATAGCTGGGAATTCAAAGAGCACAAAGTCTCTACCTTGGAATAGATCTGACTTGGTTTTAACCTGAAACTGTCTACGATCATATACTACAGCTTGGCATATCAATAATAGGCACTATGATTATAATGCAGGAAATAAAAAGGTGCAAAATATTGTGGAAAGCCGCAATATCAGCTAAATGTGTAATTTAAATGTTAAATGTATTGATGCCAATCAATCTATACATAGGTACCATCTGTCTAGAGGCTTGTGGAAATTTTAAACTGGAATTAGTAATGTTGTCTTGGCATTGTGGTAGCCTCAAGTTATTGTATTAAGTTCTGTGAAAGGGGCTTGGTGGTAATTCCGATAGGGGATAATGTTGAATTCTAGGCTGTGTGGCTTTGTGAATTAGAGGTAATGAAATTTAATTTAGACACATCTCCCTGCCTCATTCTTGCTGTATACAAACTTCCTCGCCTAGATGTTGGGCATATAGAACTATTTCTTAAGTATTACAGCTGTTGTTTGGAATCTCTGTTGAGGCATGACTACGAAATCATCATGACCTCATCATGATTTTAATATAGACTAATCTTCTGAATGCCTCAGCCAGCATGTTTTCCACATTAACAAGTTGAAGCCCAACTCTATTACAGAATATAGGCCCTTAAATCCCGAACCTAGAATTTTAGCCTATTGTATTTATTTAGCATTATAATCACGGAATATAATCACTTTTATGGCAAAACATTTATTTATACAAAATCTTATATGGGTGGTGTCATTGGTATAAATGGTGTGGACCCGTGTCACACTGACCAAATATTTGCGTTGAAACTCTCGATACATACAGGCATATGTAGCATTCTCTTCCATTTTTTATTGGAAATTAACAGCTTCAAACAATTGGCTTCAGTGATTGTTTGGGGTTGATTGTGAATCCTATTTTAGAATACCATTGGCATGTAGAAAAAGTGTTCCGGAAGGTTAGTAGTGGTGTTTTCGTATTGTGGAAACTTATTTGTTAATGAAGAAATACTATTGTCTGCATATTTTAGCTGTATCTATCCTCAAATAATTTATAATCTCAAATTTGAGAAGCTGAAACAACAAAAACTCAGTATGTGTTTCATTTGCAAAAGAAGGTGATTGGAATCATCTTGAGACTCACAAAGTTGCAGTCTTGCAGAGGCTTATTCTCTTCCTACAACCTGTTGACTCTTCTTAGATGTATATCCTGGAATCTGCATCCTCCTGAAGTGCAACACTAGTATTGTCACTCTCAGACACACTCCAGATACACCCTTGGAACAATTTTATGGACCATGTTTTACAATGAAACTTGAAGGAGGCAAAAGCCTTTAAAGTAAATTTTAACAGTTCCTTAATTTTTGGGGTTTGACTCTTAAAATTGAGTAGCCTACTTTGTAACAACTTCTACTTCAATGGTATGAAATGAAAAATGCCTTTATTAAAGAGGTGGAGTTAGGGCTGTAAAGCCCTCTCTAGCACTCATCCTCAACATATGTTATGCATTGCAACAGCGTAAAAACTTGTGTAGTTTTCTCAGTTTTAACAAACAAAAAGCCTACACATAAGAACGAACAGAGTATCAAGTTATCTGCTGGATCGTGTCCACAGATACATTCCTTGTGTCAGATCAAAAACTCTCTGAACAGCTGTTGTGTTCTGAGTGAAACCCCGTAAGGCACACATTAAATGTTTTAACTACGGCATGGAAACGCAGGTAAAATGACATATTAATGTGGGTTGGATGCTGTTTTGCAAACTACACTATGTTCACTTAAAGCTAATGTTATGGTAAATAATGAAGCTCGTAAATATTTAATAACTTGATGAGTATGAGCTCACATATAGACTGTATATAACGCCTTGGCACAGTCGGACTTTATAATATTTAGCAAGATTCCAACAGTGTGTTATATTCTATTCTATTTAGTGGACAACTTTTTCTTTCTACCTGAAACTGAACCGCTTCTTTTGTTTCTGATTGTTTTAGTTTTTCTGGCAATATTGGTTTCTAGAAACTGGCCACTAGTATTACTTATAGAAACTTAAGCTTGCAGGTCAATATAATTTTAAGCGATCGCAAAACAGATCTCATAACAACTTGGTGGACATTTTTCTAATGCAGGTTTCATTATAACTCTCATCCTTGGTTTTGATTGTATTAAATCAAACAAAAGTTCTTTGGCATCATGCCATCTATATAGTGCACAAATATACTCTTTAACTGAATAAATAATTAAACAAATAAATATTTACATATTTCATTATTTTAAATATACGTTCAATTTATATTTTAGCAACACAGTTGTAATCTTGATCGGTTTTTCTGTTTAATATTTAAATTTTCTCAAATCGGGTTGGTCTTGTTCTCTGTATTTGAATTTAGAATATTTTGAGGGTCTTCAATATAATTTAAGTAAGTGTTTAATTCTTCTCATGTATTTAATTTCTCTCCTCCTCATTCAGTTTCTAGAACTTCTAGTTATTTTGAATATTTTTATCATGATTAGTTTCTAATTAATCTCTATCATAAATTCTACTATAATTGGATTTTATAGTAGACATGTCATTAGTGTTCAATGTTCAGTGCATGTACATGAGAGAGCAGGTTTGTCCACTGTAATAGCCTCTAGACTTCTTGTTTATTTCTTTTTGTTAGTAATTTTAGTTCACAATGTTTTCAATGCATTTAAATGTAGCCTCTTATTTCTTGTTTTGTAACTAACAGAAATTTGGAATTATTTTAAATTTGGAAGTTAAATTTTAAATTATTAGGAGGGGAAAATCATTCAAATAACACAATGGTAATATACAAGGTTCTCTTTAGATATTTGTAAATTAAAAGACGCTTAGAAGTTTTGTTGTAAACAGTGCTTTTGAAAGTAGTGTCATTTGTGCTTAATTGGTCATTAAAAAGTATATTTAGTCTTATAATACACTGTGATGTTTTTTTAGTAAAATACAAGTAATTTTGAGTTATAGGTTTTTAATTTGATTAGTTATGACATTATTTAAGAAGGGGTTGATTTTATCTCTTTTCTCTGTGTTAGTTACCAATTTCTGACTCACTGGTATGTTTGATGTTGGCTTTTTTGTGTTCTAACTGTTAGATACCTGTAATTTGATGTAAAATTTGGTTGATGCTTTCATTTTAATTTGTAATTTTAAACATTGGGTTAAAAGTAATACAATTGTACATAATATTTACTTCATTTTGTATGGTTATGTTCATAATGAGTTGCCTCCAACACAAAGATCTCTTAAAAAACCCACTGAAGATTTAAAAATATTAGGTTTTAATTTTAATTTGATAAAGATTCTTTTCTCAGCAGTGGAGCTACAGTGGGAGTTGCCAGTGGAGAAGAAGCGGTTGAGGCGAGAGATTCAGGGAAAACTGTAACCTGATATCTATGATGTAGGTGAGAGGGGCACCTGCGATAGCAATTGTGGGCAGTCTGAGCTTGGCAGTGGAGCTACAGTGGGAGTTGCCAGTGGAGAAGAAGCGGTTGAGGAGAGAGATTCAGGGAAAACTGTAACCTGATATCTATGATGTAGGTGAGAGGGGCACCTGCGATAGCAATTGTGGGCTGCCTGAGCTTGGCAGTGGAGCTACAGTGGGAGTTGCCAGTGGAGAAGAAGCGGTTGAGGCGAGAGATTGAGGGAAAACTGTAACCTGATATCTATGATGTAGGTGAGAGGGGCACCTGCGATAGCAATTGTGGGCTGCCTGAGCTTGGCAGTGGAGCTACAGCGGGAGTTGCCAGTGGAGAAGAAGCGGTTGAGGAGAGAGATTGAGGGAAAACTCAATTATTTGGTATCAGCTCGTCCCACAGCAGTCAACATGAAGACAGCAGCAGAGTATCTCATCAGCCTTGTCAACCAGTTGGATCAGGACGAGAGGATTAACTCAGATGAAATGAAAGCCAAGTAGGTTATATTGCTGTAAATCAGTATTGAATTATGGTAAAGATCTCAACAACACCTGGTTGTTGGTGATTAAAGAAACTTGTTTCATATGTAGTTTATAAGTGTGTAAATGTCATATTGGGTTTTGTAACCAAAAGATATATCCTTACTGTCCAGGTTATTTACTGACTTTAATTATTATTCACATTCAGACTAATATTGAGAAATGTAATATAAATGTTGTTTAATGTTGCCTTATTGGCACTTTGGTAACTGTATGAATCTGCTAAAACATATATGTAGATATTATAATGTAATTTATAAATAACAATTTTTCTTATGAGTACACATAACTTTACAACCAACTGTAAAAGTATTTACTAAACCATAAAATTATTTGTATTAATATTGTTATTAAGAATAAATAACTACATAGTTTTAACCCATTGGAGACTGAGATTTTAACGCTATTGTGACAAACCCAGGACTGAGTTTTTTTTTGTTTAAAAAAACGTTTTAATAGTTTTTTTTCAGTTATGGTGGTATAACTTACTTACTGTAAAAAAGTTTTTTTTGTTGTGGAATTCATGTGTGGTATATATTTACAAATAATTACAAATACATTTTTACTTTTTTTAGTATTTATTTACTGTATGAAAAATTTCAAAACAGTTCTCCAAATGTAAAGGAACTTTTACATTTTTTACATTGGTAAATTGTTTCTGATCGCCTTCCGTGATCATAACACACTTTACATCTTTTGGATGGTCTAGCTTTGTTTTGTTGGAGGAAATTTTTTCAATGAAATGTCCCCATTGTTTACATTGTAGCCTCATTGGTTGGTCTAGTGAAGGCCTCCCTCCTGTAGGCCTATCAGGAAGCTGAACTGTTGATAGTAACTGGTCAACAATGTTTTAGCCTAAATTCTGAAAGATGAATTTTCTTTTTAGTGACCAAGTTGTGTACAATACTAGCATTACATTAATGCAATATCAAAAAAGGTAAAAAAATATTTTTTTTGTACCCTTTGGCACTCCTACGCATTACTGGAAAGGAGGAAAGTTTTTGGTCCTGCTTGTCTACCCCACACATATACTTGTTTGTAATCTACAACAACATTTGGTTTGAGGCTTACTACTGGGATTTTGTTTTCTACTTTCTCGCTGAGAAGTTACTTCTTGGAAATCTGGTCTCTCGTGGTATGGTATGTTGAAAGCATTGTCACATCCTTCCTATCTTTCCATTTCAGACACAACATGTTATTACTTGAGCGAAATGTTATTTCTCCTTTCTTCAGTTTTTTCTTTTTTTATTTCCTTGGAACATTTTTTCTATTGGCTCTCAATGTACCAATGCAATAAGTATCTCCTGTTTAGGAGCTCCAAAAAAAGGTTTGGCGATGAATACCAATTGTCCATAAACATAAGTCGACCTTCACCAACTAAGTCTTCTGTCATTGTCAAAACAACTTGTTCACTAACTAGCATTGTAGTGTCATTGGTAATTTCCTTCCCAGTGTATATCTTGAAATTGTAGCAGTACCCTGTTACAGAATCACATACCTTATAAATCTTAATTCCAAACCTAGCCCTTTTTGAAGGGTTGAATTGGATGTAGGCTAACCTTCCTCGGAAGGACATCAAACTTTCGTCAATACAACAAAACTTTCCAGGTTTGAATACCCTTTTGAATGATGACAAAAGTAATTCAACAATGGTCGATTTTCCTTAGTTTGTCAGTTTGCAGAAGTGAGGATGAAAAGTGTAAGTATCTAGAAATAGATTTGAAATCTGTCGCGTGACATAACCTCACTATAGATAGGACAATGAATTATTTGTCTGCGAGACCAATAGTCAGTTACTTTTTGTTTTGGGTTTTGTGACATCAAAACAACAAGGCTAAAGTAAGCCTTCATTTCATCCTTGGTTACATCAGTCCAATTATTATTAGGCCTAACATCACCTCCACCAAGAATTTTCTCCCTAGCATACTTGTTAGTTTCACTTACAACTTTATCCCAGAACTCATTGGTTAGAAATTGATTCAATACATCTAGCTCTGTACAATCAGCATTCAATTGCCTGGAAACAATTGGATTTTATAACCTGAATTTCCAGTAAAGTTGATTTGCCTTACTGTGTTTGTGTCATTTGTCCAGGTCCAAGTTTGGAGGTAGGCCTATTGTCATTGTCGTCATCGTCATCACTACTATCACTTCGCCCGTCATTGTCACTGATTTCATCATTATCGTCATTGATATTCACAGTTTCGCCATCTAAATCAACCACTATCACTATCACTTTCATTCAGTACATTATCCACATACGCAGATAACTCCGACGAACGGAGAAACACTTCATCGCGAGACGCCATGTTGCTCGACTGATCGCTGTTCTATTGCAAACAGTTACGGTATTCAGGTTTATGTTCGGTTTTTGCATTCAGTTTCTTGTATTCGGATGTTAGATACCGAATAATACGATTCAACTATCGATCGCTTGTTGGTGAACGGAATAAAACCATACAAATAACCCGAGAATTATATCGATTGAACAAATCCCAAAATTCATGACGGACACTGTCCGTCATCCGTCTTTACGCGCTGTATACATGATGACGGCAATATACGTCATCCGTCACCAATGGGTTAAAAAGTATTTAGAGTATTTGTATGTACTACATTTGATTTTTTGTGTTTAAACGAATGTACTATATCTTATTACACTTTAGTTTGTGTAAACGAATGTACTATATCTTATTACACTTTAGTTTGTGTAAATGAATGTACTCTGTTCAATTGTTTTCTTACAATGTCAGATTCATCGAGGCCATTGAAGAGATGCCAAAAAAAGATCTTGCAGACAATCAAGCGATCGGGGAAGCAGGAGCAGACGCCATATTGGCACGGCAGGAGAACGATGGACCAGTTCGGATACTGACTCACTGCAACACCGGCTCCCTGGCCACTTCAGCCTATGGAACAGCTCTGGGTATCGTTCGCTCACTGTTTGCCCGCGACAAGATAGGTGAGCAGCTCATAAGTCACAATCATTTCTGGACGAGAGAGCCAATCGTGACTAATTTGTTTAAGAAGACAAACTGATTTTTCTTGAAATTGATATAAAAATTTCCCCTATGAAACGAATCTATCATCAATCAGTAGTGCTAGTTTTGGCCGGGGTAAATGTGAAATAGCTAACAACCGAACTGTAGAAACAACACTGCCCTGTGCAGACTGTTGGTTCACGTGTAGATGCAGCTGCCGCGCCAACATTGGGTCAATGCCAAAAGTTGAGATGTAATTTAATTACATGTTTTTTCTTATTTCAATTGAATAACTTCTTACTTCAAAAGTACAATATAGTACATTTGTATCTATATTGTATAAAAATTTTGTCTAATCGGATTCCAAGTTTCCGAGTTATAAAAAAAAAAAAAAAAAATGTAGGTTGGTTGACATCATTATAAACCGGTACCTTCTTTGTTGTTATCAACAAAAAACTTGAAATCTTAATTTGTAAATTTTCTTCATATGTATGAATGCAGCAATAAAAAAAAACTGAACTTAGTAATTCCTGGTACTGTAGTTCTACTGGCTAGTTTGTGGTCAACTGTCAAACTCATTGTTCCGATAGTAGTCAATCATTTAGTTTTAGAATGAGTATTACATTTATTTTTCTTCTTGAGTTTTGGACAGGTCATAATAATAAGAATAAGAATATTTGTATTGTTGTTCAGGCTTACAAAACATTGACAAAGTCATTCATATCGAGCAGTATTGCCACGTCACTAACTTAATTAATTATATAAATAATGTATCAATATTTCCAATTATGACAAATAAATCTATAAATATAAACTTGTTTAAAAATAGTTAATGCCTAGTAAAATCTCATCCTACTTAATGACTATAAAAACTAGAGGCCATAATAACAATAGAAACAAAACAACTTATAGGCATACGCACAAAATATAAATTTATTTTATTTATGAATAAAATTAGACAGACACTTATTGTAAAATATTAGTAAATAATGAAGTACAGTTGAACAGAATAAAAACTAAATTCTTACCTTAAAAATATATCACGACATTAAAAAAATGTATTTAAAGAATAAAAATTATTATTTATTAACCATTTATAAAATTTATTTTTAAATATTTTCATTGAATGTATACTTATAAGATGATTAACTTTATTGAACACTTTCGCAGACAATACAACATGGCTAGATAATGGTTTGCTCAATCTATGGTACTCGATTATTGCCTTTTTCTTTTTATGAGTATTGTTGTTCTAAATTTGTTATTTCCTTAATTGTATTTTTTTTTAGAATCACAATTTCATCAATCTGAGAAAAGTTGCCAAATAAAATTAAACTGTATTGAAAAACTTATTGTAAATAAGCATAAAACGTTATTGTCAGATAATGAATTGGCTCACAACTTGTCAATAGTGTTAAAAGGTATGTAACTCTTGATCACTTTGAGGATATAATATCTATATGGGCCAGCCAACTTAACTAACTTATTATCGATATAGATTTCTAAAAATGTAGTCCTGGAAACCATATCCTCTTCAGTATTATTGTTGTGTATAGTTCTTAACGTAAATAACATCTTTTGAGTTTTATTTTCATTAAGTAAAAATTCATTTGTTCTGAACCAAATAGCAGCATCTGTTATGTTGGCTTGAAATTGCAAATTAAGTTCATTCACATTATCAGCAGTGTTTAAGAAAGTAGTATCATCACATAATAGGGATCTTATGTTTAATGAGTTTGAAAAATCAGTAATACTAATTAAAAATAAGATAACACAGATCCTTGAGGTATTCCCTATTCAACAAAAACATCCCTGGATATTTCACCATGAACTGAAACCAACTGTAACAGTTCTTATGATAAGGAAAAATATGTCAAAAGGAGTTCTCTTGCCAGCCTCTCCACAGCATAAATTATGGATCTTCCCTTTCTAAATCCAAACTGAGAAATTTTAGTCGTTAATATTTTCAAAGAAGAGGTTAACCTGATCATGTACTATCAGTTTAATGTACTAAGAGTGAATTTAATGATACTGGTCGATAACTCTCGTGTTTGTCTCTCTCTCTCTATCTCTCCTTTAAGGGGAGGCGGGTACCCCTATCTTTGTAATGTTAACATAGGTACCATTATCTCAGAAACTAATGGACCAATCAACCTAAATTTTTTTATACAACATATATAGGTATTTTAAGCAACTACTGAGTTTTTTTGGTGCTTGTATCTTAAAAAATAAATTTTTTATGATTTTTTTTTCAAACCCATATTGAAATATCAAACTTGGAATTTAGAATATTTTTTTTAGGTACCTAATTATAATAGGAGGCATCTCAAAAAAACTCAGTAGGTGCCAAAATACCTATATAAATGTGTGTAAAAGTTTCAAGTTGATTGTCCAAGTAGTTTCTGAGAAACGTGTACCTTTGTGTGCAAAAACTGTAAAAAAGTAAATTTGCGGGAAATCGCAAAAAAAACGAATATAATGACCTATTTAGCTATGTTATATAATATTTTTACCTATATATGATATGTAATTGGTTTTTATAATTAAATGTGATCTTTATATTAATAGAATAGGCTTATATATGCTTTTAATATTTAGAATTATCTATATTGGAAAATTTGTATATCAAAAGTAACGCGATGCGGGTTTAGGCCTATAGTCATAACGGAGTGAAAGATAATACAAAAAAAATTAATTAGGCTATATTATTTCAAACATTTTTGAGTTTTAGAATACATTTATAAGAGAAATAACAGAGAAAATTTATGAAATAGAACTTATACCCAGCCACAAATAGAGTAAACAATAACAAAATTATAGAAAAAAACATGCAATTTATTTACCGTAGCATTAGTGCATTCCTGGATCATATGCAGGCTCCTCTTCAAAATCCTCCTCAATCCTTCTTTTTAAATTCCTGGTTTGTCTCCTTGCTTGTCTTTGAAAGTCACTTATCGCACAATTTGCTCGTCGCACTCGCTCGTAGTCAAAACTTTTCATTGCGTCAATTGTCCTCTTGCAAGGTTCAATGCCTACTGCTCTAAGCATTTTGCATTTTGCTATGTTTGCCATCATTAAAAGTAGAAATAGCATCATAAGCACCAAACTCAAGTGTGTTCAATGTCACAAAATCTTTTTTTGGCACTCTAGACCAGATGACATTATTGATGCTTTCATTGACATTCTGCGTCTTACCGTGTAAACATTTTCGAAGAAGGTCAGGATTTGCTAAAGCCTGAAAGATTGGTTTCAAGGCTAACATTATAGCTGAAGGAATGCTGTTCTTATGAGAATATGGCTCTTTAGTGTGCTTTGCCTTGTTGTATTTACACCATGTATTTTCTCCTGACGGGCAAAGGCCATGCTGAGGATTGTCCGTCCGTCGAAAGTTTATGAAAATATATGGCCCAAACCGCTGCCTTCATGTTCTGTAGGTTATCAGTATTTTTCCTAATAGCATTTCCATAATAGGTTTGCAATTGATCAATTATGCCATCTGTTAGTCTATTCTTTCCACCTAGTTTGCCGCCATCAGAAGTGTTACGCCTTTTGAGTCTCTTTTTAGGTTTCCTTAGCCTAGACCCCATTCTCTTTTGAATATGGCCTATACACTCCAGTTTCTGTATTTCCACTTCACCATAAGGTTTACTGTCTGGCAATAGTTTTGAAACTATTTGTATCTCCATCACCTAAATACTCTAAGTACCTAACATTATACTTTATTTACTGATCGGTGAAAAATAGCTAAGGCTCCAGCTGACTCCATACCTCCGCTCGAGCCTTGATAATTTGCCGAACAAATAGCCTCATGTTGTTGTTTGTCCAAACAATTACAAAATTTTAGATAACACTTCTATGTCCATAAACTTTTCCTGTGTCAACACTTGTACAAGTAACAATTCCGTTTAGAGAGCTAAAGCCACGCCGTTGCCAAGTGCCATCAATACCTACTTTTAAGTCGCGTTCGTTCTTACTAAGGTTTTATTTTCCTCAACAGCCTCATCCACAGCAGTTTTCATGGATTCATCCATTACCTGTTTAGCCTTGTCTTTTAAAAATTTATTATATCGAAAACGGTTTTGTTGGAGGTTGCGGAAGATTCATTACGCCACATAACATTTTGCCTGCAGCCATACCTTTCCCGATAGACCTCAGTCCATACACTAGTCTAATATTTACATCAAATAGAGTCTTTTTTTCTAAACGAATATTCCTAGAACTATTAAATTTATGTACATATTTTACAATGGGCAACAATAAATCTCCATCTCAAAAGCCAGGCCAAAATGTTGAGCAGCACGCACTTGTAAACCACTTTTCTTGCAATTTTTTACAAAGTGATGAACTAAAAAGTTGATCTGATAAAATTTGCATGTTATAATTTCATTGTCATAGTTTTCATCACAATTAAACATCTCATACTTATCTATGTTTATTTTTCTTTGAAGAGCTTGACTGAGATTGTGTTGACATTTCAGGCCTAGGGGTATAGACTCATCTTTTGACATCTCATTAGGGTTAGGACTGGCTGGTTTTCTTTTCCTACCACCAACTCCTTTACGGGGTTTAGCATAACTACTTTTAACACGAGGCATATTTATACATAAACAATCTTGTTAGCAATAATAAATATAAATTACTAACTAACACTCACTATATCACTTCACAAAGCACCAAAACACTAAGCAAAACAATAAACAAACAGTATATAAAGTCAGAAGCAGAACTCAAAGCTGATGAAATAGAAGTTAGTTCAGGCCTGCCAACACAACAAAAGCAAATTATAGCACACAAAAATAAAAGGTCATATGTACTAATAGTACATGTGTGA
Organism: Homalodisca vitripennis; assembly: GCF_021130785.1. NCBI lineage: Eukaryota > Metazoa > Arthropoda > Insecta > Hemiptera > Cicadellidae > Homalodisca > Homalodisca vitripennis. Next base: position 146,096,520 of record NC_060215.1, read on the forward strand.
ATAAACGCAAGCGCTGTCACAAATTTCTTCCTGAAACATGATGTAAGCATATTTTAAAACTTTTTTTTTCTGTAGGTTTACAATTTTCAAATATACATGTATTATATATCATTGTGTGCAGAAAAAAGCCGCTAAACATTTTAAAAAAATAAAAAAAAAATGTGAAAAAAAATATTTTTTCTGGGGTACCGCCTCCCCTTAATCGAGTATATTTTGGACTGTTTTTTTTTTTTTGTGGAAACACATCTACAATTACACACTGGTTAAAACCAAATAATAGAGGTTCAGCAATAGTGTGTATTATATTTTTTAATAAATTATTAAAGCTGTTTTATATATCGTTGATATATGTATTGTTAAGCCTTTTTGTTGCATTTATAACATAATCTGGTTTGATTAACTTTTTGCAGTTTTCAGTTATTGTAGTTACTGTTTTAATTGATATTTTAATTAATTTATTTATTTTTTCACAAAAAAGTTTTACAATTGAAAAAAACAGTAACTGGATAACCATGTGTTATTTTCAATAATATTAAATACAGACAACAGACACTACTGAAATATCACGGCACTACCTAGGAACAGTATGTGGTGCATCAATCAAAACTGATGCAAATATGATAACTGTGACAGTATGTAAAAATATTATGGCACTACCTAGGAACAGTATGTGGTGCATCAATCAAAACTGATGCAAATATGATAACTGTGACAGTATGTAAAAATATTATGGCACTACCTAGGAACAGTATGTGGTGCATCCATCAAAACTGATGCAAATATGACAACTGTGACAGTATGTAAAAATATTATGGCACTACCTAGGGACAGTATGTGGTGCATCCATCAAAATTGATGCAAATATGATAACTGTGACAGTATGTAAAAATATTATGGCACTACCTAGGAACAGTATGTGGTGCATCCATCAAAACTGATGCAAATATGATAACTATGACAGTATTTAAAAATATTATGGCACTACCAAGGAACAGTATGTGGTGCATCCATCAAAACTGATGCAAATATGATAACTGTGACAGTATGTAAAATTATTATGGCACTACCTAGGAATAGTATGTGGTGCATCCATCAAAACTGATGCAAATATGATAACTGTGACAGTATGTAAAAATATTATGGCACTACCTAGGAACAGTATGTGGTGCATCAATCAAAACTGATGCAAATATGATAACTGTGACAGTATGTAAAAATATTATGGCACTACCTAGGAACAGTATGTGGTGCATCCATCAAAACTGATGCAAATATGATAACTGTGACAGTATGTAAAAATATTATGGCACTACCTAGGGACAGTATGTGGTGCATCCATCAAAATTGATGCAAATATGATAACTGTGACAGTATGTAAAAATATTATGGCACTACCTAGGAACAGTATGTGGTGCATCCATCAAAACTGATGCAAATATGATAACTATGACAGTATTTAAAAATATTATGGCACTACCAAGGAACAGTATGTGGTGCATCCATCAAAACTGATGCAAATATGATAACTGTGACAGTATGTAAAATTATTATGGCACTACCTAGGAATAGTATGTGGTGCATCCATCAAAACTGATGCAAATATGATATCTGTGACAGTATGTAAAATTATTATGGCACTACCTAGGAACAGTATGTGGTGCATCCATCAAAACTGATGCAAATATGATAACTGTGACAGTATGTAACTGAAAACACAGTGGCGAGAACCCAGTCACCTCGTCCTGCTACCAATCACCCTCGCCATCTGTACCCTCCTCATCACCTGCACTGGTCTCACCTTCAGCCTGGTCCACGCTCAGGTTGCTCTCCTTACTGACAGCTACTCCATTGTCATCAACCCTTACCCTGCTGCATAGATCTTAAGCGGACTGGGATATCCCTATACTTACAATGTTAGATTTTATTAACTTTATGTACCTGTTTCTCAGTAACCATAAAATTTGTTTTATTTTGAAGATAGTACTATTCTGATCAAATTAAGTAGAAAAGTTGTTATATATATTTATTTTTTTAGTTATTTATAATTTTTTGTTTAAATGCTTAAAATTTTACATTTTTTTTACTTTTAAATTGCCAAAAAACTACTATTTAAATGAATTTTGAAAAAATCTCAACTTAAAATGTCCAAAACACTAATAGGAACAAAACAAACAAAAAAATTATATTGATATCTCCTATGTTTCTCGAGAAAAAGGTACATGAGTAGTAAAAAACACATTTTTTCGGGAATCTCAATTTAAAAATGTAATAATATGGAAAGCAGCAGTTTTCATTACCTTACACATTCCTGCACCATAAGCTGGATGATCTGGGTCTTCGTGTGCTTCATAATCATCCTCTAACTTCCTTTTGGCTAACTGCCGCTTCTGACAACATTTTTTTTTTATTTCTTCCATCGCTTTTTCAGCTTCCGCAATTTGTTTCTCATCTATAGCTTTCATGACTTTCTAATAGTCTACATCTTATTATGTTCCCATTGTTAAAAGTAGCTATTCCTTCATACACACATAATTCAAGGGTAGATCTCATCACAAAGCTGGATTTTGGTATTCTGGTCCAGACTACCTTGTTCAGGCTCTCGCAAGGGTTTTGGGTCATGAGCCACTAGAGCACCTGGGAGCACAGATACACTACCCTTCAGAGTTCAAGAGCTATAAATAATAATTGAACGATAATTGAGGGAAAAAACTTAATAGTTGGTTAAATAAAATAATTAATCTGCTTAATAAGAATAATCTTAAGTTTTTATGGGAATCCAATGATCTATATTTTTAATATTCCGAAAATAACATATCTATAAAATAATCTGTGTAAGGGTTTATTATTTTCGTTTTGGTGCAATTTTATGTACTCTACATATTTTGCACCTCCTTAAATTGTGAATAAGCATTAGTAATTTATGTTGTAATAACCAATTCCTTCAACTTGTTTATAAATTATTATTTAATATTAAGTAAGTGTTGTTACTATTTTATTTACGTTATTTTAATTATGTAATATTAATGGACTTGGCTTACCTATATTGTCACACACCTTCAAATTCCTCACAACCATCTGTTCCGTTTGCCCTAACCAATCATTAATACTTTATTAGGGCATCTACCGAATTCATTTTGTAATTTTGTCCCAGAATTTGTCTTTAGGTTGCCTATCTGAAAACTAGAGATTTTATAGAAAATAATTGAAAAACTTGCAGTGTGTTCTCCTGTGATTATTGATTTATATTTGCCAACAATGTTTTGTAAACATAAGTGATCAAAAATATCCATAGGTTTTATCCCATTTCATTGTAGATACCCTGCATCAATTAGCCAGTGGAAAATTCTAAGGAATAATGTGTACTGAACAATTTGTAAGATGTGGTTGGCCACCAGAGCACGTGTACTGCACCGAGACACGACCCTACAACCAAGGCGCTCGTCTCACCGCGTACGAGCTGGTCCACGAGAAGATTCCGTCGACGCTAATCTGTGACAGCACCGTCGCTACATTGATGCGTACCCGGCGCATCTCTGCCGTCGTCGTCGGTGCCGACAGGGTTGCTGCCAACGGGGATACTGCCAATAAAATTGGCACCTACCAGGTATAGTTACGGTGATAATACTGCACACTAGATGTTAACCAAGTGACTTATGTACAGGACCATCTGAAATTCTTGGGCATCTTAGTACTTTTTTAATGGTCCAAATTACAGTACCACAACCAAACTACGCATCATTATATGATTTGAAAACTAATTCTTAACCATTAGGGATTCTTCACTTCCTCAGAGGTTTCCTTTGAAAGTATTGAGGGTTGGGTGGGGTTTTAGTCATGTAACAGTTAATTTTTAGATAAACCATATGCAGTTCTACACATAACGTAGAGCAATAGTGGGAAGGGTTGATTCAATAAGAATGTTAAGTCCAGCTACAGTTCACCTTCCACTTAGTGCAGCGTGTGGAATCTAACATTGTGACAGATTTTACTCCTGGAATCTGGAATCAACATTCATCTGAAGAGATCCAAAACAATCAGCGATGAAGAAGTTCAAAACGAACTCTCTACATCGTTTCGACATCAGTGACACGTGGACTACTAACAAATGTAATCAAGAGTGGTGTTCTCGTTGTCTCATAAGGTACACAATTGAGTGCACTACGATGTTTCTGAGACGATCTCAAAGCACGGTGTCTCACGTTCCTGGAGCAAATTATCCGGTGTTCAGTAGGGAAGCTGTCTTAGACCAATTTTTGCTTATCCATTTTGTAACAGTGTACCCACCCAACCTGGAAAACTGTGAATTTAACAGACTGTGAATAAACTGTAAATTTCCTGTACAACCAAGAAAATCCTAAAAACAATTTTTCTGTCTCTAAGAACTTATGAAAATAAGAAATAGTTTGACAGCTTCTTGAATTAGGACTTAATTTATCTCGAAACATTCTATCTTACACGACGTGAAACCGTTGATTTGATTGATATGATATGATGTTAAAGATCAACATATATTAGCGAGCCCCACATGATGCTGGTTAATCCAAGGTTGCTTCCACCAGTGTAGTCGAGTTTAACTTCTTTAGTTCTCCCCCGTGTCACGTTAAGTCCCCCATACATGTAATGACCAATTGTCTCAGTTTTGTGCTCCTTACACACGTTCCGATCGGTCGTCAGATTACATAGGTTAAACAAAGAAAGTTATGTTGTGTTTTTATATCACAATTAGATACAAACTTTGACTCCACTAGCTGCGTTTACAATGACAAGAAGTTGTGCACTGTAGGAATCACTAGTCTAAACTGGCACAAGAGCTGTCGCGAGATGCTCAAGCACTCAGATCGATGAGTTAAACACTTGTGTATTGTAATAGATAGCAGTGGTCGCTGCCCGTCACTCTGTGCCATTGTACGTGGCAGCTCCGTTGACTACCATTGACTTTAGCATCGCTACTGGGAAACAGATCATCATCGAGGAACGCCCTGAGAGAGAGATGACTCACATCAACAACATCAGGATAGCAGCCCCTGGTCAGTTCTACCGGTAGCATTTGTTGTCAGTTGGATATTAGACTTAATTTTGTATACATTGGAGTAATAATTAATTATACATTCTGCATCTTATATATATATATATATATTTGAGTAATGTGACCATAAATTACTCTATCAAACTTCACTATTTGATGTGTAAGATTTACTTAACTAAATAAGTAAGAACATTAACATAAAGTATAGTCTCATCCTCCTCTGTCTGTCTGTTTGTGCTTTCTAGGAAAAAATTATATCCCCTCCTTATGTGTTGTTGTTTATTATGTATTGTAATTATATTTTTTCTACAAACAAGTATTGCTCCTAAGATTGATATACAAGGGCTATTCAGAAAGTAAACTACGTTTTGATACAAACAGGAAACAAAGTACAAGAAAAATTAATTATATTATATACATTTGAAGATGACACTAAAATAATATTTCTAATCATAGTCACCGTAAAAATTTATGCACTTATCATAGCGGTGAACTAGTTTTGAAATTTCACCGTTGTAAAATTCTGCTGCTTTTACTTGAACTAGGTAGTCACACCCTCCCGCAGTTCCATGTCGTCATCAAAGCGATCCACTCCATAGACAGTAATTTGGTTTTGAAATTCACATGTTTTACTCAAGTTTCGTCTCCTGTAATGATTCGATCAAGAAATGAGTTACCATCTTTTTTGTTAGTTTCCAAAAATGTCAATGAAACAGCCATAAACTTTTATGGGTTTCTGTTAAGATTTTCAGTACCTATCTTGCACAAAATGTATAGCATAACTTCTGCATAACAATTTCATGTAACAATCTCCTTGAAATTTGGGGAAAACTAAGTGAGAGTTATGTTATTGTGAATTAGTAGTCTTCTGTAATCTTCTCATCGACTTAAGAGAAAATTCATCGGTCACAATGCTTGGCCACTTTGTTCATCATCATGCACATTAGTCCGGCCATTTTTAAACTTAATGCTCCGCTGACGCACTCCACCTTCAGTAATCACATTGTTCCCATAAACTTCACAGAGTTGGCGATAAATCTCAATTGGTTTATTGTGGCTAGCTTAAAAAACTGTATTACCAACCGCACTTTACAGCTTGTAGGGTTTTCAGTTGTGTCACACATTTAAAACTGCAATTGTAAAACAAGGAGTGACAGTAACCTCTCACAAGCATGGCTAGATAGCCACTGAACAGAGAAATGTCCTGACATCAAAATGGCCACAATAGTCCCACTCCTAGCGGCTAAAGAGTGAAACGTGATCTATTTTCTGCATAGTCCTTGTATTTCAATTTTATTTTGTACCATTTCAATGTGGATTGTTAATGTTGTTTAGGTACTAAATTTTATAAGAATACTTGACCTTGTGCTTGACTCACAGTCGTGTCTTGTGTTGCAGGAATCGCCTGCTGGAACCCTGCGTTTGATCTCACACCGGCTGAGCTCATTACTGGAATCGTAACAGAAAAAGGAGTGTTCCAACCCGGTGAGCTGCTGGACAAGCTCCACGGCCCTGTCGGCTAGGTTCCTGGCGTCCACTGCACGCACAAGCCTCTGTGATCTACTCCTGCTCACTTTCTGATAACACTCTCAGTACTGTGTGAATAACTCGGGTACTCAGAGTGTTAGTACCATTAGGAAAAGTAAATATAGTCCCTCATTGTAAAAGAGGAATACTAAGCTAATTTAATATTAAGTAATATTCTTTAAGGAAGGAAATGAAATAGATGTACTTATTGCCTCCTAAACAGTTTGTCTTCTTATGAATTGTTTTCCAAACTTTGTGAGTTTTTATGATTAATTTTTGCATTTTGTCAACAGAGTTCAAAAGTTTGTTGACCGTTGTATTAATATTAGTTCACTTTTGTCCATGGATTGTTACTGTAGTTGAAACTAAATAAAGTATTTTTCTTGTTTTGTTTGGATCAAATTATAAATTAAGTGTTATGAAACAAACTGATCTATTACGATTCGGATGCAATGGGTTTCCTGCTAGGGATTCAGAATATGACTTAATTTAGCTCAACAATGAAAGGTCTAGTTTAGCTCGTGAAGTGAAGGTTTTCATTTTCATAGCTTAATATGCTAATAGCAAACAGTGTATAATCCAAAGTTTGTTTTGGTTTACACAGTTTCAGTTAAGATTTAAATACCAGCCGATATCTTAAATAGTAACAATTTCTTTGTAATAATTAATGTTATGACAGTTGATAGGAAAACAACAAGTCCCACCTTAGTAGAAAATCGGTTTGGTTATATGAAACCTGTCCCAGCATGTTACTGGCTAAAAGTCAAGTACACAAGATATATTATTACACTGCTGATGGATCACACATTGATCATTGCAACTTCTTGCTCCCTAGTATTGAGTTGTATTAATTCAAATATAAAGGATGTCATCAGATTTGGAAAAATATCTTATACCAGCAGATCTAAGTAATGTGGGAAACCATGCTGTATTAATTGTGCGCATTTACTCAAGATGTACTCAAATTTTAAAATGTGTTTTATCATCACCATATCATATGCCTCATTTGAGGCATAAGTACAGAACCCCAAGTATTGTAAAGACTATTTGAATTATTACTGGATTAGAATACCTAATCATCTTTTCAAGAACCATATTACCTAATTTTCAAAATTTAGTTCTTTTATAACATAACTCATTGTTCACATTTCTCTCGTTTGATCTGTGATCAACTTGGCTGAAGTTTATTGTCTTTTGATCAAAGTTACTGTGTTTTTATAAATGTTATTGGGAGACTGAGAATGTTCAAGAGCTCAAAGACTTTTGGTAAATAGAACTTGGAACACAATTTGTAAAAATAGTGATACAATTTTGATCATTTGTAACAAGTTTGAAGCAAACGTAAAGTGAACAATATGAACAAGTTGCTGTATGGTTAAAGAAAATCACCTACCAATAGTTCAAATTTGCTTTTGTAGGTAAGGGATTTTTCTGGTTGTTATTAAACTGAAGACCACAGTAGCTCTGAGCTGGAATTTTATAGAGTCCAAATTAGTTCCGACCACTCAACTTATCCTATCGAACTTCAATTAAAATAATTTTCAAGTGAAAGCTCAGACTCCGTAGGTCAGAACAGAAATATTCAAAAGACTTTCAAGTTCATCACTGCCACTCATTTATGTTCCTTCTACATGCTTAGTGATCAGTGAGTTTCCTACCTGTCTAATCCTGATCTAGTCTTGCACAAGTACGTCTCTCGTATTATCCCCTTAATTCCTCCTCCTGTTCTCTTTTCAAAGAAGGCCAGCCATGTCTGTTAAACGTCCCAAGTACTAATTATTTATATCCTCCTTGCTTAGATCTAGGAGTCTAGACCACACTTCAGCATATGGAGAGATAAACATTTTTAATTGCCTGAGTCTTGAGGTCTTTCTCCAAGTCTCGGATCTGATTTTCTTAGGAATGTACCAGAGCTTTTACTGTAGGACAAGGCTAATCCTAAACCCGGATCTGGTCCTACCAAAAGGCTTTCAGAGTCTATTTAGGACAGAGTGTTTGCTGTTTCATTCTCAGAAATGCCTTTTTGACCGGCTCCCAACCGAAGACAACTTTTTCGATCCAAAGGAGCAAACGTCGAGCACCATTAAAGCGGCCTAATTACCTTATATAGGTATAATAATAATAATAACACATTGTGCACCTTTATATATCTTCTTTATTAGTCGTCTGGGTCATGTTTCAATCACCATGACTTCTGCTTGGAAAACTGTGGCATATTTTCCTAATGGTATCATCAGTCTGGCTCCTAGCCATTACACACCAAACCCTGCCCTGAAGTCCATCTGTAAGCCATCAGTGTAAAACTTCAGAACACGTTTAGTAGCGTAGGTTTATGGAGTATTTCTTCACCATGCACTCGGGACACGTTAGGAGGAGTGTATCCTAGTACCACTTCCAGTGCCAATGTTGGATGTATTAGTGCCATATGTAAGACCATAGTTTTATATCGTTGAGGCCTCCAGTTAAAGTGATATCTAGCACTCTTACTTAACCTTGTAATAATAGAGGATTCCAAATTAAACATGAATTCACGGAGTTCCTCACTTGTTTTGTTTATGTTGGAGCTCCCTCAGTAGGTATGATAGACGTTGCCATCACAACCGAGAATCAGCGCCACTGCTGTTCCTCTGCAGTATTCAGTAGGTATGATAGGCGTTGCCATCACAACCGAGAATCAGTGCCACTCCTCTTCCTCTGCAGTATTCAGTAGGTATGATAGGCGTTGCCATCACAACCGAGAATCAGTGCCACTCCTCTTCCTCTGCAGTATTCAGTAGGTATGATAGGCGTTGCCATCACAACCGAGAATCAGTGCCACTCCTCTTCCTCTGCAGTATTCAGTAGGTATGATAGGCGTTGCCATCACAACCGAGAATCAGTGCCACTCCTCTTCCTCTGCAGTATTCAGTAGGTATGATAGGCGTTGCCATCACAACCGAGAATCAGTGCCACTCCTCTTCCTCTGCAGTATTCAGTAGGTATGATAGGCGTTGCCATCACAACCGAGAATCAGTGCCACTCCTCTTCCTCTGCAGTATGCAGTAGGTATGATAGGCGTTGCCATCACAACCGAGAATCAGTGCCACTCCTCTTCCTCTGCAGTATTCAGTAGGTATGATAGGCGTTTTCATCACAACCGAGAATCAGTGTCACTCATCTTCCTCTGCAGTATTCAGTAGGTATGATAGGCGTTGTCATCACAACCGAGAATCAGTGTCACTCATCTTCCTCTGCAGTATTCAGTAGATATGATAGGCGTTGTCATCACAACCGAGAATCAGTGCCACTCCTCTTCCTCTGCAGTATTCCACGAGTCTTTTCTCTTGCATTTGGAACAAGTTGTAGATGGTTTCGGGAAGTACAATAATGCAACGATCACCTCTCTTCACCCTAACTTTTACTGCCACTGCCACCAAGTCTTTGGTTATTAATTCTGTAACAGAAAACTTATTTCTTTAGAGAGAAAAACACAAGCTCTTGGGTTGTTTTCAACAGTTCAACCATAAATTAGGTTTCCAGCCTAAGTCGTTAGGCCAGTGATTAGGTCAATTTCTCGGCTTTTTGAGATATACCTCCTTCTCAGCTGTACTTTTTCATGATGGAGGCTTATCTGTATTAGGCTTGTTATTTGAACACCTTTCCCTCAACTCCCGGACATGATCTACTCCTGTCGTTCTTCTTGGTTTGCTTGGCAACTGCTCCACCTTTTTCCATTTAGCAGAAGCTGATGGTCACTTTAACGTGGGCCCTTTCTATAAGGAAAAGAGAAGAGATGCGTTTTTTATCTGCTGCTACAGCTTGGAATAGATCTTTGTTTTGGGTTTGTGAGGAACTTTTGATTTGACTTCTACTTCCCCCACTTTTATCCTCTCAGCACTAGCTTCTTTTGAAAACAACCCAGGCTTCTCTTTCCCTTCCTCCTCCTTCCTGGGATCCGATAACCTTTGAGATTTCTTCCAAACTATTAGCTGCAAGTTTGTTTGCAGTGGCACAGTCCATTGCGAAGGTAAGAAGTACAAACTTCCCCTTAGAGGACAAAAAAGCCCTTATTCTGTACCTTGAGATACTTCAAAATCTTCTCATTTGAGACATTTATGCTGTTTGGAAGGTAGACAATTGTGTATCTTGACCTTAAATATCTCCCTTTTGGCACTGTCTTCTTTGCCCTATACAAAGGCCTGAAACCTCCTGTTTACTTCTTAGCCATTCTGCCGTTTGTTGATTTTATAGTATAGATCCCTTGTCTTCTGTTGATACCTGTTAAGAGTGTTCTGTATAGCTTCCATCTGTTCTGGAGTGAGGAGGGTCTCATGAAAACTCCCACCCTTACTCTTTCGGTTTCTTGTTTATAAGATATTGTAATGAGAAGCGCAGTGTGCTTCTTTTGTACCCATCCCCAACGTCCTTCCTTTCTTGGCTTCGTTCAGATGTCCCTCTGGAGTGGATCCATCTGAAAGAGATCTCTTTGACCACCAAAGAGCTCTTTTCTTTGTTTTTTACCATTAAGTCATAAATGTTGTGATACATGGGGTTAATCAAGCACAAATCGATAAATGGTGATGAACTTGCAAAGTCTTAATGAAAAATTATCATACTTATAATACTTTTAATAGAAATTATATTTTCTGGTTATTTTGGCATTAATCAATTTAAACTTCATAATAATGCAAGTATCATGTCAAAATGTAAATACTTTTTTGAGGCACTGCATGGCACCCAAGTATCAAAGGATACAGGATTTCGGACATTTGCCAGTTTTGTAACGTGGAATACACAAAGAACCTGAGGAAAACAAAAGTTATCCTGAAGTTTTTATCTTTGTAATATATTTATATAAGTTTCATTGTTAAATGGACAGAAACAAAATTGCTCTGTATGGACCTACTAATTTAAAAGTTGACTAAGCTAACTGATTTGTTTAGGAGAAAGCAAGTATTTCTCTTTATGACATAAATTGCTCCAATGATGCTGAAACCAAGTAATTTTGTAGATAAACATCGGCTCTGAGCTGTTCACTAAATATTCCTTAACAGCTGTCTCGTGTCAATTAAAAGTGTAAAATATTGTTATAGGCGTGTTTAATCAATCATTTTATCTATAATAGCTTGTATTTGTAATCAAAGCTTGATTATATTTTATATAACAGATATATATTATGTATGACTTGTTATAAACAGTACATTATTGTCTGTCAAACCAAATAAAAATGCTTTGTTTAAAGAAGTTTGATTATTTAATTCCAAATATGGCTCCAACAACACTAAAGACACACAATAGTTTGATTATTGTAACATACACTTTTAATGCTGTAAAACAACTATCCAAACCCCGGAAGGTGCCTTTCCTGACATCACTATAGCACTAGTTTTGCTGTCTACGCGGCTCCACTCTTAAGCTGTGGAGTGTGTCTTCGCCGGTAGTGGAGCGTACCACTATAGCACTAGTTTTGCTGTCTACGCGGCTCCACTCTTAAGCTGTGGAGTGTGTCTTCGCCGGTAGTGGAGCGTACCACTATAGCACTAGTTTTGCTGTCTACGCGGCTCCACTCTTAAGCTGTGGAGTGTGTCTTCGCCGGTAGTGGAGCGTACCACTATAGCACTAGTTTTGCTGTCTACGCGGCTCCACTCTTAAGCTGTGGAGTGTGTCTTCGCCGGTAGTGGAGCGTACCACTATAGCACTAGTTTTGCTGTCTACGCGGCTCCACTCTTAAGCTGTGGAGTGTGTCTTCGCCGGTAGTGGAGCGTACCACTATAGCACTAGTTTTGCTGTCTACGCGGCTCCACTCTTAAGCTGTGGAGTGTGTCTTCGCCGGTAGTGGAGCGTACCACTATAGCACTAGTTTTGCTGTCTACGCGGCTCCACTCTTAAGCTGTGGAGTGTGTCTTCGCCGGTAGTGGAGCGTACCACTATAGCACTAGTTTTGCTGTCTACGCGGCTCCACTCTTAAGCTGTGGAGTGTGAGTCTTCGCCGGTAGTGGAGCGTACCACTATAGCACTAGTTTTGCTGTCTACGCGGCTCCACTCTTAAGCTGTGGAGTGTGAGTCTTCGCCGGTAGTGGAGCGTACCACTATAGCACTAGTTTTGCTGTCTACGCGGCTCCACTCTTAAGCTGTGGAGTGTGAGTCCTCGCCGGTAGTGGAGCGTACCACTATAGCACTAGTTTTGCTGTCTACGCGGCTCCACTCTTAAGCTGTGGAGTGTGAGTCCTCGCCGGTAGTGGAGCGTACCACTATAGCACTAGTTTTGCTGTCTACGCGGCTCCACTCTTAAGCTGTGGAGTGTGAGTCCTCGCCGGTAGTGGAGCGTACCACTATAGCACTAGTTTTGCTGTCTACGCGGCTCCACTCTTAAGCTGTGGAGTGTGAGTCCTCGCCGGTAGTGGAGCGTACCACTATAGCACTAGTTTTGCTGTCTACGCGGCTCCACTCTTAAGCTGTGGAGTGTGAGTCCTCGCCGGTAGTGGAGCGTACCACTATAGCACTAGTTTTGCTGTCTACGCGGCTCCACTCTTAAGCTGTGGAGTGTGAGTCCTCGCCGGTAGTGGAGCGTACCACTATAGCACTAGTTTTGCTGTCTACGCGGCTCCACTCTTAAGCTGTGGAGTGTGAGTCCTCGCCGGTAGTGGAGCGTACCACTATAGCACTAGTTTTGCTGTCTACGCGGCTCCACTCTTAAGCTGTGGAGTGTGAGTCCTCGCCGGTAGTGGAGCGTACCACTATAGCACTAGTTTTGCTGTCTACGCGGCTCCACTCTTAAGCTGTGGAGTGTGAGTCTTCGCCGGTAGTGGAGCGTGCTTTTATTTATTGTGGTAATGTCAACAACAAGAAAGTGTATTGTGCTTGATGTTTTTGATAAACTGATAAATATTATATAAATGGTAAAAAACTATTCTATTAGAGCAAGTTAGTCTCAATAGTATTGTGTCAAAGTCAAGAAAGTTGTTGAGAAAGCAACAATTTTGGCATAAAGAAGTATAAACATCATCATAGAAAAAACTATGAAAACTGCAGAGAAAAAGATGTAGTCACTGCAATTTATATGTAACTTATACCAACATCATGTCCAAGGACGATCTCAAAGTGGATATTAAACCTGTGAAAAAGCACTTAATATGAGCAAACAGACTGTTGGAGTTAATGTAATGTAAGGCAGCAACTGGGTGCCTCAAGTGTTTTCAGTCGGGACGTCAGATTAGGGAAACAGGTATTCAATGGGAACATTTATCAGCTGATAGTTAAGTAGCTAACAAATTCAAAGCTTCATTGAAACGTTAGTAATGTTATTAAAAATTTCAACATGTATATAACGCAAATAAAATGGGCTTTCATATATATATATATATATATATAATTAAAAGCGCGGTATTGTAAGTAAATGCTACTTTTTGATAATTATGATCTTTTATCGCTCCAAGTTGAAGCGGCATTTGTTGCAGATCAACAAAATTTAATCAATGTTGTGTCTGGTTGATAGTGACCAACAGACATTTCAGTAATTATTTCTATTTAAATGTGTGTGGAAATCCCACGTAATGGTGTGACCTGATGTAGTTAATTGTCAACTTATCGATTCAGGTTTTAGGTGGCATTTTTTTTAAGTAGAAATTCTTAAACTAAACTACTGTGTATATACTGTGTTTAAGCTTTTTGTCTATTGTGATCTCACAGCTTCCAACTTTATGTGGCATCTTATTAAACACAGTAAGTTAAAAAATTTTTATTTATTTATGATACATTTAAGTTAATTTTTGCTTCAATTTATACATTAGGAATACAATTTTTATAAAGATTTAGATAAATTTAATTTAATGTATTTTCCTGTTTAAATCCACTTGAAAGAATAGTTTGGATAATATCTGATAATAAATAACTTCATACAAATCATACACCTCAGCATTCTGTCTTCACTTGCAGTTTTTTTTTTTCAATCAGCAACTAGGGAAAATTAGCTACCATCCAATGAACGATTTCTTAAAATTTTATTTTATTGACACACATTTCACTTTGAGCTAAGTACATTTGATTCTGTGATTTACAACACAAATCAAAATCAAATTATTTTTGTCAAATCATCGATTATCAATTTCAATCAAGGGACATGACTCCTCCCCCAAGCACGGGCTCGGTTGTAAGATGTAAACTGTCCTATGTCCTATGTTGTACTATACAGACTGAAAACTGCGAACGAAAGTCAACAGGCGAAAAGCTTGGGTATCTTTATCTTATGGTGCATGCTATACAAACAGATGTGGTATAAGTTGAATTCTAGCAGAACACTGCGCCCCACACGGTTTTGGTTCGAACCACAAACTAAAACATAATAATATGGAGGTTATTGCTGTTTTTTCTGGATGTGTTGTAGTTTATTCCTAACATATTGCGTCCGATACAGATAGTTTACTGTGGAAGTGGAACAATTCAAGCTCTTTTATGTTAGCTTCTTCTTCTATGGGGCAGCCTATTGACATGCACTCGAGCCTCAAGTGACTTTTGCACACCCCAGAAGCACACCATGAGGCCGACAAGTCTACGGTTTCAGCAGTTCTACAAACCGCCGAAAGCAACCAATCAGGTCCTCCTGGGCAAATTCGCCACCCTTGTCCAAACTACCTAAGATGGCAAACCACTTACTTGGTATTGCAAGACAATCAAAGAGCAGGTGTTCAGCAGTTTCCTCCTGCTCGTCGCACATTCTACAGAGCGGATCCTCCCGAAGAACACCGATTCTGTGAAGATGCTTCTTCAGGTGACCTGCAACCCGAGAAGGTACCGATCTACTTGGGGAAGGCGACTGTAGAGCCGTTCTGCTCTTTATCAAATTCGGATGCAGTCTCCACCTTCTCCCATGTTCACTGTGAACTCATTCCGAGACAGCCCCATAGGGTTCACACCTAGAAATGCCACAGAACGGTTGAGAAATATAGTTATACAAATATAAAAGCAGTTATTGGGCTGAAGTTATCCAGATCAAAACTTAATCAAATTGTACAGGCGACTAACCAAATGCAATTCTCCTACACAAGCGATTCCTTCCCCATCCATTTTGACACTGACTTAAAAACAAAATGGAGGAGCATTCTGTCTGCATAGAAAGTACTCGTATAGTTTGACATGCCAAAACTCAACACTTATATGTGCCAAAAAAATGCTTGTATAGTCAGTTTAAATTTAGCTAGGCACAATGACGGTATTTCGGTCCGTACAGTATGGCCTTAGCAGTACAGTCCCATGCCGTGCAATTTGGCAGTGATCGTTTTGCTATGTTAAGGTTGAGTTTAGATTTTAGTTCAATTGTCTAAAATACTAAGCAGGAAAAACTATCTAAAAGTGGTACATACTTTATCTTTTTTGCATATTAGATATTACATTTAAACAATACTGTTCTAGAAAGACGAGGTCGTGATTGCTGATTATGAATTAATTGAATATTCTCATGGCTTTAATTGAATTTCTAATTAAAATCAAAATAAATGTCATGCTTCCATGCACCATTGTGCTGTGTACGATTCTAATGATCTTTAATAAAGTAACCTCTTTAAAGGTTCTCTGTAAAGACTGATAAATTTATATGCTGAGTTTTGATAAAATCAATATCATTGCGTTTTTCTTAATTTAAGAATTTAGTTAAAAAGAGTATAAATTATTAATAACACTAATATAATGTATACATATATAATTAAATAACAAACAGTGTTAAAATAAGTAATCAAAAACAGCGAATTAGTAATAAATATAAGTTAACAAATAATCAACGAAAAGGTAAAAAAACAAAAACAATAATAAATAGTTAAATATAAAAACGAAGCAACAGTAATAAATGTGTGGTGTATGATAAGAACTAAATAACAACTAAGTGATAACAAAATTTGACACATGCAAAAGTAACATTAAATAACTAGCAACATGCAAGAAGAGATAAATAGTCAGGAATATGCGTAAACATAAACAATAATCAACAACATCTTAAATAATTTAACATTAAAATAAATATAAACTAAATCCACTACATGCATACCAGTGACGTGCGTGTGTGTGTGTGTGTGCGCGCGAGGGGGCAGGCTACTAGTTAGTTGTTTACAAGGGAAGCCACTTTTCTCTTGAATGATGCGACAGTCTCATTGAAGAAGTCAACATGTGGAGCAGCAAAGCAAACTTCCAGCTCTAAAAAGTTTAGAGAGACTGCTGTGGTAAGCGTAGTAAGTAGGATGGTAGCATCTACGAAAGATGGTCATCGAACGAGTTCCTCTTGAGATGGAGAAGTCAATGCCACTGAGGAGACCTGGGCAGTCAGGCAGTCCATTCACCAGTTTGAAGAGTTACCAGGTCCGTGAGCTGACGTCTTCTATGTAGAGGTAGGAGGTTACATTGACTCTCGACTTCGCTTATAGTAGTTGTGCGGTAAGTGAAACCCAACCTGGAGCCAAGCATCCTGATGAAGCGCTCCTGGACACTCTGAAGTTGGTCGATATGGTTGAATTGGTAGGGCGACCAAATGACACATCCATACTCCAGAACAGGGAGAACCAGAGACTTATACAAAACGACAAGAGTGTATGGTGAGTTGAAGTGTTTCGTGGATCTAAATATGAACCTCAATAACGAGTTAGCTCTTGCGATGATTTGTAGAATGTGTTCCTGGGGGCTGAGAGAAGGTGACATAATTACTCCCAGATCCTTGACCTTATCCACTCTTCTCAATAAAGTGGTGTTTAAATAATATTCATTGGTGAAAGTAGGATAACAGTAGGATAAGTGGATCAGCACCACGTTTGTAGGATAACACAACATACTTAGTCGCATTCAACTCCATTCTGTTCGCACGACACCAGTCTCCAATGTTGTTCAAAGAATTTTGCAATGCTTCGTGTCCCAGGTTAGTGGGGACTCTCTCAAAAGTCTTCATATCGTCAGCATACATAAGGAAGTTCGTGGTAACAACACTGCCAATGTCATTCATAAACATGCTGAAGAGAAGGGGGCCCAGATGCGATCCCTGAGGGACTCCTGATAAAACTCTAAAAGGGCTAGAGGTAAGACCATCAAATTTGACGATAAGAAATCTGTCTTTCAGGTAACTCTCCAACCACCTCAGGAGTGAGCCACGCACACCATAACCCTCAAGCTTTGAAATCAGCAGGTGATGATTCACTCTGTCGAAGGCCTTTGATAAATCTAAGTAAACGCAGTCCACCTGGCTCGAGTTTCCAAAGGCCGACATTACATATTCCTGAAACTCGAGTAGGTTAGAAATGGAGTAGGACTGTAGGAAGCCATGCTGCTCCAGGGATATGCACCCGCAAATGAAAGTATAGGTGGTCCAAGATAATGTTTTCATATAGTTTTGCAATAGCAGACTGGATCACAATAGGTCTGTAGTTCCTCACGTTTTTACGGTCGCCGGACTTAAAGATGGGCACAACAAAGCACCGCTTTAACAGGGCAGAGAACAAGACAGCAAGATGTGGAGCCAGAACAGGAACGCAGAATTTTAATACAAGCGGAGGGATCTCATCTAGTCCCCCACCCTTGGTGGCATCAAGTGCTTTAAGCCTTTTCTCCACATCTGTCGGTGATATGGAACACGGAGGAACCGTGAAATTCCACCCAAAGCCACATGTAGGAATAGCGACAGCTGTATCACTAAAAACAGTAGAGAAGTAGTCAGCGAAAAGTTCACACTTGTCCATTGGAGTTTCTGCCACTTTAGAGTCGAAATTCAGAATGGTAGGAACAGCAGAGTCACTCTTTATGCTGTTAATGTGGGACCAAAATGATTTGATATTAGTAGGTATACTATTTTCAATATTGCTAGTGTATTTGTGAAAACAGGCCCTGGTCTTTGCATTGCCTTCTTAAATTACGGAAAGTTTCTAAATGTGAAGGCTTTTCAGTCATCTTGTACTTTTTGTGAGCAATTTTCTTATCAATAATGAACCGCTTAAGACTGTTAGAGATTTTGGAAAGCTTGTTGAGTAAATTTTCCTCAGAGGAATGTTCTTGAGCACAGTTTGGCGTATAGTTTCACAGAAACTGTTAAAATAAGCTTCCATATCAATTGATGAGTATAGTAATGGATAGCCAATATCATGGAGTTCATTGAATATGGCATCCATATTGCAACGGCGGAAATCGTGCACATATCTTGCGTTGGCAAAGAAAGGGGCCTTTTCTAGGCCCAAAAAGATGGAGAGCGCCGGATGGTGTGCATCTTCCGAGATTAGTACGTCCTGAGCTGGGAACACTGCAGAGTCAGGGATGGATGAGAAAACGAGATCCAGATATACCCGTCTGAGATCGGGTGTGTAGTTAATTTGTTGCAGATTGTGAAAAGACGCCAAGTTAATCAAACTTCGATATGCCCCAGAGTCCTGTCGCATACCACAGGCAGACCAATCCATGTTAGGCAGGTTGAAATCGCCCATCAATAATACATTCTCAGAGTAACCAGCACAGGCAATAGCCTCATCAACAGAGTCACAGAAATCATTGTAAGTAGTGACTGGCTGGTTAGGGGGAATGTATACACAACCAAGAAGATTGGAGCCTGATAATAAGGTGCAGGAAACAAACAGACATTCTGTAGCAGAATGATACGTATCCAATAAATAGCTAGGAATAGTGGTGCGCACAGCGACAAGTACACCGCCTCCGCTTGATTTTGAGGAGCCACTGATCTGTCGCATCTGTATTTAGTAAAATCAACAAGACCAAGTTCTGAGTTTTGAATTTCCCGGGAGAGATTTGTTTCCACCAGGGCAATAACATCGTAAGAGGAAATAGACACATTAAGAGCAAGTTCAATTTGCTTCTTATACTATTCAAATTTTGAAAATAATAATTTTGTGTGGTGTTCCGTTGGAAGTTAAACGTTTTTTTGGTTTCTTGATAATTTGAGGAACGTTATTTACATATTTTATAGTAAGGTCATTCTCCCCGCGAGATTTACGCTCGTCCAATTCTGAGTTCAAGGCCTGGAGGTGCTTGACTTCACGTGGAATTCTATCCCTGGACAACTTAACAGATGCTAAGCACGGGTCGACCAAAGTCGCCGAATCAGCACGAAATTTACCGATAATAACTGGAAAATCAGCCGCATTTCCTGGAACAAGTCAACATTTTCCTTAAAAGTTTTGATATTCTCAGCCCGACCCAATTCGGATTCAGAGAAAAAAAAGAGTACAGTAGACGCTGTAACTAACCTCATGGAACATGTCGATGGACTGGAGAGGCGTGAACACGTGCTCAGCGTATTTCTCGACCTCTCCAAAGCATTTGACTGTGTACATCATGAAACACTGCTGCACAAGTTAGAAAGGTGTGGTGTACGGGGTCTGCCTCTAAAATGGCTTGTATCATATCTTAGTGACCAAGACCAGTGCGTGCAGATCTCGGGTGCCTTATCCTCAAAGGCAAAAATCACCCATGGAGTCCCGCAGGGATCTAGTCTAGAGCCAGTTCTTTTTCTTATTTACGTAAACGATCTGAACCCATCGATCCAAAATGGAAAGGTGGTTCAGTATGTTGATGGCACGACTCTCATTGTTAAAGCCAAAACACTTCAAAACTTTGAAATAATAACTTTTTAGAATTGAATTCCTGCATTCAATTTTTTCTGAAATCGATCTGAAAACAAATGAATCAAAATCAAATTTCATGAAATTTTCGCTTAGCAAACGAGAATCTTAAACAATACCTTCAGTGTTTGTGGATGATCTCCCGCTCGATGAAACGGAATCAACAAAATTCCTATAAATGTTCCCAGATCGAGGACTAACCTGAGACGTTCACGTGGATCATGTCTGTGCCAAGGTTGCGTCGGACATCTTTGCCCTTCGCAATTTTGGCAAAGCACTGCCCAATTACGGTATTGAAAATGACCTATTATGGCTTAATTTATCCCCATTTGGGATATAGAATCAGACACTGGGGCAGTTATGCACAGCACAAGCTGGAGCTAGTCTTAAAAAAAGCCGTAAGAGTAATTTTGACTTTAAACATTAGAGAGTAATGTAGAAACGCGTTTAGGGAGCTGGGATTTTAGACTCTGACCTGTCTCTACATTCTCGAGGTGATCCTTTAATCCGTGTCAAGGTGTGCTTTCGTTCAGGGAGAGGATGTTCACCAACATGAGCCGAGAGGCAGGGGCAACTTTCGCGTCCAACAGCACAGGAGAAATGCGTTTAGAAACTTACCATCCCAAGTTGGTGTCAGATTGATCAATAGTCTCCCTGAACACACCAAACAACAAAATGGAAAACAATTCAAAAATCAGTTGAAAACCCCTCTGATTTCGAAAGCATTTTACTCAGTTGGCGAGTTTATGGTGGATCGCTGGGATGATTGAAACAAAGAATTCTCAAAGACCAGCAAAACAAACAAAATTAGCCGGGCCTGTAAATTGTGTGAAAGAGGCGTGAGTGACATAATGTATGCCTGAATGGTCTATTGTCAGAATGACTGATTAGGTTAGGTAGGACGATTGTGATACAATGTGTGCATTGTCTGTTCACAATAAAGTTTATTATTATTATTATACATAAAATAGTAGTAAATGTTATCAAAACAATAATTTTCCAATGTAGTTTATTTTTGGACGTGGCCTTTCAAAACCGAAGGTTTCATCGTCAGGCGAGTCCACAAAAAACATTTACTACTACTTTTTTTCCAATTGCTCCAAGAGTCTTCAATGAATCTATATGTTTATTTGATCCAATAGAACTTATGTAGTGAATATTAACATAACTAAAACAGTAAAAAGACAAATAATCAAAAGTGTAGTAATTAACAATAGTCATTACTAATAACTTATTCTTCGCCCATTTATCATATACACGATGTAATAGAATTTATAACCTGTGATTAAAAATCCATAAAAATGTATGTGTTATAATAGTGTGAATCATATCTCGTTTTAAGTGTGCTCAAACTAGACTTCAAAGCTCAAATTACATTAGTGCCTCAAGCAGGGTTTGTCAGGTTACAAACACACCACATTCCATAATTTAAAGGCGGTAACGGTGAAGGATCGGTTATAGGTTTTGGTTCTGTGTATTGGAATTCTGAGACTTAGTGCACCAGACCGAGTTCTCTTGCGCCACTACCCGCCAAAAACTGAAAGTTTTCAGATAAATATTTTGGTGAATCCCTATTAATAATAGAGTACAACAATGGAAGGTTATGTTTTATATTGGTGTCTACTTTCTGTATCAAAATACGTAGCTAGACAACTAAATTATGAAATTAATTTAGTTTAAATAATAATATTTCAATTCTAATTAGTATTTTCTGTATTTAATTTGGAGCTCTGTCGCGAGTCTGCTGCTTCTATTCGTGGACAACTGATCGGCAGTACGCAAATTATGTATAACAACTATTTAAAACATACAGTAACAACATACCGCGACGTATAATAATACGTTAATTGAAGTTCCTATTCATGTCTGTAGTTGTCAACGCTAGCGTGCGTGCTGGTTAGCTGTTTGTTGATAACCTTTATTTGATCTATACGCAGTATTCTGTTATTTCTACATAAATAGATTATATATATATATATATATATATATATATATATATATATATAAATTTATTAAATTTGTATAAGTGGCAATAGCCTAATATTGTCCCGGCGGAGCAAGTACTTTTTGTGATTCAATGTTTATTGAAATTTTATATATATATATATATATATATATATATATATATATATATATATATACAGACACAACATATCGGGACGTATAATAATACGTTAATTGAAGTTCCTATTGTTAATGAATATATTTATACATACAGTTACATATATACATTTATAATATAAATACATTTTCATAAATGGAATATTTTATGGAAGCCCATTTTATAACCTATCATTTTATTTTTTAAGGAGAAGGTAGAGTATATGAGTTGTAGTTCTAAAAATATTTTCATTTACCTGAATTCCTTTTTAAGTAGTGTGGCATTCTTAGACTCGTTTCCCTCCAAAAGTGAAAAGTGCAGATCAGGTGATAGTATTTGGTTTATTTGTTGGTTGTACTGAACCGACCTTGTGTACAGGCAAAATCGTTGTCTTGTACCGAAAGTTCGTGCACCGCTGACCTCTGACCCGCAATGCTGGGCTGCAGTCTGCCCCACGGTAGCATTGTGCTGGTTATTGTTGTTCTCTTTATTTTCCATATTGGATACACGTGTTATTGAAACACCACAGAAAGGAGAGGTATTAGGTGTACATGATGCTATGTCATCGCTAGCGTGCAATCGGATGGTGCCACAGCAGCACAGCCACCTGCTAATAGGTTGCTTTTGATTTATTTGCTATATAAAATTTCGGAGTTTTCAACGAAGTTGGTATGGAAATTACAACTGGTATAAGTAAAGTCCTACTGCAGATACAGATTTCTTGTTTCTATTGGCGTTTTTTAACCGTTGGTACTCCCTTATTATTTGAGACACACATTAAGCTTTTGTTACAACGGTATTTAAAAGTTGGAACATGGCTATTCGGTGGTAAAGCACATCAGACCTCAACGTGCCAGACTCAGAGTTCAAATTCGTTTGCTAGGCTTTCTTCTAATGAAGAACATTCCTCATCAATTTATGTTTAGCTCAACAAACAAAAAGAAGAGGACTTATCCAAAAAGCAGACTGAAAAATAACAACCGTAGTACAACAGAAAGACTGATCGATAGTGAGGTGTGTTTATAGCTAAATCCGGATACTCTTTCAGAGGGCATAGAGAAACTGAGGGTAGTATTAATAAAGGATTGTTTTTAAGTTTGGTCGAAATCCTGAATATGTGATTCTGTAATCAACGACAGACAATGCTAAATCCGGATACTCTTTCAGAGGGCATAGAGAAACTGAGGGTAGTATTAATAAAGGATTGTTTTTAAGTTTGGTCGAAATCCTGAATATGTGATTCTGTAATCAACGACAGACAATGCTAAATCCGGATACTCTTTCAGAGGGCATAGAGAAACTGAGGGTAGTATTAATAAAGGATTGTTTTTAAGTTTGGTCGAAATCCTGAATATGTGATTCTCTAATCAACGACTGACAATGCTTATTAAAAATAGTTTGTGGAACTATTGCACGAACTGAAGACATTCGATTTCGTGTTGGCTTTGGAAATCACTCACCCAGTACTCTTCCTCATTTGATAAGTAAGCAAAACGCTTCATAATGAGGATATTGACCTTTTGACAGCCATGAATGGAGTTAGCAGTAAGGAAACTTCTCAAGCTGGAAACAACTTTCAAGAACGACTTGAAAACAGTTTCAAAACACTTCATGTTAACCTGCACGGCATCCAAGCAGAACAAGACTACTGCAGAACAAGAACTACTGCATAGCTACAACTACTGCAGAACTACAACTACTGCAGAGCTACAACTACTGCAGAGCTACACTACTGCTGAGCTACAACTACTGCAGAGCTACAACTACTGCAGAGCTACAACTACTGGAGAGCTACAAGACGTGTGCTAGTGGAGCTCCTCACAAAGGCCTTACAATAATTAATATTCTTAATTTTTCTTAACGAAATGTTAAAGAATGTGGTTCATAATTCATTATTTGTAATTGATGGCATACTGATCTAAAATGTAAAATTGGACAGTTTTTTAATTATTATATTTCGGCTTCACATTGAAGCCCTCATTATATAAAGAGTTCGGTAAGAAAGCGAATTCTAACAATGTAAAAGAACTACCCAGTTTTTATAATTTAGAAGATGATTTTTTTATCAAGTATAAAATACATAAAATAAAATTGTGTGTTCACGCAATTTCAATGGATGTTACATGCTGGTAACTCTGTCACATACTAATTATAACAGCATAGAAATATGTAATGTAATATGTACGACAAGAACAGCCTTGAAGAAATGGATTGAGCGGCTTAGTGTAGACAATCGCGCTAACCTGTTCCCCAAGCTTTACGCAGCATTGAAACTGTTTATGGTAATATGTAATGTAATATGTACTGTTATTTTGATATGTACGACAAGAACAGCCTTGAAGAAATGGATTAAGCGGCTTAGTGTAGACAATCGTGCTAACCTGTTCTCCAAGCTTTACGCAGCATTGAACTGTTTATGGTAATACCAGTGACAAATGTTTAATCAGAGAGAGGCTTTTCTAAGCTAAGCATTATTAAAACAAAGCTTTAGAACAACAATGACGGAAGTGAGGCTGGAGATTGTGATTTTGCCCTTCGTTAAACATGAACTTACCGTGAATGTTAATTGTAAAATATTAAAAAAAGTAATCAGTACTGCTAAGAGGATGGCAAACGACAGACACATCTCGGGTGCGAGAAATAAATCTAAGGCTGTGTGGGAGGTTGTTCACCGTGAAACAGGCAAACCGGTCAGTAAACAGTTAGAAAATGTAACTTTGATAGTAAACGGGAAAACAATCGTTAAACCTAGTGAAATTACAAATTCATTCAATACATTTTTGTAAGTGTTGGGAAAGATTTAAAAGCAGATGTTTTACCTCTGCAAAAGTTTTGGAGATAAACGGAAAGACATATCCGACAATGTTTTTGTTCCCATCTGACCCGGAGGAAGTTCAGAGAATTATAATAAGCCTTAAGAACACAAACTCGGCTGGGTGGGATAACATTCCAACCTCTGTCATTAATCACACTGTCTTTGAGATTTCTGCTTAAATTATAATTTGGCTGGATTAATAAATGCATCTTTTTAGACAGGGATATTTCCGGAGGAACTAAAACTTCCTATAGTAAAACCACTCTTTAAAAGGGTGAAGAGAAAGACTTGTCCAACTATAGATCAATATCGATTTTGCCTGTTTTATCAAAAATATCAGAAAAAATAATGAAAATTCTTATTTTGAAACATTTAGAAAAATATAAAATATTAATGTAAAAATCAATTTGGCTTCATTAAAAAATCTTGCACAGTAACTGCGGTTTACAATTTATTGGATTCAGTATTAAATTCCATTGATAAAAAGCATCAAACTGCTTAAATGTTATGTCACCTGACAAAAGCATTCGATTGCGTGGAACATAATTTGCTCTTATTAAAACTTGATTATTATGGCTTACGTGGAAGGGTCTTCGACTGGCTAAGCTCCTATTTATCTGATAGGAAACAGAGAGTCATATACAAAGACGAATTAATGGAAACACACATATCAACTTGGAAGACTATTACACATGGAGATCCCCAAGGGTCAGTATTGGGCCCTTTGCTGTTTTTAATTTACATTAATGACCTTCCACACAGCGTAACCTGTTCGTCCATTACATTATTTGCAGATGACACAACTTTAACAGTGAAAGGAGATAATTTGGCTGAGCTTGAAAGTGCCTTGCAAACGTCCTTATGTGAAGTAGGTAATTTGTTTAACGCTAAAGGTCTGATGCTTAACAAGAAAAAAGGCCAAATAATTCAGTTCATACCTTTTTTAAATCAGATTCCAGAAGTAAAATTGCCTGATATTGAGGTTGTTCACTCTAGCGGTAGTAGTAGACAGGCACCTTAAATGGAATGAACACGTAGAGCAACTAATAAAAAACTAAATACAGCTTGTTGTTGTTGTTGTGAGAACAATTAGCTCTGTAACAAACCGTGATGCTATTAAGTCTGTACTACGAATATGTTTTCTCGCACCTGAAATATGGGGTGGCATTTTGGGGAAATTCGTTAAAGTAAAAAAATGTGTTCAAATTGCAAAAACGAATTATAAGAATTATGTTTAAGCTCCGAACCCGACAGTCATGTAAACCATTTTTCATAAATAATAACATGTTGACCCTCCCATCACTATACATTTTTGAAATTTTATGTTTTTCCAAATCTAATAGCGAACAGTTCCATAAAAATCAAGTATATCACCCTTACAATACAAGGAATCAGATACTACACTATGCTGTACATCGGTTGAAACTCTATGAGCGGGGCGTGTATTATTCTGCATTAAAACTTTACAATAAATTGCCAGAATCTTTAAAAAATGAATATTCGATTCAAACATTTAAAAATTCCTTAAAATGCTACCTCATAAACCGGGCATATTACTCTGTTGAAGAGTACTTATATACTTAATTTACCTATTTATATTTCTTATTTGCCTTAAGTAAGCTTTTTGAGCAAAAGTGTAATTTGTACTTTTGATTTCTCATTCTTGTTTTGACTGTGATAATTCACATGTTTATTTTAGCTCTGCTAAAGAATGTAAACACGATGTGAAACTTTTATTGAATAAATGAATAAATTATTCAGACATTATTGAGTAATTTAAAGTTTTGATTCCCGGAGAATTATTGTAATTTTTCAATACGCGATTTTTATAAATTTTAAATAAATTATTTTATTTCATTCTTGTATTTCGTTTTAAATTTATTTCTCCTCCATTAAAAATGTTTGCTTACTATCAATGATATTTGAAGAGCAAACATTCAAAAGGTGATTTCTCACAAAAAATTGAAAAGTGAGTTTTTGGCTGATTGCTATTCTCTAAGTTGAATCTCACGAGATTTAATAATTAGTTTCAGTCAAAAAATGCTTTCTCCTATTAAAAATAAATGTAGCAAACTGACACCTCAATCAAAAAGTGTTTCCTCCAAAGCCTATGTTCATTCAATTAGTGGTTTCTCCAGTGGACCAATCACAGCTGCTCACTTGTGTCACATGACCAGTTGTCATCTGTTATTATTTCCAGCAGATATTTGAGGTTATAGTGAATGTTTAAAGTCATGTTAGACTGTTTTCATAAGTTTTTGGATTAAGTTAATGTTGTTTTATTATAATTTTGAAAATAATGGAAGAAGTAGTAGATGGTGTGTTAGTGAGCATTGGAAATAGTGGGACAGGCAAGTGGTGGGAAAAGGAAAGAAGCCAAACGTAAGCGGTACTCTGCACCATCAGGTAGTAATGTTTACATCCCATGCAAACACTCCACTAAGACTTTATCATGCTCGGATATTAGACCAAATGATGTAAAGAAACTGCGGGACAAACTTTATAAAGTACCAGAAAAACTTCGCCAAGATTCTATACTTTCTTCATTAGTCGTTAAAAAGAACGTTAAACGACGTAGGCCTAACATGCCGAACCAAAACAAGTCTCTTTCAGCAGGCTCACAGCATGCCTTTTCAGCTAATTACTATATTCAAAGCAATGAAAAAAGAATTCCTGTTTGCAAGAAAAATTTTCTTGCTATCACCAAAGTAGGGAGAAAAAGGCTAGCCAATTTAGTCGCAAAAGTTTATTCTGGAGAGCCTATTGAGGATAAGCGAGGTGGTGATAGGAAAAGTAACAGGAGTATCAAAAAGAAAAATAAAGTAAGAGATTTTATTTCTAACTTGAGGGCATGTGAAAGTCACTATGGAAGAAAAAAGTCTAAACGTCTGTACTTAAATTGTAGATTAAGTATAAAGAAGCACCAAATGTATAGTGACCAGTTAACAATGACCAGTACAAAGTCAGTTTTGCTATGTTTAGGAGATTATTCGTCAATGAATTCAACATTGGCTTTAAATCTCCATCAAATGATGTGTGTAGCACTTGTGCACTACTTGATCAGAAAATAAAAAGTTTACCAATGGGATCTGCCGAACGTGTAAACCGTATGACTGAAAAAAGAATCCATAAGCTAAGGGCGAACTCATTTTATTCGTTCATGAAAGAAAACACTGATGAATCAGTTATGAATTTATGTTCTGATTTGCAACAAATCCAACAACTTCCAAAAACAAACATCCAAGATGCATATTATCTAAGGCAGTTGAACTTTTATAGCTTATGTGTAACAAGCTTAGATGGTAAAAATTCAACTTTTTACACTTGGTCTGAAGAACAGGCAGGGAAAGGTAGTACTGAAATTTCATCAGCTCCCTATAGCCACCTCAAAACAATGAACTTAGAAGGTATAAAAACTTTGACATTATTTTGTGATGGCTGCATCTCCCAGAATAAAAATAACATCAACCTTCACATGCTTTTGCATTTTTTGTATACGTCCAATTCAAGTGTTAATGAGATTAAGTTTTACTTCCCAGTGAGAGGACACAGTTTTCTACCAGCAGACCGTGTTTTCGGTAGGGTTGAAAAAGTCCTGGGGAAAAATGTTACATTAATATCCAAGAAGCAATATTATGAAATATACAAGATTATTGGGGATGTGAAAGTTTTGGGTGTTGATTGGGAACTTTTAAACACAAAATCACTTAGCGTGCTCTTCAAAAATCTCCCATACATTTCAGAATTGAAGCGGATTGCTTTTGAGAAATCCCAAGGAAGTGTCAAGGCTTCAAAAACTATAGGTTTGAGGATGAAAGTGAACAACTTGGGGTTAAACTTCTGAAAAAAGGTGTCAAACTTTCTAATATCAAGAAAAAGGTCTTGGAACCTTTACCACTCAGTCATCATATTTCAGCTGAAAATAAAAAAGATGTGGAGAAACTGCTGAAACTTTTGTATGGGGAAGATTGGCAAAATGAACCTGAAAACGCTTTTAAATGGTACAAGACAATCCTGTACGATTTACCAGACGGCAATGACGAAGAGGAAGAAGTGTGTGACTGTCTGGACAATGATATTGGGCTAAGGATCTGATGATGCAGGTTCCAGAACAAACGGTAGACAACAACGTAGGCTACTATTTTACTTTTCAATCGCCCTAAACTTGTTCATGTATCTATTTCAAATAAACCATTGATTTTGTATCATTTGTCTGAGTTTCAATCAATACCATTCAAAAAGTGTTTTATCCCATTGATATTCAATCAAAACGTGTTTTCTCCTTGAGTTTCGGTCAAAAGAGGTTTTATCAAAAATTAAAATGCATTTAACTAGTTTGTTTTGAGGCTAACATCTGCCACATGTCTATTGATTATCTACGGACCATCTATACTAATAAATAAAAAAAATCAAGGTTAAATCATGTGTTTCTGAGTTTCTATAGGTTTTTTTGGTTTCCTGTAAAATTGCATCAGAGTGAGAAATCACCTTTTGAATGTTTGCTCCTCATTTATTGACGTAGTTATTACACAATGATCTATAGCCCACTGAAAAATAGTTCAATGGTTTGTAAGAGTTATGTTTAAAAACAATTATAACAAACCTAAAAGTAAAAACTTTTAAGTAGGTACAATTTATAAAAAGTTTCTATATTTCATACCGCCCAAACACCCCCGTATGACAGGCACCTCCAAATCATAAACCCTGAACACGCCTATGGCCGACACATCGAAAGATACAGAGATTAAAGCACTAAGGAGCTTAAAATAAGTGGTAACGATGAATCGTCAGCGAATTACTCGCATATCGCTAGCGACGAAATTAGGTAAACCAATACTTCTCGACCATGCTGAAACGGCCCAACTAACAGCCGAGAATTCCCCAGACTTCTGTTAGTGCTTACTTCAGTATCTAAACCCCTTGGCCACCCTGTTGGATAAGTTCCCTACTCCTACTCGACCTTCCTGAAACGGTCCAACTTAAAAACCGAGTACTCCCCAGACTTGAGTAAGTGCTGACTTCAGTATCTAAACCCCTTGGCCATCCTGTTGGATTAGTTCCCTTCTCCTTCTCTACCTTACTGAAACAATCCAACTTGACAGCCGAATAGTCCCCAGACTTCGGTAAGTGCTTACTTCTGTATCTAAATCCCTTGGCCACCCTGTTGGAATAGTTCCCTTCTCCTTCTCGACCTTGCTGAAACGGTCCAACTTGACAGCCGAGTTGTTCCCAGACATCTGTAAGTGCTGACATCAGTATTTAAACCCCTTGGCCACCCTGTTGGAATAGTTCCCTTCTCCTTCTCGACCTTGCTGAAACGGTCCAACTTGACAGCCGAGTTGTTCCCAGACTTCTGTAAGTGCTGACATCAGTATCTAAACCCCTTGGCCACCCTGTTGGAATAGTTCCCTTCTCCTTCTCGACCTTGCTGAAACGGTCTAACTTGACAGCCGAGTAGTCCCCAGACTTCTGTAAGTGCTTACTTCTGTATCTAAATCCCTTGGCCACTCTGTTGGATAAGTTCCCTACTCCTACTCGACCTTCCTGAAACAGTCCAACTTAAAAACCGAGTAGTCCTCAGACTTCTGTAAGTGCTGACTTCAGTATCTAAACCCCTTGGCCACCCTGTTGGATAAGTTCCCTACTCCTACTCGACCTTCCTGAAACAGTCCAACTTAAAAACCGAGTAGTCCTCAGACTTCTGTAAGTGCTGACTTCAGTATCTAAACCCCTTGGCCACCCTGTTGGAATAGTTCCCTTCTCCTTCTCGACCTTGCTGAAACGGTCTAACTTGACAGCCGAGTAGTCCCCAGACTTCTGTAAGTGCTTACTTCTGTATCTAAATCCCTTGGCCACCCTGTTGGAATAGTTCCCTTCTCCTTCTCGACCTTGCTGAAACGGTCCAACTTGACAGCCGAGTTGTTCCCAGACTTCTGTAAGTGCTTACTTCTGTATCTAAATCCCTTGGCCACCCTGTTGGAATAGTTCCCTTCTCCTTCTCGACCTTGCTGAAACGGTCCAACTTGACAGCCGAGTAGTCCCCAGACTTCTGTAAGTGCTTACTTCTGTATCTAAATCCCTTGGCCACCCTGTTGGAATAGTTCCCTTCTCCTTCTCGACCTTGCTGAAACGGTCCAACTTGACAGCCGAGTAGTCCCCAGACTTCTGTAAGTGCTTACTTCTGTATCTAAATCCCTTGGCCACCCTGTTGGAATAGTTCCCTTCTCCTTCTCGACCTTGCTGAAACGGTCCAACTTAACAGCCGAGAATTCCCCAGACTTCTGTTAGTGCTTACTTCAGTATCTAAACCCCTTGGCCACCCTGTTGGATAAGTTCCCTACTCCTACTCGACCTTCCTGAAACGGTCCAACTTAAAAACCGAGTACTCCCCAGACTTGAGTAAGTGCTGACTTCAGTATCTAAACCCCTTGGCCACCCTGTTGGATAAGTTCCCTACTCCTACTCGACCTTCCTGAAACGGTCCAACTTAAAAACCGAGTAGTCCCCAGACTTCTGTAAGTGCTGACTTCAGTATCTAAACCCCTTGGCCACCCTGTTGGAATAGTTCGCTTCTCCTTCTCGACCTTGCTGAAACGGTCTAACTTGACAGCCGAGTAGTCCCCAGACTTCTGTAAGTGCTTACTTCTGTATCTAAATCCCTTGGCCACCCTGTTGGAATAGTTCCCTTCTCCTTCTCGACCTTGCTGAAACGGTCCAACTTGACAGCCGAGTTGTTCCCAGACTTCTGTAAGTGCTTACTTCAGTATCTAAACCCCTTGGCCACCCTGTTGGAATAGTTCCCTTCTCCTTCTCGACCTTGCTGAAACGGTCCAACTTGACAGCCGAGTTGTTCCCAGACTTCTGTAAGTGCTTACTTCTGTATCTAAATCCCTTGACCACTCTGTTGGATTAGTTCCCTTCTCCTTCTCGACCTTGCTGAAACGGTCCAACTTGACAGCCGAGTTGTTCCCAGACTTCTGTAAGTGCTGACTACAGTATTTGTGTAGCTTTTACAGTTTGGTATCTCGATGACAACAACTCTGGGCTGGTGTATACATCCTTGTCTTCAGTGGATACATTGTTAAGCATGTCCATGCCAGCCTTGAAGTTAATTAGTTACATTGAGGTCGATGAGAGCAGCCTAGCTATCAGTATCACTACGCGTTGAATTACAGCCGGAAAGTATTCAAGACAGCAACACACAACGGTTTAAGTGTCTACAATATTTGGAGAAAAACAGTTACCTTTTTCTGTACTGGTTAACTAGACACAATGATACAATGATTAGCCCTGACACATCCACCCGACCTTTAGTAAACAAAGATATTAAAAACGAACATCTTGCAAATCTGCAATATCGGTACAAAGCACTTTTTGCATAAATTTCAAGTGAAATGAAATGAAATTAAATATGCCTTTATTCAAGAGGCGGAGTTAGGGCTATTTAGCCCTCTCTACCACTCAACCTCAGTGGTAAAGTCTTCTTACAAGAGAAATTTTGCCTTCTACAGATCCTAATCCCTGGATAAAAATACTATTTAGACAAGATATGAAAGGTAATCGTAATACATAAGCATAACTATAACCGTACAAGGTTTATATTGGGTATAAACCTCAAAGAGAACTATAGCCATGGCTTTGATTGATAAAAAGTTGTACAACATGTTTGTAATATCTCAAAATTCTCAGTTGATCCTAATGATAAACCAAAAAATTTTACTGGTCTCAGACGAAACTAGGGTGATGAATCAACTGAGACTATATAAAGCATTAATGATATAGCAGAGACAAAAATTGAGTTAGATGAGGAGTTCCCAGTTGTGTGTAAGCCATGTTTATAACTGACAACCACAGGGAAGATGATCTTGTGCTGTTCCCAACTAAAGATGGCGTCATTAACTTCCGTAAATGGCTGAATCAGAAGTATGAAGAAACACTGTTGAATGACATGAGATACCCGTTTCGAACAGCCTATTATAATTAACTACAAATATAATTAACTACAAAGTATACCAAAAAAGGAGGAAAATCGAGAGTAATAGACGAGGCCGTAATGTTCCATGCATAGGAAATACTATTTACACGAGATCTTGCTGGAGTATCAGAGGTTTGCCGATAGGGATGACAACAAAATACCATATACGAGTCTTCAGCTACTCATTCCAGTAGATCTCCAAGAAAGGGTCTTCTGCGAACTGTTCTGTCGCCCCGGTTGCGAAGTTTACAAAACACGGCGTCACTGTGTAGCCGAGCTTGTGCCGAGGCGAGCTACTCTTTATTCCCGGAGATTAGAAAATATTGTCGGAATATCTAAAAGATACTATTGTTATTGGACGGGTTTTCTTTTCACTGATAATTGCGCTTCACGAACGGCTCAGTTGCAGGGAAAGGCATTTCCCTCCGTCGACCATCGCCATCGGTTCCGCGTGAATCAGCTGTCTGAAAGCAGCAATCAGCTGTTCCAACAATGACCCTTTGACGCATCTCTCCCAACTGATTTTTTTCCGTTCACTTTCTCGCTCATAATGTAGGTTAGGTCCGCGGAGAGTGAAAACACTCTCGCTCTCTATTTCGGCGCGGTGGCGCTGACCAGTCGTGAGTGGCGCCTACACCAGTGAGACCGCGGCCGCTAAACCGACTGTCCAGTGGATCGACGATGCGCGCACTCTTCTACTATGCGGAGCCCTCTGTCGAACCGTCTCAAGTCACAGCTCTTCCACGTTTCGCATACGGTTATTGTTACTTGTGCGTTTATTTTATTTTCGCATTTCACTGACGTGGGAACTGCCAAAGGTAAGTTGAATTTTCATTATTGATCGTGTTAAATTAATTTGTTACGCAAATAATTCTGTTTTCAAAATGATGTATATAATTTGATGATGGAGTAATGTATATATATATATATATATATATATATATATATATACTTAATATATAATAATATAGGATGGAAGTAATAAATAATGATAATTGTATAATTTGTATGATAATCACTTTCCTTGACTCCAAGCGAAGGAACATGCTTAGACAATTTTAAAGGAAATGACTGATGGAAACACAGATAATCATCGGATTTAAAACACAAATGTACACTAAATATACGATTAAGTTATGTGAAATTTCAAAGAAGAATACGATCTTGGGAGGGAGGATATGTCACTCCTAAGACCTCCACTCTGCACACGAATGTATGTATCAAACGTATGTATGTTTCCTATACAACAAACAAAATGCTCATCAAACACTATGAATAATGATGATCAGTTAATGAATAATGGCTAAAATAACTCGTAACGGTATTGTTAAAGAAAGACCTCCACTCTAAACACACCCATAGTGGTACGCTGTAAAGAGTATATTTTCTGGTATCAAAGTGTAATAAAACCTTTACAGTAATTTCTGTGCTGGCTTTTCAGGTGCTTTAATAATCTGATGTTTTCGGCATCGACAGAAACAAGAGTATCGTCCCGCGGTAATGATGGACGATGTTTTTTTGGAAGAGGACGAATCCGTTAAGTTCCTTGGAATGTACCTTGACCGAGGACTGACATGGGACTTTCACATTGACAGCATCTGCTCTAAGGATGCTTCTGGCATTTATGTTTTTGCGTAACCTTGCAAAATTCTGCTGTATTGGTGCATTAAAATGGTCTACTTTGGCCTGATACGTCCATATCTGTTCGAGTTTCCATATCTGTCGATCTGTTCGAGACTGTGGGGCAGCTGTTCTAAATACAAATTCGAAAGAGTATTTACATTTCAAAAGAACGCCGTCACAATTCTTTACAAATTGAATTTCAGAGAGCCGTCAGAGATGCCTTCAGGGAGCTTGGATTGTTAACTTTACACTGTCTCTATATCGACTTTCGGATTGTACATCATAGAACGACGGCATTTGAACACTTGCCGTCCCAAGTCGGTGTGAAACTGATAAACAAGCTGCTTGAAGGAATTAAACATTTCAGTAATTCTAAACAAGTCAAATCTCGATTAGAACACCTCCTGGTGTCAACTGCGTTTTATTCCGTTGAACGATTTGAAGGATTGCTAGGGTTAAAATTATTGAGAACTATTGAAAAACAACAATACAATAAACCCCCAGTTCTGATATACAATTGAATAACTATAACTGCAATAGACCCAACGCAAAATACATAAAGATGAATGTACCTGACGCATGCATGCAATCTTGTAATTGTTGACGCAATACAGATTATTATTATATTCTCGTATACTGTTTATTAATGTAAAAAATGAGTATTAATTTCTCAATTTTTTCATTAAATGGAGTTGTGTGATTCAATAAAACCGCTAGCCCGCCTTTTGGACTAATGGAGGTCGTCTCAATGTTCTGATCACGATTAAAATACTTATTTAATTCATTGAGATTTATAACAGGATCAGACAAACACTTAGGTGCTTTACCTGCACCCTGACTCTTTACTACCTTCCATAAATCCTTATTAGTTTTATTAGGATCCCACAAAGATCCAAAATTTCTATTTCTGGCGTCTCTTAACATACGCTTAATTCTATTTCGTAATAGTCTATAATTATTTCAAACCATAGGTTCTTTAGTTCTTAAATACCTTTTTTATACAATATCTCTGTCTTTCATAAGATTTTTCATATCATAATTTATCCACGGGCAAGAATTTCTTTTTTTTATATATTTTTCTTTCAGGCACATATTTAATATACAGTTTGTCTAACATACCACATAATAATTCAACTTTTGTGTTAACAGATTCACTACGATAAACTTGATAAAAATTCAGCTGTGAACATTCATGCTATAATTCGTTTACATTAATGTTTTTAAAATCTCTTATAACTATAACATCATTATTTTTATACAGTTTAACTTTTAGATTTAGTTCAATAAATACCAAGTCATGATACGAGATTCCAGATACAGGTACCTGACCAAATATTTTAACTCTATTGCAATCATTAACAATAAATAAATCTAACAAAGTGTCTGAATCAGGTAGGTGGTACATTGAATCCAATGGTAAAACAGATAAATTTAAATTGTTCAACAAATTTAACAATACAGTTTTTTCAGAAAATATTCTATCTGTATTTAAATTTACATTAAAATCTCCTACAACTAACAAATTATTATATACAGGTAATAAGTTTGCCAAACATTCAAAACATTCATTAATAAAGCCCAATTTCGGAGGTTTATATATAGCACATAACAAAAGTTTCCATCCCATGGATATTTATAAAATAATAAATTCTGGCTTTTTACAATAGACAGGATTAGACGTTTTTATTAATTTGTAACTTATCACATTATTTTTAAGTAAATGGCCAGACCGCCACCTTCCTTTTCTTCCCTGTCATGCCTTATCATATTGTAACCATTAATTTCATATGGTGGAGATGGTATTTCTGGTTTTAAAAACGTTTTTGAAGCAACGATGATATAAAAAAGGCTGTCTTTAAATAAATTAAAAAATGATTCTTTATGTACCCTCAAATTTTCAACATTTATATGCGCTACTCTAAAAAACCTCCTAGACTGATCAAATTTATCTCTTAGATCAGGTATTCCATCAACTCTCAACTTACCGGTAATCATGTTATCGACCATGATAAGTAGAAAAATGTTTCAAAACAAACCAAAAATCATTCCCAATTGACAAAAAAAATATTTGCACTCTAGCATCATATATTCAAGAAAACTAAACTTAAAACAACGCAACACAAAAATGATTCCTGCACTGTAAGTAAACGAATGTCATTCAAGCTTACCGAGATCCTTCTCATTGTCGATGATGACAAAGTGCTCTCCTTCAGTTTTTCTCATGAAGATCCGGCCATTCTTAACCCACAGGAAGGAGAACTGCTTTTCTCTCTTGATGACGCGCGCCGCATTTAGAAGTTTCCTCTTAGTTGGCGTTAGGCTTTCATTCACGTAGACTGGTGTTACCTCGCCGTCCATGAAACCCAAGTCCCGTGAGTTTAAGTTCCTCTTCTGTCTTCTTTTAGCCAGAAACTCCAACATGTCCATCTTCCGCGTGAACTTCACAACTATACCTCCAGATCTTCCAGCTTCGCCAGTCGCAATTTTATATCGGTAGCAGTTGTCAATCGTTGTCGGATCAAAATTGAAATTAATTACTGTTGAAATTTTTTCAACTACACTGATCAAGTTTTCGCCTTTTTTTGCAGGTACTCCGTGTATTTCTACAACCTTATCTCTCAGAGTTTGTTCCAAGTTGTTTACTCGATCGCTTAATTCTATTATATTCTTTTTTAAGTTAGTGTGTTCCTGGAGTAACAATTCCATATCTTTCACAACGGCATTTACTTTTTTATTTACCTCTTCGATCTTTTTACCGTTGTCCACAATCCATTCCGAATACGTCTCCAATTGCCGACGAAAATCACAGTTTGCCTCTTTTATCTTTTATCTCTTGCCTAAAGGCCCGCAACTCACATAATGTTAACAACAGAGGTCAGTTGCTCCGTGGATGCCGGGTGAGAAGGACGTGTTTCTGTGTCACTCCGTACTTTATCTCAACTCGCGTTTGTGCGTTTGTGCGAATTTTCGCGTGGATTCTGCAACTGCAGGATTTAAGTGTAGTGTGTGTGGGTGGCTCTGGTTTTTGTCCCTTGGTGCTCCGTTGCCTGGGTGAATATTGGTGAGCATTTCTTTTTATTTGAATTAAAGGTTAGTTTTTTTCACTTTTTGTCAAGTTATTCCTCCTTCTGGGGTAACTTGGGGTTTCCCCTTTTGGGAAACGGCACAGCCGATTTTTCTTTGTCTTCTATTAGAATTGGGGGTATTCAAGTCAAGTATTTTTTTTTGGGGTCACTTTGAAATTTTTCACTTCTGTCCACAACTTTTTTGTTTCTTGGGTTAGCACCCTACAAACTTATAGAGGGGTTGTTACTTGGCTCCAGAAAAATCTATTTCATTTTGGGTTTATTTTGAGCATTTTTGTTGTACTTATTGGTCTTGTTAGTAAAATTTAGTTTTTTTAAGTTTTCTCTAGTTGTAAAATTTTTGGGGGTCTTTTTGTGGTGGGGGTGCTTGCCACCTCTATTGAGCTCCTCTCTACCAAGTAGCTTAATTTTATCTCTTTTAGTTCTCGAGTTATTAAGCATTTTGTGTTTTTGTAAACAAACGCTCCCTGCTCTGTTCTCTTGGGCTTTGGGCGTTTTTGCTTGCTGGGCTGGTGGGGGACCTTGTCCTTCACCTTCCACCAGATTTGTCAGCCATTTGGCTGGTAACTTGATTTTTAGCGTGACTTTTTCGTACCTTGTCTGTTGCTGGCACAGCTTCGTCGCGGGGTGGCCGATTCTGCTCATTCCGGTGCCGATCGGTCCCGGGGGGGGGGGGGGGGGGGTCCTGGGTGTTTTTTTCAACATCTCTTGGCCTGGTCGCTTTTTATGTCAGTTTTAGGCCGTTTTTTGTGTTCTTTTCATTCTATCTTCTGTTTTGGGCTCTTAATACACTTAATATGTTTATTGGCCTATAGTCTTTACATTCTGAAGGAGTTTTTATCTTTGCTAATGGTATAATAAAAGCTCTTTTCCACTGACATGGATAAACAGAATTATATAAAGAATAGTTAAAAATATGACACAACACATCACTGATTTCTTCACAAACAAACAAACAAATTTAATAAATCTAATATGTATTTCATCATTACCAACAGCATTAGACGATATATCTAACATCATTTTAGGAGTTTCTTCTCTACGTATTACAGAAAAATATAAATATATCATCAATACCACTAGACACCTCTTTGACTTTTATAATAATCAATCAACTCTTCATTGATACTATGGCTAACACCACAGAAATAACTATTCAACTCATTCAGTTGTACAACAACATCTGACATAACATTACCATTTTTACCTGAGAGGGAGAGAGGGAGAGAGGGAGAGAGAGGAGAGAGAGAGAGAGAGAGAGAGAGAGAGAGAGAGAGAGAGAGAGAGAGAGAGAGAGAGAGAGAGAGAGAGAGAGAGAGAGAGAGAGAGAGAGAGAGAGAGAGAGAGAGAGAGAGAGAGGAGAGAGAGAGGAGAGAGAGAGAGAGAGAGAGAGAGAGAGAGAGAGAGAGAGAGAGAGAGAGAGAGAGAGAGAGAGAGAGAGAGAACTACGAATTTAAAATAGGAAAGGAATACACTTTCTAATTTTTTTAAAGAAGGCCGCCCATTTTCCAATATGGCGGCCAACTTTAAAATCTTTTTTGGAACACCCTGTAATTTATGTTGTTTCTAGATTCAACTCTACAAAATAATACATTTTTCCTTTTGAGAGTTTTTTAATATGGTTTAAATATGGTTAAATATGGAGTTTTAAATGGTTCAGGAGTTTTCATCATCCGAAGTCGGGCCTTCAGTATTCTCTCAAGTGTATCCCTGAGTGAAACTTAAAATTGAGCAAGTTCCAAATTTAAAGTGTGGTGCTAAGTCGTGTAATTAAAAAGTTAGCTATTGGATCACTTTCAAAAACTCACCCGGTATATCAAAAACAAATAAAAACTTTAAATTTTAACTTTGTTAATAAACACCATACACCTAAACATATTTGACACAATTAATATATATTTATTTTATATTTAATTTAATTATTATTCTGACTAAACGAAAATTCTGGACTTACATTTTCACTAGTTAAGTAACATAAATTTTTATAAGGACGTCATTTTTCCTGTTTGCTATTTTTGTGTAAGTAAATGAAACAAAACCTTTGAAATTCATAGTACTTAACATAAAACCAAAGTTTTTCTCATACATAATTAAAACTGTTTACAGCCTATATTACAAAAAAATTAAAAACTCTATAACACTATTGACATATCAAGCATAAGTTTTCAGAAATTTCGAGATAGCTATTACTCAAATCGTCGTCACTGCCCACATCCATGCCACTTGTAACTAAGTTACCAATTAGCGTATTTTCGCTTATGGGAGACTTTGAAATATTCTCGTACTCATTATCAAATAAAACGATAACACTAAAATTTACTGCTGTACTTTAGACCATTTAACCTAAAAACATGTAACAAGGTGGAATATTACCAATGTAGTGAGCAGTCAGTAGTGTGAATAGCAAACTCTCAATCACAGTCTGACAAAATACAAAGTCAAAGCCTTACCAACTAATATATTTCAATGTAATACATTTTTAAGCTGTTTATCTGATCCTGCTAAACGAGCATTTGACTTTGAAGGGTTCCTACGTAAGAGTATAGTCTTTTGACATCTTTCTTTGCACATGATTGCTATGTTGGGAAGGGCTTATTCAATGCTAATGTTGAGTTTAGCTAAAGTTAACCTTCCCCTTACGTGCAGAATCTGAAATCTGATGTTGTTACAGACTTGACTTCTGAAATCTGAAGTCATGTAGGTCTGAAGGGATCCAAAAATAGTCGGCGACGAAGAACAAGGAAGTTCAAAACGAACCTCCCCCCGCACCGTTCGACATCAGAGACACCCAGACCACAAACAATAGTACGATCTAGGTGTAAAGGTATTCTCATTGTCTCATCAGTTGCACGATTGAGCACACTACGATGTTGATTGAAACGATCCCAAAACACGGTGGAGCAA
Source organism: Homalodisca vitripennis (assembly GCF_021130785.1). NCBI lineage: Eukaryota > Metazoa > Arthropoda > Insecta > Hemiptera > Cicadellidae > Homalodisca > Homalodisca vitripennis. The sequence continues at coordinate 146,137,151 of NC_060215.1, forward strand.
CCGAGTCTCTACACAAAAAGCAGACATGATTAGAAGGGCTAATTTGATGCGAATGTTGAGTTTAGCTTCAGTTCTCCTTCCTATTACATGCAACATCTGAAATCTGATGCTGTTGCAGACTTGAGCCCTGAAATCTGGAGTAATGTTCGTGTGAAGGGGTTCAAAAAAGTCGGCCACGAAGAACAAAGGTAAGAAGAGAAGATCATCATTAAAGTATTTTTTCGTAACGAGGACCATAAAAATGGCCAATTTTAGATGAACGCCCACCCAAATCCTTCATAAGCTCATGCATGTACTTTCTAGTCAGCGGATGAGCAAAACTGTTTGTGATTTATTGGACGCTGTCTGTCGTAGTCCTGTAGGTGTAGAAAGCATCTTAGTTATTTCGTCATTTCCACTATCACCTTGGTCGTCTGTCTCAAATAATTCATCTGCTCCCGAATAAATTATAGTGGGTACTGGTGGTTTTAAAGAGGGAGGCTTAGGCGAGGAAAACACATTCAGTAGAAACTCATCCATGTGTTCATCATCATCTGTAGCTGTATCTTCTTCCATTTTCTCGATTTCCTTCTTGACGCCTGAGTGTAAAATGCTTTTCTTCTTACTGCCACGTAATTCCTTAATCAAAGGTTGGTATCGCTTTTAAAACATCTTCGTGAACTAAAATTTGTCCCGTTTAAACCAATTATATTTTGTCTTACCTTTTTTTTCAATTTTGATATCTCCTTGATAAGCTACTTCTTGTTTCATGTCACGAGTGATACTGATCTTACCGCTTGCTCTCTGATCAGTTATACAGGTATTTTTATTTGCTCCGTTTAGCATATATTTACGGTAAATTAACATTTCCTTAGTCACACACCGTTCTCCTGACACTCGACGATAAACGCTATCCATCTCTGTTATATATAAGTTGACTAGATTAAATCATATACAATACTATTGGCGGTAAGCTCCGGACGTAGTAGTTTGGCCTTTATGACGACAACACCGTCTATGGCACGCGTGGCCATTAGAACCACGTCTACTCCAATAGTTTCCGCAAAACCTTTGTTATACTAATAATACCACGTGCAAAGATTCGAACTTACCTTTGTCGGTCTCTTGACGCCACTGGCATCTGCATATTTTCTAACGTCGTTGTAACAATAGATCCGAGTGCTCGTAGTGACTCGAGGAAAGTGTCAATCCTGATTCGATATATGGCCTTAAATAGGTCGTGATCATTGTCAGGAAATCCGCGCCTGCCATTCTACGCTAGAGTGCATAGTTTTTCACGCAAGAGTCATGTGACACGTCTGTATTGATGTGGTCATCGTACACCTGCATAAGAGCATTATGAAATTTGCATTGTCCCGTATCAGCTGGTTTGAGATTCTACTGTACGTTCGGCAAAGATAGAAAACATCGATATTGTGGGTCGGGCTATAGTGAAATAAGCGACGACGTCATGCTTTTCACACGCTATGTCGTTATTTTAAAAGTTTCAAAATTGTCAAAATTTTTAAAGACAAAGAAAGCATATTGTATTCTAACCTCTCCTTATTTTTAGCCATCCTAACTGCTTATAGTAACCTGTTACATGTTCATCCAATCTGAGCTTGAAAATAAACCCAATACAAGCATTTCGTGCTCTTTGTAATTTCTCCACTAAAGTACTGCTTATATAATAAGCCATACTAGCATAGTCGAAAAATGGAAAAATCAATGTTGATACCAACAATTTTCCAACTACAATAGATAGACTAAAAAACTCAACCGCTTAAACTGGTACAAATATTGAAACACTCTCATATATATATATATATATATATATATATATAATTAATTATATATTATATATATATATATAAGTAGATAGTAATATGGGGTTTCTAGACCACTTGATTTCTATCTTCTTCTTTGTAAATAATATCTTCCTTATTTTTTTTAAAACATCTAAAGCGTTTAGTGTAACAATTTTAGGAAAAGTATTACCATTAAAAGAAGTTTAAACCATCTGTCTTTATCTCCATAATTGGTTTATCGATTGGATAGTAAATAATATTTAAGTCATTATATGGGATTAAAATAAATCCTTCTTCCTTTAAATTTTCCTTGTTGTTGTACAATTCGATAAACTTATTTTTAAAAAGTCCTTTAACAAAATAAACAGATTTTTTGCCACCTTTTTCTGCTAAAACTCCAACATAGCTAAATCTAGTCTTTCTATTAACTACAAATGCAGAGATTTTATAGCGTCCTGTAGTACTTAAATCCTTCCATTGTTTCGAAAAATGATCAACTAATTCGTTTTCGATTTCTCTAATTTGTTTATCTTTTTCCACACTATCTTTATATTTTTCCTGTTCTTCTTTTAAGTTTTCTAGATAGTTTCTTTTCCTAGTTTCCATACTTATTTCCTCAAATTCTTGTTCTCTTTTTTTTAATACTTTTTAAAAAGATAGAATTTAATGGATTAATTTTCTTAAATGTATTTGAAAATAATTTGTTTGTAATATTAAATCTCTTTCGATAGATAGTAGGAACAACATTTTTGGTGTTTATTAGTCCTAATTCTTCTAAATTGATCTCTTTTGGAATCGTCGAAAATAATGTATTAGACTTAGAAAAATATGTGTTACCTTCTTTTATATAACATTTGTGTTTTATCTTAACAAAAGTTTTATCTTTTTTGTCTTCTTTTACATAGATCAAGTTAACTGGTAAAAGATTAAAGCTTAATGCAGATATTATGTATGTAATCAACTTATTTCTTTCTTCCTTATCTGTTGGTAATTTTATTTGTATTCCTGTTAGTTTTTTTGTATTGTTATTTCCCCAATAAACATATTGTAAGATATCGTTAAAAACTATACAGCAACTGTTTTTTAATGTATTCGTTAATTTTGTCCACATTTTCGATAAGGATACAGAATAAAATGGAGCATTCTTAAAATATCTTCTATTCTGTTTTAATAAACTTATACAATCATCTAACGGATCAAATTCTTTATCGGTTTCGAAATTTTCGTTTACATAATTGTAAATAGTTGCTTCTAATCTCGTAATTCCATTATTTGTTGCTAACTCACAAGAGAATGTTTCTTTTAATCTTTTATCAGGACAATTTGCAAAATTTACTATATGGTTGTCTAATTGCTTATTAATTCCTGGACTCGTCATTTGGCAGATAAATTTATTATATATTTTTACTCTAGAATTAGAACTTAACCAAGTTAAACAATCTTTTCCAACAGTTTTGTCGTTATCTACCATAATTTTAGAACCATTTGTATATTCTCCTTGTTTACAAAAATTATAATTTTCTATTAAATATTCAATCATCTCTACTTTGTTAAAAATTCCAGAAAAATCTTACGTTATATCTAAATCTAATAAATAATAATGTTCTATAGCTAGTTGCTCTAATATTTCTGGTAGTTCTTCCAATAATATTAATAGTTTTACGTCTGCTAGTTCTATTTTGTATGGAATTGCAACTGGTTTTTTATACTTATTTTTAATAACTTTTACATCTTTATGTATAATTTGTTTAACTCCTTTTATTGTTATTGTATTAGAATCTAAAAATTGTGGCAATTTCGCTTTTACACCATGTTTTGCTAATGGAAATCTAGAAAATTTGCTTCTTAAGTAACTATTAAATGACCCACAAGCGTCTTTCTTTAATAATTTACCTTCTAAATCTGTAGAATCTGTTATTTTAACAATCATAATACTATCGCAAAAAGGTTCTGTAATTCTTCTAAATTTGCTCATTCTTTGCCCACTTTCTGTATAGTTTATATCTCCAATATTTGTAATTAGATTATCGTTATGTAAATTTTCGTTTAAAAGCCATAGTCCAAATCGTTCGTTAGTTGGTTTTATTTTATTTCCTAAGAGTTCTATTATAGAATACGAATTGCTTTCAGCGTGGATTTTATTTTCAGCTGCCATTTATTAAGAAAAAATTTTAACTAGGATTTTTAGTTTGTAAATATTTAGGTAAAAAGATTTAAAATATATCAATTTATGTTAGAATTTGAGGTCAGCTGAAATTTTTCCACCTAAATATTTGATTAAAAATGCAACATTTTCTGCAAAACCTAGTTAAATTTAAGAAATTTCTAGAGAAATTTTGCAAAAACATGATAAATTTTTGGTCAGTTGAAAAGTAGTATAGTAACCCTCCTTTCTTACCTATTTGAGGTTTGCTGTGTTGTTTCTCAGCTTCCTTTATGGTACATTGAACAAGATTTTACATTGCTTTTCGTTTGGCTCCGAAAGTGGTCTAGAAACCCCATATTACTATCTACTTATATATATATTATATATATATTAATTATATATATATATATATATATATATATATATATATAATTAATCTGATCTGACCATCACAAACTATTTAAGATTCAAAACATTTTCCTCATATGGGAAAACAACACCATCTATGGCCACATTGTTGATTATACTGTAATCTAAGGTATTTAAAAGTCTAATGGTTTCTAAAATAATTGGTTTGGACTTTGCAATATTTAAACTTAAACTATGAGCTTTACACCTAATAAGGAGTGTATTCAAATCTGAGTTTAAACTTTGTACAGCATTATTTATGTTATTAACATCAGCGTGAATGTACAACTGCAGATCATCTGCATATGCCATGGATTTACAAAACATCAAAGAATCACACATTCTATTTACGTACAAAGAAAACAACAAAGCTGATAAGGTGGAGCCTTGCGGTACACCCAATGTGTTACTCTTCCAGTCTGAGTATTGGCCACTTCCGGTTTTAATCTGTTGCAACCTACCATTTAAATATGAACTAAACCATGTTACTACATTATCATTAAAACAATAGGAACCCAATATTGCTAAAATTAACTGATGATGAACACAATCAAAAGCACGAGAAAAATCTAGTAATATTAACACTGTTAATTTTCTACTGTCCATTGCTCGTCTTATATCATCCGTTACATTTATAAGGGCCGTTTTGAGTACTAAAATAATTTAAACATTTGTTGGTACACCATCTTATCAATTATTTTTCCAAATACGCAAAGGATATTTATAGCTCTATAGTTCTTACATTCTCTTGGATCTGGTATCTTAGGCAAAGGTAATATAAGAGAAAGCTTCCATTGCTGAGGATAAACACTATTCATTAAAGAAAAATTAAACACATGGAATATGAGATCTTTAACTTCGTTAAAAATCAACTTTAAAAACTTCAAATATATCCTATCACTTCCAATAGCATTTGAAGATATTTGTAAAATAACCTTACATATAACATTTGTGTTAATCTGACTAAAACTAAAAAATCATCAATTCTCATATCGAATTCTCTTATACCATTATACTAATCAATCATTTCAACATCAATAACATTATTAATTCCACAAAAAAAACGAATTTATGGTGTAACAGTGTCTCGGAGTTGAAAATGTGGATAAAATTTGTTTGCTGTTTTTTTTTATAGTTTTCCGTAGTTTGAAAACAGTTTTTTATAGTTTGAAAACTTTTCTGTCTCTGTTTGGTTTCGATATCTCGTGACTTGGCGTTTCTTATTTCTTTTCGATAATTTTGTTTGAAATTTCGAACAAAGTTTTGAATTGGTCATTTTCGGTCCCTAAATATATCGAATGATAAAACTTGAGCCTTTCTCTTGATTTGAGAATATCTTGAATAATCCAGGTATTTCTTCTTTGACATTTTTGAATGGGCAAGTGACATTTAAATGAAAAATTACTCGTTTTAAAAATGCTCGAAAGAATTATTCAGGAGTGACACTCTTTCCTGAGACAGTTGTTAAAAAGAACAATGTTTGCAGACTTTACATATCGTCTTATTTTCACGGAGGGAGGTTCTAATTTTGGTTTGAAGTGAGTAATTACGGGTTCCGGGGCGAAGTGATATGATAAGGCCGCGATCAGAACAGAGACCGAAACGTCTGGGACATTTGTGGTGATGTTGTCGATGGCCGTACTCGACGCGGCAGACACTCGTGTTGGTGAGTTCACGGACCATGTTAAACCGAAAGAAGATAAGATATCGCGAAGCCGCTGAGCCAGGGGTTAGCGTAGACCAGAACGTCGATGTTGAAGTCACCAACGATGATGAACTTCAATAATTTTGAATGAAAAAAATTAGAAGTGTTTCAAAATTTTCAAAAAATGTTGTGCTGCACTCATTTGGAGATTTATATAAGGCAATTACTGTGATTTTCCTAATGGATTTTTGATCAAGTTTTACCCCAGCCACTTCAAAGTTTAGATTACTGCTACAATCCACTTTTAATAGATGGTAATTTAGTCCGTATTTGACAAAGATCGCACGCCACCCTCTTTGCAATTTGTTCGCTTATATATGCTAGCCATTTGTAACTATTGATTCTGAACATCGCAACAGTATCAGCCGTAAAGCCATGCTCACAAACAACAAATATGTCAGGATGCAGCTCTTCTGCCATGAGCATCAGCTCGTCGACTTTATTTGTGGCAGGCTGTGCGTTCTGGTGCGCAGCAGAAAATACTTGAATTTAATTTAGTATTTTGTGAATTTAATTTGGGTTTTATTGAGACTTTTTGGTTACGTGATTCCCCGATTCTGATTTTTATGTCAGATTCACAAATTGAAAGGCGGACAGTTTATGCTGATTCATGGCATTAATAAAAGGCAGCGAATCAGGGTTTTCATCCATCGTCCACATGCCAATCAGCGCCCTTTTCCTCGTCAATGTGTTGAAAATCATCGCTGTTGTGTTCTTTACCACAGTCATTGCACAAAACAAACATTAACTTCTTTTTCATTGGAGCCGGAAGCACTGGGTGATAAAGATCTTTTCGAGGGAGCATTTTTCACTATAGCAGACCTTAAACTTGCACTCCCTTTTCTCTACACTCTTTGTCAGCATGGTAAAAGGTAGGATTGGTTACAGAATATTTCAATACTTAAAAACGTAGGGATAAAGGGAGCATACGTCCACGCAGTGTATTTTCTCATCGTCTGTACTACTGTGATACGTCATGGCATTCTCGGTTCTTCCTCCAAAAAATGCGTCTTGTGGATTGAGTGGCAAGGTGTTCAACACCGAATGGTTTTCCAAGTATGGAAAACCATTAAATCTCGTTTTTCTGATTTTAGTTTATTGAAGCCAAATTGCCACATCTCCACCTCTAAGGTGTACGTGGCAGCTTTCCTATTTTGGCTCTTGTGCTCTCGTATCGAGGGTGTATGAAGGATCTTCTTTCAATGGTTCACCTCATTTGTACGGGAAACACTTTGGACATCCGTGATAGTAGCAGCCTTGAAATGCATATATTCTATCTCCGTCAAATTCCTTTACTTTCATTACATAAACTTTGACCTCTCGCTCTCTTCCTACGTGACGTATTCTAACACCTCTCCGCGATGCCAGATTGATAATAATCTGTCAATATCTTCTTTTGCAATATTTAATTTGTTTCGGGTTTTAAAGGGTTACGCTTAAACGGGTTGACATTGCATTCGGCTGAAAATAGAGGTCTACATTTTATACACGCCTTTGCAAGTACGTCAACGTCAGAGCTACAATATTCTTTTAGTTCTTTCTGAAAGTCAAACACTTAGTTATTGCATACCTGTTCATTGTGCTTCTTCTCAATATTTGTAGTTCCTTCTGACATTATTACTGGAATAACAGAAATATCGATGTTTTCTGAAAATGTTAGAGGTTTCAAAATTTGTTCTTTAACAACAACATCATGTTTATCAATACTAGGTTTTACACCAACAATTCTTTTTTCTTTGCTAAAATTATGAAAATTCCCTCTACCTTAATTGTGGCAGTTATCTTATCAGCTTTTTCGATACGAGACATTAAATTATTAAACACTTCTTTCGCTTCAGCGTCAAAATATTTTTCAACTTTTTTAATTCTTTCATCAATTTTGGTTCTCAAAGTTAGTAAATTTGTAATCTTGTTATCATATTCTGCCTTAAAATCTTCAATTGTTACACCAATAACGCCCGAATCTGTTTCAATATTTTGTAATAAATTTTCAATCTTGTTATCAAACTCATTTCTCAAATTATTTTCATCAAAATGTATATTCAAATTATTAACTTTATCTCGAATTATATCATCTATATTTGGAATATTTTCAGTTTTAATTTGTGTTCAAATAAATCAAAAATTCCATATTTATCAAGTAATAATTTGTTGAAATCTTCTTTAAAATATTTATCATTAATCAATTTCTTCATATCAAAAACACATAAATGTCCACAAATTTGTGGATCTTTATAGTCTTGAATTTGAGAGTAATTACAATAAATGTTTGATTTTTTCAAATACTTGATCAATTCTATCGGTGGTTTGTCCTCAATTCTTCCATATGAATCAAAATAATATGAATTTTTATCATTTTTATAATAACAAATCCAATGCGTTCCACTCCCCATAATCGAGTCTAAATTCATAGTTCAACATTCAAATTTCTTAACTTTTTAAGGTAATGTATCAATATGTGAACTATAAAAAATAACTTTTATTAAAACATTCTATAATTTCTTAAACAACTGTAATTAAATTTTTGTAACAAAATTAATTTTTTTTCCTAAATAATTAATGGATTAAAAAAGTATTCAGGCGATATTGAAAGGGCAGAGTTTAAATTTTTTTATCCAATTAGTAACCAACATTTGAATGAACCAAATAAAAGAACTGAGTTTGATATTGATTTAATATAGTCAAACATATTTTAGAACAAATTATGGCAAATTAATTGATAATTTCATAATATTTTTATTCTCTAAAATTGAAGTAAGAAAACGCAGTAAATTGATACAAGAAACTGACAATTGTGGTCAATTAAGTACAATTAAAGGAACCATTTCTTATTCTAAAAATTATGTATTTTCAAATAGTTTTGAATTAGCTAATTAGTTTCAAATTAGTTTTTAATTAAATTTGGACAATTTGAAGCGGTTGGCGATTTAGCACATTTCGACTTAGGATTATTTGAAAATGTAAATTTTCCAATCTATAAAGGTGGCTTTTACATTAGTTTCATAAGAGCTGAAGATGATGCGATATTAAGAACAAAAACTAGAAATGATATGCCAGTTGATGGAAAAATTACAGTTAACGAGTTTTTTATTAGAGTTCCAATGACTGATTACAAAACTACGAGTAAACTTAGGTTGATTGATGAAATTATAAAATCTCAAAATATTATGTTTGATTTTCTAGATTGCCAATGTATTGAACAAAAAGATATTAGTGGAACAACTTCTTTTTTTGAAGGTTATTTTTGACGATGGAAGGAATGGCCTTCCCAAAATCCACAAACCTACCATCCCTCTTCGGCCCATCATTAGTTCTCGTGATTCACCTTGCAAGGAATGATCTAAAGTCCTTTTGGACATCTTAACGCCATTGGTAGGAAAAACTGACTCTTTCGTCAAAACTTCCAGGGATTTTGTAGAGAATTCAAAATCCCTGAAGTTGACTGAAACTGACAAACTGGTAAGTTTTGATGTTGAAAGTCTATTTACAGATGTACCAGTTCCAGACACTCTCGAAATTATTAAATCACGTCTCAAAGAAGACCAAACATTAAAGGATAGAACTAAACTTCCCGTGCCAGTAATTATGGAACTGTTAGAACTATGCACTCAATGCAATTATTTTGAGTTAGAGGGTAAAATTTACCGTCAAGATGAGGGGATGGCAATGGGTTCTCCAATGTCTCCTATTTTCGCTAATATCTTTATGGAGGAATTTGAGCGAAAAGCTTTGGCTTCAGCTCAGTTCAAACCGAAGATTTGGTGGAGGTATGTGGATGATACCTTTGTTATTTTTCTCATGGAGACATTTGATTAAATAATTTTTTGAATCACATTAATAGTATTTCTCCTTCCATTCGCCTCACAATGGAAGTGGAAGTCCAAAATAAGCTTTCCTTTTTGGATGTCTGTGTATTAAGAGATAGAGATGTCATTAAGACAACTGTTTTTCGAAATAAAACACACACAGGAGAATATTTAAATTATCAATCCAACCATCAAAAATATGTCAAAGAAGGAGTAGCCTACTCGTTATTTGATAGAGCAAAGAGCTTGTGCCTAGATAAAGATGGATTAAAAGAGGAATTTAAGAAATTTGAATCGGATCTCAGAAACAATGGATACCCTCAATTAGTAATAAATAAGTGCAAACGAACCAGAAGAATTGTGGTTCTGACTCTGAGTCAGAAAAACAGAATTGTGATAAATTTGCGTTTATGTCAATCCCTTATGTGTCGGGATTATCGGAGAAAATTAGAAGAGTAGGTAGAAAGTACAACATTAGAACCGCGTTTAATACACACAACACTCTTAGACAAAGTCTCGTAAAAACAAAACCAAAGAATGGCACACAGGATTCCAAAAACTGTGTTTACAGTATAAAGTGTAGCCGCAATAGGGAATACATAGGCGAGACAAAAAGACCACTAAACGTAAGGATAAAAGAGTACAAAGAAAACACGAGAAAGGGTCTCACAGAAAAGTCAAAATTGCGCACCATTGTTGGTCCAAAGACCATCATATGAATTGGGATGAAGCTAACCAACATAATACATCGGGAACCACATTTCTTCAAAAGGAAATTAATTGAGGCAATATACATTAAATTGGCAGACCAACCAATCAGTCAACCATCAGTCGAGATTAGGTCGCTTTGGTTGCCAATTCTAAAAAATGAACTAAAAAGAAAACCAAAAGTATCAAACGGATCAGATATTTGTAATAAACCAATGCGGGATCACAATATGGTTTTAAGAATTTCATCTCGCATGAACCAATAATAACGAAAGGGCCCATTCCTGTCCCCCTTCCTTTTGATTTCCGCCATCTTGTCTTTGTGTGCCGTAACGATTGGCATTGGCTAGTGCCCTCTGGTCAGTCGTAGGTGGTTAGTAGACGAATGCAGACGTATTGTGAACTGTATTCCGTAGTTCAGCTTTAATGATTAGTGTTGTGTATAGTTTTTTATTAAGTGCATGTTTTTAGAGTTAGTGAAGTTGACAAACAACATGGTGGTTGTGATTCCTAAATTAGGCGTGCCACAGCGCTTTGGTAAGATTTGTTTATTTTAACCTAGTTTGTATTATGTATTAGGTTAGTTCTTTACCTGAAGAAGAGATCAGATTGCAGATCTCGAAACGTAGTATTACTGATTTCTTGTTTCACTGAACGATGGCAAATGTCCGGAAAAATCCTGTTTCCTTGAACAACTTATTCGTCCGATATCACATTGTAGTCCCAAGTTCTTATTATAGGTTTTCAAACTTCCAAATTCGATAGTTTGAATGTAAAAATTATCAGAGTAAAATTGAATGGTTCTTATTATCCAGATGAATTACAAAATTTAAACATTTTCGGAGGTCTATTCAGAATTATGTTTTAGATGTATCAAGATTTTAAGAAAGTTTACTTAAAAAATATGGAGATGTGATACAATCCCAAAGAATTTATAGCAATAATAATAATTCTTTATTGCAGTAAAACAATTAACAAAATTGCGTTGCAAGCTTCATTTCAACATAGTGATTTAAAACAATCTATAAACTAAAAACAGATCTTATCATAGGCACAGTCAATTCCACATACTAATTAGTGAACCTAACAATATATTGTATTTTGCATGTTTTGGATATCAGAAAAGGATAAATAAAATAATAATAATAAAATGCTAATTTTCATTCCAGCGGCCCATCGTAAACTCATCAACGAAGTAAAATGCCTTTGACAACAAAAAGTGTCTTAATCGAGATTTGAATTGTTTGGGTTCATTAATACGTTTAAGATCTCCAGGGAGCTTATTGATTAACTTGACACCCATTTGAGATGGCAAGTGTTCGAACATAGCCGTTCTATGCTGTTCTGTCCTGAAATTGTTCCTGCCTCTGGTCTCGTACTGATGGACGTCCCTGCCCTGAACCAGTTCACATTTGAATCGGCAGTACAAGGTGACGTCGAGAATATAGATGCTGGGTAATATTAGAAATCCAAGGTCCCTGGAGGCAATTTTACACGTCTCTCTGGGGTTTAATTTCGAAATTATTCGAACAGCTTTCTTTTGTGTTCTAAATACTCTTTCAAATTTGTATTTAGAACAGCTGCCCCATAGTCTCAAACCGTAGGTCAAATGTGCATGTACTATGCCAAATTAGGCTGTTTTTCAGTACATCAAACGAGCAGAATTTTGCTAGATTGCGTAAGACATAAATGCCTGAAGCAACCTTTGAGCAAACTCTGTCAATGTGATCACTCCAGGTCAGTCCCCGGTCCAGGTACATCCCCAGAAACTTGGTGGATTCGGCTTCATCTAAGATAGCTTCATCCGCCATCACAATTGGTCTGTATTCGTCTTCTTGTTGACGGAGACAAAATTTTATTACTTTGGCATAGTTAGTTTTTAGATTTATCTTTGAAAAGTGCTCGATGCATGCGTTTAGTTCAATAAAGGCTTTGATCTCAAGATCTTGTTTCGTACTTGATCTGATGCAGAGAGTCGTATCGTCCGCATATTGAATCATCTCTCCATTTTGAATTGATGAATTCAATCTGTTGACGTAAATGAGAAAAAGTATGGGGCCCAAAATTGAACTCTGGAGAACACCGTACTGCATTTTTACTTTGCCTGACAGGGTGTTCGCGATCTGCACACACTGCTCTCTGCCACTGAGGTATGACGAAAGCCATTTATGCGGCTGACCTCGGACACCACATGTCCATAACTGATGCAACAGTGTCCCATGATGCACACAGTCAAAGGCATTTGAAAGGTCTACAAATATGCTGAGCACTTGTTCTCGTCTCTCCAAGCCATCAACAATACAGTCAATGAGTTTCGTTACAGCATCAATGGTCGATTTGCAAATAGGCCAATTTATGTCATTGATACAACAAAAGTTTTGACGGATATTTATTACGAAACAAAAATTAAAATCATGTTAATACATTTTATTAAACTCTTCAATTATGATATTTTCTCGTATACATTTTTTACAATATGCTTGTTTTTTTACCTCTACTATAATGCCAATTGTAAACGTTAGAAATATTCTTGAATTCTTTACAACGGGTAAATTTTTTATCTTCCAAATCTAATTTTTCCATTTTAACGTATAATTGTCTTTCATATTTATTATGACACTTTTTACACATATACTATTTTCTATTCTTATCTTTATAAAACTTCGATACATTTTTAAATTCTTGACACTTTGTACATTTTTGTGAGCCTCCATTTATATAGGAATTTTTTTATTATAGCCTTTACTTTTTCAATTAATAATCATAAAACCTTCCAGTTATTTCCTCATTATTTAAATCTTTATACTGTAAGTTACAGGATCTGTGTTATTAACTTGATAAATAATAAAGATTTCTCTTGACCAATGAAACCCTTGTTCTTATGTTTGTTCGAAAATGTTTGTTTCTTATTAGCAATTCTTACATGATCATTGACTTTAAATTTAGTTTTCGTGGAATTTCTGGCCGAACATACTTGAAAACTGTTTCTAATAAATCGTTTTCTGCAACTTTATTTTGTCAATGGCGTAGTGTGGCGGGTACGGCGGTTATCGCAAGATAACCAGATAAAGCAACGTCGAGCGTGGCTGCTGCTTGGATGGGTGACCGCTAAGCGATCCTGTCCTTGCAAGCAGCCCGCCTGCCCGGCCATTTGTGGTTGTTCAGAAGACACCTTTAAGCCGTTGGATCCCAGGTTAAGTGTTAGAGAGGGCTTCTTAGCCCTAACTTCGCCTGGTAAAATAAGACATTCTTTACTTTTTTTTTACTTTTTTATCTACATTTTTCGGTTTCATCTTGATTGTGCTGTGAACTGTATCGTTAAAATTGTTTACGAATTGTTGAAGAATATCAATAAATTTAAAGTTTTTATTAATCCTAAAAATAACTTTCATTCTCTCATTTTGAGTTCTGTTATATGTCAAATCAAATCAAATCAAATCAAAAAGTATTTATTTCTTCATCAAAAATTTATTTACATTTAGTTTACATGTATTTTTCTTAAGTGAATAGAATATACTACAATAACTTAGTTACGTTGCTGTAAATCTCTATAAAATAAAACTTAGAAATTAATTCCCAAACTAAGTAAGAACTTGTGTTTTGAGAATGAGTCTTGTACTGTACCGCATTGTTACTTATACTTTATAGCTTAATTACAACAAACTAAAAAGGATATCTATCAAAATAATTAAAATTTCTGTAGAAATAAATATAAAAATATTTAACATTAAAATTATTAATTGATTAAGTTTTTAATAATTTAAAAAGAATATACTACAGATTTGTTTGGTTACATGGGAGAAGACTATGGCAGTTGCAACCCTCCCACCCCCCACCCACCACCTAATGACACGTCCCCAATCACTCACACTCACATACACCCAATACACACTACTCGAACACCGCGCGCGCGCGCGCGCGCGCGCACACACACACACACACACACACACACACACACACACACACACACACACACACACGCACACACACACGCACGCACGCACACGCACACCGCACACACTGACACACGCTAGCGCACACAAAGACAACACATTTGTACTACGTTAGGTCGAAAGTTAAGTTTTATAATTGTTTTTTTATCTATAGATTGATGTTATAATTTGTTCAGATTCTGTCCCTTCCAACCTCCAGTAAACCATGTATTAATTTTCTTTTTATATGTCGTGCTTGTATAAAAGTTGTTGTGCTGTAGGTCTTCAGGTATATTTCTGTATAAATAGTGGGCTATAATGAACGGATTAGTGGTCGAGTAAGTCCTTGAAAGTCTTGGTACACGTATTCCAACATTGTCCGCATTTCTTGTGTTGTAGTCGTGGGTTATTTCGTCGAAGATTTCGTCAAATCGCTTGTGTATATGCATCAACAATTTCCTAACAAATAACTGTCGTATGTCAAAAACTTTTAAGCTGTCAAAAACGGCAATTTGTAGAGTATCGCCTATTTACTCTTAGAGCTGCTTTTAGCTATTGCCTTTTTGTGTAACTAATAACGGTTGTAGAATTGTTTTGTACGCTCCACCATATGCTATCAATCCATTTTCTAAAATAGACTGTACATACGCGCAATAGGTCATTCTAATTTAAAAAGTGACTAATTTTGTCTAAATGCATAAATAAGTTTTCTAAGTTTTTTATTTAAATAATCTATATGTTCTGTCCAGCTTAGCTTGCGATCAAAAAAAACACCCAGATATTTATAACTCGTCACACTTTCAATTTCCCTCACAATTACACGTTGTGTTGTCGAAATTTCCACAACTATGCAGTTTAATGTTTTGGATTGGTATGTCTCCTCTGTCTCTTAATGATATCGGCAGGAAGTTTGTTTTTTTCGAACATTAAGTGTGAGTAGATTGTGGTCTAGCCATTTTTTAACAGAACTCAATATCTTTGGTGGCCTTGCTCTGACTTCCTCCCAACTCTTACCATCAAAGAATATCGCTGTATCATCGGCAAAGAGATAAAGCTTACCCGTTATATTTTATTTTAGCAAGGTTATTCGCGTATATGAGGAATAATGTGGGGCCGAGCGTACTCCCTTGAATGACGCCGTAATCTATGGTGGTTTCCCTACTATTGATGCCCATTAATTGTAACAAAACTGCTTCCTATTTTCTAAATAAGATTTAAACCAATTTAATGAATTTCCTTTTAACGCCAATTAACTCTAATTTACTTAACAGTTTGACCCTATCTACCGAATCAAACGCTTTTTGCGAGATCCAGAAACACCAACAGACAACGCCTGTTGCTACTAACAGCCTCGTTGATATCTTTATTCAAACAAAAAAGTGCATCTGCAGTGTTTCTAGATTTTTCTGAAACCATACTGCGAGTCTGTTAAAATATTATTGGCATTTAAATACTCAGTTAACTGTTCGTTTACTATCTTCTCAATTACCTTAGTGAAAACGCTCAATAATGATATAGGCCTGTAGTTAGATTTGATTGTATATCATTTGATTTATAAATTGGTACCACTTTAGCAATTTTGAACGCGTTGGGGAATTTTCCCAGAGCGGATGCTTTCGTTTATTATATTTAGCAGCGGTTTCCCCCAATACACTTAAATTGTCTTTTAAAAAGGAAGCAGATATTCCGTCATAGCCCGGAGCTGAGCCACCACGTAGTTGGTTTGACGTGCCGTTGTAAGTCCATCCTCCGTGACAGTGTGCAGTGTAAAGGTCGAGTAAGTCGCAATAGTCAGTGTCGTCTACTACAGGTGGGCCGCTTGAATCAATCGCATTTCGCCAGATTAGAACCGACTTGAGAGAAATATTGATTAAATTCTTCTGCTACCTTTAACTTAATTTCTCCAGATCCTACTGTTTGATTAGTTGTAAAATGTTCCAATGGAAATATATCTTTTTTGTTTTTTCTACCCGCAAGTTCGTTGACAGTTTTCCAAAAGCTTTTTGGATCATACTTTGCTTCGTTGAGTTTTTCTCTATAGGTATTGTATTTTAACATTTTTAATAATACTATTCAACCTATTTCTATATCGTAAGTAAACAACTTTTATATTATTGTTAAAGGGTTGCGATTTAACTACCTTACTAAGCTTTTCTCGTCTTCTTATAGATCGTACTATTCCTTCAGTAATCCAGGGTTTTATAGGTCTTAAAAATGCAGGTTTTACTTTCATGGATTTTTTTGATTTTTCTAAACAAACACTTATAGTTCCAAAAAATCTGTTGGTAGCGGTATTCAAATCGGTAGCTTCCGTGACACCTGCCCAATTGCTGTTATTTATCTCTGCGGTTAATTGTTTTTTATCTATATAAGTACTACTGTTAAGTGTCCTGCTAGCATTGCTTCTATTAAATTTTACTTCTAAAAACACTGCATAATGGTCTGTTATGTCTGTTTCGATCACTCCAGTCTGTACATTTGTGAAATTATCGTGATGTATGAAGACGTGGTCGATGCAGGTTTTACTCTCTCCCACTACTCTTGTTGGTTTGTCAATCCCACACATAAAACCCAGCGTCATACAACACATCCAGGTAGCGTTCAGTCTTTGTTGTCAGTAAGTATCAAGTTAGCATTAACATCCCCCACTAGTATATACGTCTTGTTATTAATCATGTTCCCATAATAGTTGTTTAGTGCTGTAGTAAAATTGTCAAGGTCACTATCGTGGGTCCTGTATATTGTAAGTAGGTTGCATTGTTTGTTTAGATAAGTAAAGTCCAGACTCATACCGTACACATCACCAAGCTCTAACTCTCTCACAGACACACTCACTCTCTCACTCACATACACCAATACGCCATCATTTTTGTTTTTTACTTTAGTAACTTGAATAAACGTAATATCCCTCTAACTGAATCCCCAACCCTGTTCCGCCAAGCCATGTCTCCCCTAAAATTATAAAATCAAACTGTGTTTTAATTTGGTTTAAGTGTATTAATAGTGAATCAAAATTTTTATTGTTGCTTCTAATATTAAGATAAAAAACCTTAAAACTTTGTTCCTCTGAGGAAAACACCAGATCAATATTTTGAAACTTTTCAACAGAATAACAATTTAATTTTCTATACTCTTCAACCTCAAGGTCAAAATTGTTCATTTTATGAATAAAAATAATTAAGAAAAAATGGGGGAAAATTAAAAAAATGTTTCAATAAACAGAATATAAATAAAAGAATCATTTTCAACCCACCCGCCCTGTTTCTAGTTCTTATATTATCTATGTACATGTTTTATATTAAACTGAAATGTAAACTTAATTTTAATTTAAAAGTACATCAATGAAAAATAACTTGTTTTTCCTTCATAAAATTGTTAGACATATTGATAGGAGTTTAATAAGAACAAACGAAGTGTCCTATAAAAATAAAATAAAATACAAAGAAATTTAATTTGTGCATATATGTTTATAGGGTATGTTTAAATAGAGACGTTACAGTAAATAATCCAATTAGCATGAAATTACGAGTTACTGAATTATTAAAATATGCTTGAAACTGGGTTAACCATATTATACACTAGGACTTACGGAATAATCAGATTGTGGCCCTACATATTTTATTACTATAATAATTAATATAGGCAATAGTTTCCTATCAGTGATAATAAACATTATTTAGTAAGTTATAACTTTATAATGTTAGGTAACTATTATATGATTACATACAATAAGAATTACAGTACACTTAATAAACAATGGGCAAGATTAAATACACAGTTCCTTTATTTCAAATCAGTTCAAATCATACTAAGAATGCAAAGCATAATATTGTGCAAACATCTCCTATTACACTAATAATGATGGAAATAAAAATAAGTGTAACCTTTTAAAACTAATTTTTATAAAGATTATAACATTAGCTTAGTTTAACATAAAACACCATTGTAGAGTAAATAAAACTGATGTACTAAAAATCCTATTTTAACTAGATATGTAAATTATTAGTAGCATCCTATCCTTATACAGGTTTTGTGTTCTTTTTCAAATTTTGGATAACTGCTACTTGTATTTTGTATATATTCAATCAATAATGTATTCTATTTTTAGCTGACAGTATTGTTACCACTCTTAATAATTAATTTTTTTATAGTAAACATGTTTTAGTAAATAACGTTCCAACAATAGTAAAAAAAAACACACTAACTATGGTTTAACCTTTATTTTTAAAAATTTCCTCTTAGATTTGTTTTTCTGTCACAAAAAAATTAGGGTTTTAATTAGTAATTACACTCTGAACCGTAACACTGGTTTTGCTGTGTATTCAAAAATAGTTTGTTTTATATACGTTAACATATATAAGTATAAAAAACCATTTTCAACCTTAGTGACCCCCCTTCAAAGGTTTCAAAAAATAGTTACACATTTATATCTATATACATTTTAAGTTAGGTGACGTTTGAAATTTAAAAATGTTGATATTGATTTTTATAATTGGTTACTATTA
The DNA here is from genome assembly GCF_021130785.1 of Homalodisca vitripennis. NCBI lineage: Eukaryota > Metazoa > Arthropoda > Insecta > Hemiptera > Cicadellidae > Homalodisca > Homalodisca vitripennis. The sequence continues at coordinate 146,156,148 of NC_060215.1, forward strand.
AAATTTACTCCAGTATCTTCTAAACATATCTTACTTTTTAACTCTAGTTGAGCTGGGTGATGCGTCCATATGGCGCCTTAAGGTGTCCGTGTTCGAGCCACCATACGCCGGTGAGGTGTCATCTGGTGCCGTGTTGTCCTCAGATGTAGTTGTTCGTGGTCCCGCAGCTACCATGTTGGCACCCTCGCAGTCCTGCACTCTCACAGCTTGCGAGTCTGCTGTCTTGCGTACCAAAATCTTGCCGTCACTCACCCAGGCGTAGGCGAGCTTCTTCTCTTTGACCAGGGTTCTTCGCGTGTCCTAGAAGTTGTCTGTTGTGTGCCGTGAGGTGTTCATTGACGTACACAGGGGCTTGCTTGAGTGTCGGGGACAGGTCCGTAGTCTCGATCATCTTCCTCTTGGCTGCGGACAACCACACGGCTCTGGTGTATCTTGACACAAACTGTATTACTATGCCTGGAGCCAAAACGTTCTTAGTGGGTCTCGACAACCGGTGTGCTATAGAGATGTCCTCATTTTGCATGATTCACACCCAGGGCCTGGGCGACCATTCTCACTACATTGTAGATATCCTCATTACGAGAGTAAGGGATTCCTCTTGACTTCTATGTTTCGGTTTCTCGAATACTGCTGAATTTCGTTAATTTCATTTTGCATGCTGCCAACCTTCTTGTCTAATAGGGCGTTTTTTATTGTATAATTCTTTACATTTAACTTTCAGGTCTGCATTTTTCTTTTTCAAGCGTAGTTAATTTTGTTTGTACTCCCATCTAGCGTAGTGCTGATATTTTTTTGAGTGTAATTTCAAGTGCAACGAAACTCTCTTTATTTTCTTTTGCTGTTTTTAAGCATTTCTTGTTGTATAGATTTCAGAATACTCATAGCTGCTGTATCCTCCAGACCGGGGCTGTAACCGCTGGCACTCCGGCTTGCAGTCCTCACACCTCCACTCCTCAATCTGCTTCTCTGTCATACCCTCCAACTTAGCCACCGTTCTGACACGACAACACGCCACATGAAACTCCTTTGCACATTTCTCGCACTTAATAATAACTTCTTTGCGATTTGATATTAACTGTTTACACTTACCGCAAGCCATAGGTTACGCCTTTCAAAAAAAATAAATGGCGAAAAAATAAAATATGTCTGACACACCTCCACGCTAGTCAGTAATACACTTGTTATGAAGAAACAATAAACTTGTTAAAATTATTACTTGTAAAAAAATAATTACCTGTAAAATTGTTATAATATCACTTTACATGCAGTTGCATACTATTCATCAGGAAAGAACGGGCAGGTAGGTTGAGCAAACCTTATCAAGCGGAGCGGCTTATCATAACGACCTTCCGACTCAGTGGCCTGATAAAGACTGAAGTCTCTACAATACTTGATTTCTCTTCGTTTTCAGTATGATAAATCTTAATGTTGTATTTTCTCAAAACTTCGTTAAATTCTTTATTTTTAAACTCTAAACCCTTATCTGTATGAAGTAGGTTTGGAGGTTTGTGATTGATCCTTATGGCATCTTTTACTATATCTTCGAAAGCTTTTGAAACATCCTTGCCGTTTTTTCTTGTGATAGCTCTTGACCAAGCATATTTTGAGAAAGTATCAATAACATTTAACATATACTTAAATCTATTATTTTGATCTGAATAGTTAGACATTATAACTAAATCTGCTGCCCATAAATCATCAATTAGAAGAGTTATAGTATTTCTTTTTTCGTATTGGTGCATGAATTTATCTAGCTTCTATTTCTATTTCTTCATTATTCTTCAATTCTTTCTTAACAATTACTTCTTTTTCATTTGGATTCTTTATAAACTTACTTTTATTTGTTTTACATTTTGCAGGAATTCTAAACAATCCATTTTAAGTTTGAACAATTTTATAATCTATATTTTTAGTTTTCTTTTCACATTTGTGATAGTGAATTAAATTATCTTCCATTTATTCCATTTAATTCATCTAATATATATATATGATTTTGTTTCATTTTTATAACCATACGGTACTGTATCAATATTATTTTCTAGAACACTACCATCAATATTATTTTCTAGAACAATTCATTTATCATCTTTCGAGCTCAGTGTTAACTTGTTAATGGTAATTGTATACAATTGACGATTATAATTTCTAATGCAGGTCATCTCACGAAATTCTTCTTTATCTTCGAACAAACATTTCGATTATCTATATTTAGGGTTTTATTTACAACGCTTCTCTTAATATTCCTTTACATCTAACTGGATTTGTATCTAGATATTTGTACGAGTACATTTTCGATCTCAATCCACAAAATCCTTCTAAAACTTCGCTATTCAATTAATCTTTGAATTTTTCTATAACTTTCTTATTTTTGTTAGTGAAACTTTCATGATCTTTTGGATTATCACTTGTATCAAACCCATATTTATTTTCTTTAATAATTGTATAAGGATCTCGTTTCATTTCTAGAAAATAACTATCTGTATCCATATAACATAGATTCAAATCCGGATCATATTTCTTTTATTTGTCATAATAAAACTGATACATTAACAGTTTTAATAAATCAAGAAATGAACATCTAATATAAATTGGTTTATTAAATTTAACTTTCTATTAAATTTGTACATATGATTCGCAATACAGTTTTTATGAAATATCTTGAAACATTTAAAGATTGTTTTCTTGGCCAGTGTCATTGAGAACTCTTCATTTCCTAGTTTGATATCGCATCTATTTCGCACATTTTCCATACTTTTTCAAAAAAACTGAGTTGTTCATTAGCTTGTAAACATCTTTCTCAAAGTCGCTTGTAGCTTTGATTCTCATATTTGTATTGAAATCAATATATTCTTTCGTAAAAGGCTTCTGATCAAAGGCAAATAACTCTATTCACATGTTTTAACGCCATTCCATGTTCTAGATAGAATTTCAAATTTCTTGAATAAACAACATATTCAGTTTTGTTTAATAGATTTGTACACAACTTATTTTTATAATATTCAGGAGTAAGAAGTAAATATTTATGATTTTCATTTAAAATTGTTGGATATTCTAGATCAACTTCGAGAACATAACCATAACATTCGTCACCATTAAGTTCTAAAATTGTATCTTTCCATTCTGCAGTTGTGTAAGTTTTCGGATCCATCCACTTAAATATCATCATTATGGTAAATTTTGCATAAGACCATAACCATAAAAATTATTTGCATCAACGTAAAGTACATAATTTTCTGGTTTTGTTTCATCGAAATCTTTCAAATATTTGTTATTTGCTTTTAACATATCGTTAATACATTGAGGAATTCCACATGTGGCTACTTTTTCAGTCATTCAATAAATATCATAATCACGAATCAATTGTAATTCTATTTTTGTTAATTTTAGCATTGCATCTCAAGCAAGACTTGGTGTAATTAGATAATGTGATAGATCAGGTTTAAAGCCGTTCAAACAAATCTTTATAAAATTCTCAAAACTATCTGTAAGTAATAGAACATCTTGAATGTTGTATAAATCAGAGTAATTACCTAAAATGTTCTCCTTTAATTTATTCCATACATTTAAGTAATGTTGATAATCTTTCTCAGATATGTCAAGAGTGTATAGCAATATTAAATTTTCAATTCTTCTTTGAAATCTAAGTTTTTCAATACTATCGATAAATTCATAAGGAAATATACCTTTTCCAGACAATATTTTAAAAATCTCATCTTCAACACTTTCTTTTCTATATATAATTTCATTCAATATTTGACCATCTTGTATAAAATGATTTGTATGTTTGAAATATTCTTTCTTTAGATTAATTGCTAATTTTCAATAGGTGATGCCATAAATCTAAATGTATCAACAGATGGAAACTTAATGAATTTTCTAGGTTTATCATAATCAAACTCAATATCCATATGCAGAATTTACTGAATAATTTATATATTTTTCGTGTTTGCACTCAAATCAACATTTTCATATTGTTTAGCCATTCTTTTATGTAAAAAAAATGAGTATTTTAGTTTGACATATTGTGACAGAAAACTGGAATATTTTGTGGAATTTTCATATTTAGATTACAACATAAATATTCCGACCCTCTAAATTTTCCTGTTAAATGACAATGACTTTACTAAAACTCTTATCTATATAACTATCAGGAGGAAAACCAGATAAATGATTCACAGATATGACAAACGTTTGCATTTTGATATGAAATTTCTTCTTCTTCAGTTAATTTCATAGTCTTCATGTTTTTTAATTATATTTTTTAGCTATGTATTTCGATTATTTATTGAGCTCTTCAAACAGTTTTTCTGGAACATTTGGCAAATATTTTTCATATTTTGCTCTATAAAAAATAGGTATATACATTTAATTGGTTACATTCGACACTAAATATAAAGTAAAACCATTAGGAACGTGCTTCTGAATGTTAGTTGTAGTCGATTTTTTTGGATTATTCTTACATGTCGAGATGTTTTCTAATGTCCTTTTAAAATCCATATAAATAACATAAGCATAAGGAAATTTCTTTTTATTATTAGTAAAGTAAGTTGTTTGTCCTGGAAATGGCATAATTGGTTTACAAACCCCATGTGTTTTACAAATTTCTAAATGATCTGTTCAATCTCCAGATTTGTAGAAATGGCTTAAACATCTTCTTCACTAACATCTTCTTTCTTTACGTTTAGATAATCGAGTAGAAACAAGCTTATTTAAATCTGTTATCAAAACATAATGAGATTTATTATCTTGTTCAATATACAATAAATCAATATTTAACTCAGCATAATAAATTTCTGATATTTGCATTGGTAGAATATGCTGTTTTCCATCATAAATATAGGTATTATAGACATTTTCGGATATCTATATTTTGGATCAAAACTTCTTTTTTCAAAAGCCTTAACATCTTTTAATGTAAATGGATAATTAAATCCATAAAATATTTCATCTCTTAAATAAATCTGATACTGTTTAATTCTTTCAGGATGCCCTTTCGGTTTATCTACAGCACATCTAATTGCATAAATAAAACAAAATTGATAATTATCATCTTTTAAATGAATACAAGCTTTTCTATTTTGAATTTCTCATGGTAACTCAATATATGATCCAGCATTCAAATAATTATATTTGTTTAGTCTTAAAATGGTTTTATTGCATCTCATCAAAGTCCATCCAGACCCAGCATTTGGTTGATTATTTCATTCACATAATATTATTCTTTCAAATTGGCTCGAAATAAAATCATCAACATTAAAGACATCTTCAGCCTTCAAATGAAAATACATTGGTGTAGTTTGTGTTTCAACATTTATTAATCTTCTTTCATATTCACTCTCTAAACATAATTGGCCCTTAATATTGTCATTATCTTTCAACATGTTGTTAATAAAATTTTCAATCTAATCTCTATAAGATTCTAAATAGGAAGACATATCGACAAATTGTTTCATCTGTATTAGATAGAATAAGCTCTTTAAAATGTCCTTTAACGGATTATAATGCTTCAACATTAATAATATTCTCCTTTTGTTGTGAAAATGTCATTTAAATTGAAAGTAATCGTATAAACCCATCACTTAGTTGTTTTCTGGATTTTGTGGAAATAATCAAACCATTCTTAAGTGCTAAATCTTGAATATATCTTTTACTTCTCAAACCAAGACGATATGGATGTTTTTGAACCTTTTCAATATAATTTATTAAAGATTCGCGTGACGAATCAACCTTTCTACGAGAACATGTTTCTGCTATATTTTTCAATCATTCAATGTTGAAAAGATTTAGATCATGCTTATTTTGTTTAAAAGATTTCATTAATTCCTTTAATTTGTCTCTATTTCATTTTTTTAATCATAAATTTGATTTTCCTTTGCCCGATCTTTTAAATAATTAAATTCATCGTCTTTTATTTTTTTTCGAGATCCTTCTTAGATTTGTAATGTCAATTATAACTTTTCTTAAAAAGATCTTTATCGCAAAATGGGCAGTTAATTCTTTTCGACAGCCATTAATAACAAAAAAATTTATTGACAAATTTTGCTATTTAGTAAAAATACCTATCTTTTTACTTAAGAAAAATAATTTGCTACATTTATGTTATTTTCCATAATACTTAAAAAACTTCAAATATACACTCTTTCGCTGATCCCCGACTTCTTCCGTACTAATCTTTATAATCGTAAACATAGTTGAGTAGTAAAATAAAATCATTTCTATTTATCTCAGTAGTTGAAATATTTGCACTTAAAAATTTATATCTCAGCATATGTAATTCCATAATTTCCATTTATAACAAATATCTTTCTATATAAGTGGATGAAGTGCTTATTACAAAGTGTTATAAATGTTACAATAAAAGAGAAGTTATTGATAAAAGATATTTAGTTTGTAATAATTGTCATTTGCTATTTTATGAAAAACCTAAACGTAAGAAAAGAAAAAAAAACAAATTAATACATTTGAAGAATCTGCTTAGAAAATTGGAAAATGGAGGTGAAAAACAAACACAATTTGTTACAGAATTTAGAAAAAAGAATAACCATTTTTAATGATCTCTTAGAAACATTGATAAAATCCATGCGCTTTTCAAAGAATACTCGTACATTATGTTTGTAGGTATCAATGTACACATTTATTATGAAAAGATTTTACCTGTTTTTTTTTATTATCTGGATGTCAAATTTGTTTATGGTTTTAAAACAGAAATTCTCGATGATCTTATAGTACATTTAGAGAAAAGGCTTGAAGCATATCAGGATGAAAGAAATTGGGACTATTAAAAAAATAGTTTATTTTTAGTTACACGCGTTATGTTTTATAATCTATAATGCGATAACTCGCATTACAAATTTATAAAACTTGCTTTGATATTACATATTATACATTCTATAACCCGAATTAAGAAAAATTATTGAAATAAAATAAGATAATATTTTTAACTAACATTTTTTCTATGTAAATGGAGTTCTTGAAAGAGTTAAACGAGGTTGGTAAATTTAAGTTTAAAGAATACAAGAAGATAGATGAATTAAAGATAAATAAGAAATACAAAATTTTGAATTTGAAAAGAATTAAAGATATATTTGGATTAACAATAATTGCAGAACTGGAAGATTTCTAAGTAAATTTACCAATACATAGAGTTTTGAATACATTGGATGATAAAACGATAAAAAGTCTAACAAAAAAACTTACATTTAACATTTGTTTTAACGAAGAAAATTAAAGAAAAATAATGTAATATGGTTAATATTGTAGAATAAAGATTTTTCATTAAACAGCTTAAGAATATTGAAAGCAAACTTTATACATAAACGTTGATTGTCTCCGAAATTGTTTAATGTTTGACTTTTACATGATATTTTCAATAATTTTTCAATTTGTCCATGGCTCTCAATGAATTCTTGATTATCCAATAAAGTTTTTAAATATTTGATTTTGTAGACATTTTGATAGTTTTACATAGTAATTTCTTAAATTTCGTTTGTTTTTCAATTTGTCCATTTGGCTCTTAAAGTGGCTTAGCATCCCCAAATTACTATCTACTTATATAATATATATATATATATATATATATATATAATATATATATATATATATATGGGGTTCCTAGCGCACTTTTGGGACAGTCCGAAATAAAAATAACTGTTTAAAGGACAATAAACGAATCTGAGAAATCAAACAGGAAATCACCAATGAAAAATATCCGAATCCATATCGGTTTTGCCGTTCATTGTAGGCTTCTAATTTCTTAAGCTGTTTTAATGAAAAATCAAGAAATCTTAGTGAAAAATATTTATTCTACAAAATTTATAGTAAAACAACCTTATTTTCTAAAATTTTACTGAATTTCTCTAATATCATTCTTAATTATGTTATATTCAAACAATTTTTCAGAGGTAACAACAACATAACAAATCACATTAGAAACAACTAAAATCCTGTTTTGAAAATCGATATGAATAATTATATCATTCTTTGAACCAGAAATATTTGTTAGACTTTTTGTTGTATCAACCACATAAATTGGTCTATTATCTTTAAATTCATTTGGTTTATAATAAATGTCAGTGTTATTACAATACACTTTCTTAAAATCCTGATACATTTGATACATAATTCTAAAAATTCCATCCGAAATATGTAAATTTTGCAACTCATCAGGATAGTATAAACCATTCAATTTCACTTTAATATTCTTAACATTCAAACTGTCAAATTTTGAAGGGTCTTTTTCCTGATTATTCTGTCTACCTGTTTGAAAACCAATCATAACAAAACTTAGGATTGTTAATGTTCTATAAATATTCGTGATATTGAATGAATATGTCGATCCTGTTACTCCTTTTTGCTCGATGCATTGCCAATCTAGAAAATTAAACAAACTATTTTTGGGCATAGTTATTTCATTAACCAACTGAATTTTCCTCGTTGTTTTATATTCAATCCTAGGAAGGCGACTAAAAAAATTCTTCAATTCTAACCTTGCCATCATCAGGAGTTGCATTTCTCGTTTTTGCCTTCAAAATTGCGTCATCATCCTCAGCTCTTATAAAACTAATATAGAATCCGCTTTTGTAGGTAGGAAAATTTATATTTAAAAAAAATCCTAAACCAAAATGTGATAAATTTCCAACTGCTTCAAACTTTTCAAATTTCAAAGTTGATTCAAATCCGTTTGAAAAATCTTGATTTTATGAGTATGAAACTGTTCCTTTAATTGTCCACAATTCTCGATTTCTTCTATTATTTTGTTATGTTTTCTTACTTCAACATTTGAAAATAAAAATGTTGCAAAATTATATATTAATTTAACATTATCAGTTGCAGCATAATCGGTTCCATCATTTCTTGTTAAAGTACCAGAAATATAGAATTGAAACTTAGATGAGCAAAAACTATCTCCAAAATCTATTTTAAACTCTGTTCTTTTATATGGTTCTTTCAAATGTTGTTTACTAATGGGATCAACACTTTTTGTAACTCTGCTCTCTCAATATTACCCGAATACTTTTTGTAATCCATCATTTATTTAGGAAAAAAATTGTTTAATAGAATTTATTTTAAGTTTTTTTAAAGATTTTAATAAAATTTGTTAAGGATATCGCAAGTTTTTAATGATCAACTTCATCACAATCAGGTTTTTCTGCTTAAAATTTTGCAATTTCGGCCACATATTTCAATAGAATTTGCACAGGATAGTAACCGCTATCTATAATGTTCCAATCAAATGAATCTTTAAATTCTTCCAAAAATCCTCTGCTCAACTGTTGATAAAGGCAATTAACAGACGTATGTTCTTTAAACTGATAATATATGTTTTCTTTAATGAATTCTGTGGACAAATTTTGATATTTTGCAATGTTATACCAATTTAACTTATTAATGTATAATCGCATCATATCTTCAAATAATTCATATTTTGCAGAAATATCGTCCCAATTTTCTTTATTCAAGTTTCTTTCGTGTTGCATTATAAAACGATCGAAACCACTGTAATGTCCAGCCATCTCATTTATTAAGAAAAAATTCAAGTTTTTATAAATTGGTTTCCTAAAAAGAAAAACTATTAAATAATAGTTTAAAAAACTAAAAAAAACACGCTTTTATAGCTAACCAAACTAAAAAATAGAAAATAATTTTTAATTACAAAGAGTTTATATTATGGTAGTAGAAGGCAAAACAATCATTCATAGTCAATCACCTCAAAATAAAATTATAATAAAATTTAAGTTATTAACATAATAAATTAATTCAGAGTAAAAAGCGTAGGGTGCTTGATATATTAAATATTACAATCATTCTATCGGTAATTATCTTTGAGGGAGACTTATGAAATGTAGTAAAATGTATATATATATCAAACATACGCATAGATAATAAAACTAATGGTTATTGGAGTTCAGACTTTAATATACCCATATTTTGGTACATTTATTATTTAATTTATTAGCTTTACATCTTCGGTAATACTGTATTTGTTCAACTTTATTTTATAGTAAATAAAATTGAAAATGCAAGAAAAATTTGGAATATTGTTGAAATGGAATTAGTTAAAAAAACACTAAAGGCTTTGTCTGATAAAAATACTATGTATATTTCTGTAAAGCAACAACTCAAATTAGTATTATGTAATGTATACTAAACAAAAAACATGCATGGATCGTGTACTTAGAGATCTGGCTATCAAGGAAACCACTGGAAATGGCAGAGACTGGATGACTACTATAATATTACTATATTAAGAGAGTCAAGCACATCCGAGAATACCGAGACGAATGGAGACTTGAACGCTGGGTTAGCGCAGATCGCGCGCTAGCTCTATCACAGAGGATCTATAAAATAATTTATTAATCCTGGCGGTCCTTATAAGAATAATGGAAAACTATGATCAAATTATTGCATTGCCATCGGTCCTTGATACGCATGCAAAGTTTCAAATTAAACAGACTTCTGGAAATTGGTGAAAATTATGCTCAAAGATTCCGTTACATAGATACAACCGAAGCTAATAAAAGCGTGTTAAAAAGAAAAAACTAAAAAGAAAAACAAAAGAAAAACTCCTAAATTCTTTTAACTCCATTAATATTTACATAATATTTTATATAATTTGTTGCAGTTTTTGCTTTACACCTCACACAATACATGAGCGTCATTTATGTAGGGAAAATCTGAACCTTCTGCCTTATCAGGAAGTAATATCTTTGAAGCAATTACTCTAAAATGTTCAAAATCTTGTGTAAGAGAACTTAATTTTTCTTGTAACTTTTGAAATTTATCAGCATATGAATGACTGTATTCAACAAATTTATGACCAATATTTTCAAAGGTTCTGGTGGCATCTAAACTAAACTTATCAAAAGACTGTTTAAATTTTGTAAGTTTTTCATTAATTTCATTACAATTTTCTATAATCTTTTATTTCAGGCTTCTAGCTTTTCATAGACTTCTGTTGTAAAATATTTAACATGTTGTTTAGGATTCTCATAATTTTTGTTTAGTTCATCAAACATTTTAATATGATCATCTAATTGCTCTTTTACGATAACATCAAACGGAAAAATTCCTTTACTAACACCGATAATTCTTTTTCCCTTAAAATCTAAGGCATTTTTAACATTTAGACTATTTTAATCAACAATATCGATATTTTCTGATAATTTTAGTGGTTTTAAAATTTTTTCTTTAACAAATAACAACAATTATTTTTTTATTAGCCAAACAAATAATACTTTTCAACTTTGATTGCATCAGTAATTTTAACTGCTTTTTCTAAATGAATTTATCAAATAACTTTTCTGCACCAACATTACAATCATTCTTAATTTTTTCTAATTTTTTCATCAAATTATGTTCTCAAAGTTAGCAAATTTGCAATTTTGTTATCATATTCTACTATAAAATCTTAAATTTTTACATAAATAAACCCGAATCTGGAAGGTTTTGTAATAAATTTATAACGTGCAACAGGGTCAGGGATAGTTTATAAAAATAAAAACCAGGGTTCGAAAGGGAGAGGTAGTTTTCAGGTTCAGCTCAGACCCGAATTAATGTAAAACCAAAAGCCGAAGCAAATTCAGTACCGATGATCAACGGATCAACAGGCTTTCATCATCGCCGACTCGGAAACGAAAGGATATAAAGAGAAGGCGTCAGCATTTGCTTTAGAATGACTGCTCTCCTACCTAAACGTTCCCTAACACAACAGTTGCTAATTCAACTCAAGCTCGAAAGTAAGGAACGCTGGTTCCCCTCGTTACTAGTAATAAACTTTAGTCCTATTCGTACTGATTTATTTTCTTGCTATATTTTATATCTAAAATAATATTCTATTAGCAGTTGAAGTACGTAATTCCATTTACTGATCGTATCGTTAGGGACTAGGCAAGTGCAGGCAAAATCGTGTTTTGGCAGGTAAAATAAGTACCTACTACGGCTTGGACTTACTTGCACCTTATCGCGTCGTATGTGGGGGCGGTGACTCCTACTCAACGACTCCGACTGAGAGAGCGAGTCAGCCAGGCACAGCGTACTTACATACTGTAGTACCTGAGCCGTCCGCTGTAAGGCGCTTCAGCCCTTGAAGCGATCTCCGGCGGATTTATCCTGAAACTCCGTGTCTTACTCGGTCGAGCCGGACCCCGCCAGCTGACGTCTCCTGCGTTGATGTTGAGCTACTGAAGTATAATTGTAGGTGGAAGAAATAATAATATTAACATGTCATTAAAAACTCAAAATATTCTACTCTAAAAAAATGAAAAAGGCCTTATTTAAGCCCCTGTAAAAATACATGTTACAAATTTTCAATCTTGTTATCAAACTCATTTCTCGAACTATCAAAATTGTAATTATTAACTTTATTTCGAATAATTTCATCTATATTTTGAATATTTTTAGATCTAATTTGTGGTCAAAACACATCAAATATATTTTGTGAATCCGTATTTATTAAGTAATAATTTGTTAACACCTTCTTTAAAATCTTTATCATCATTAATTCAAAACAAAAACGCATAGATGACCACAAATTGGTGGATCTTTACAGTCTTGAATCTGAGAGTCATTGTAATAGACGTTTGATTTTTTTTAAATATTTGATCAATTCTATCGGTGATTTGTCCTCAATTCTTCCATATGAATAAAAATAAAATATATTCTTATCATTTTTATAATAACAAATCCAATGCGTTCCACTTCCCATAATCGAGTTTAAATTCACAATTCCACATTCAAATTTCTTACCTTTTTACCTAATGTATCACGGATGAAAATTCCTCTAACATGTTTAAAGTTTTTACAGAAATGTTTGATTTCCATTTTTTAACATTTGATTTCACATAATTCAAAGTTTTTTTTATCTAATCCAGACCCTGTAACATCTTCTAACTCTTTATCTAACCAATTTAAAATATTTCTATCTAACTATAGGAATAACCTATTTTTTTAACAATTGGAGCAGCTTTTCTAACATATGGAACAACATTTTTAACAACTGGAATATTTTCTACAAAATCTAATAAATCTTTCAAAAGGCCACCATTTTTGAGTTCTTTCAACTGGTTATAAAAAAATTCTATTCTGATTCCTTTATTGTGTTTCGAGTTTATTGTATTGTCTATTTGTTAAAAATATCTTATCTGCGCCATTTTTTATTTGGTCTACATTGAATTGAATATTAACAGGTATTATTTCTTAATAGCGGATTTTATTTTTTCTTTCTGATTTTTACTAAAATTTACGTTCGCCTCCATTTATATAGTTAAAATTTCAAATTCTCTTCGATTCCCATTCCTAATTTCCCTCCAAAAACTCGAGCTCCTTTTTGCTCGAGCTGTTGGAAGTGCAACAAATCTTTCACCTAAACTAGCATCTTTTGATAAAAATCTTTCCATTGCCTCATCTTGTAATGTTTTATCTGCAATATGTCTAGAATTTTTATTACTACTATGTTTTGTATAAAAAATATCGAGTTCCATTGCAGCTTTATCTAATTTATTTATACCAGCATCTCCTCTTTTCATTCGTTTTTCAAGTTTTATCCCAGGTCCTACATATTGATAGCCGTTAACGTGCAATTAAAAAAGTAAATTGTTTATAAAATCATTCAAAAGTCCACTACCTTCAATCAAAAATAGAGAACTTATTTGAGGCAAAATTCTTTTTAAATATTTAATTTCATCGGGTTTTTCAATCAATTCATCAAGTTTATTCGAAATAAAATCCTTAATCGCTTTCTTTTCGTTCAAAAAATTGTAATTTCTAGCCTTTTCTTGATCATAAATATAATTAACAATTCCATCAAGTTTTGTCAAATCATCGATATATCTGTACTCAATCTTATTATCACTGTATTTTCTTACACCAGATCCTTCAATTAGTTTTTCCCAAATAGGTTTAATTAAATCTGTATATTTTTTACCTCTACTTGATTTAGGTTTTTAGTTGACGGATCGTTATTTTTATAAATTGAATCATATTACCATAAGATTACAGTATACTTTCAAATTCTCTTCAGAATATAAATCATCTCTTGGAACATCATTTTCTGTTAATAATCTCCATAAACCTTGAGTTTCTTTATATGTTTTATCTTCAATAATTATATCATTATGTTCAAAATCAACGGGCAAATTTCCAATCATAACACTTTTATTTTTTCTATCCCAATACAAACCAAATTTATCATCCAAATATGCTCTGGGAAGACACTTTTCACCAATTTCACCAATTGTTATATCAGATGTTCCAGGACTTATTGATTCAACTATTGTAGATTCTTCAATAATTCGAGGTCTAAATGGTGTTGAAGATGGTAATTTTGGCAATTCAAATTCTTCTGCTTCAGATTTAGGAATCGAAATATCAACAAATTTTCGTACAGCTGGAACTAAATCCATCTTAGTTTGATTTTGATTTAAAACATTTTCAATTTCGCCCTCAACATTTTTTTATTGCAGAAGTTACAGGCTGATTAATTTTTGAATACATTCTTGTTCTTTTTCATCAATTATAATCTGATCTGTAAATTCTTTGATTAATTTCTTTTCAATTCGATCAACTTTTTTTGCTTCTTCAGAAGTTACGTTCACCATTTATTTAGAGAAATTTTGAAACGTGAACGTGAAACGTACAACTAAGCACAGATTTACCGTTTTTCTGTTATTTTCATAATGTAAATACAAATTAAAGATAATTTAAGAATAATTGTAACACATATTTTGTCAAGTAAATTTGTTAGACCACAGAGCCTCATTTATATTTGAACATTTATTTAAGTATTTAACATTTTTAGGCTTCAAAGCTAGATTAATAGTTAAAAATCCACAGTCTTCTTTCCAAATTTAATCACATAACTCATTGAATGGATCAAAACGCATATTAGATACAACATAATTAATTATTGTAAATTTGTTTAGTATAGTGATCATCTTGCTTAAAAATACACAACATATTTACATTATTTCTTATAACTTGTTTATCAACCTTTAAAAAGCATCGAGAAAGATACATACATGATATATTTTTATGACGAGACATTACGAAATATTCTTTAACAAACGTCTTGATTTTCTAAAATACAGTCATGAAAAAACGGTTAAAGAATTTGGTTTACATGCGCTTAATGAAACTATATCCTCAGAAGCATTATAAAAATGTGATATTTTTTACCTAAGTTTTTCTCAATATTTTCCAATCTTTCTTGCAATTTTTTACGCGTCTTGTTCCAAGATTTACTAAAATCATACAAATTTGAGTAAGGAATCAACCTATTGTAGATGAAAAACAATAATAAAGTTGTTTTTCCACATCCACTTGAACCAACAACTAAAAATCTGATTGGATGATCTTTCTTATTTTCTGTAAAAGTTTGTAGTTTTATTTGATCTTTTTGGTTTAAAAATTTATCCATTTTAAATAGAAAGATTTTTAGCATCGCTTAGCGAAAATGAAACTGTTCAAATTGACTTCATAAAGCTCTAAATTAGTTTTAAACTTAGAACATCGTATTCGTTTGGATGAAAAATCTAATTATTTTATTGGTTTATGTGGTTTTTATTCTGATAACTTAATAATAATTATTAGTGAAAATTCTCCTTATTGTATAGGATTCAGTGAAAAACACAACAAAATATTATGGTTTTAACAAAGGATTTTATACCTTCGATCAGATTAAAAATTCCCTGAAAACATTCAAATAATCAGATAAATCTTTAAAGATGAATGAGAACTATTTTGAAATTCAAACCATCTTTAACAAAATCCAAATAAAATCACCAGTGAGAACTATTTTTTCAACAATTATAATAGATTATTTGGGTTTGATCAAGAAAAAATTGAACCAAATCAGATATATTTAGGAAATAAAAGTCAAAATTTAGACCATTTGTTGTAATTGAAGTTCATTATAATCTCGTTGGACCTACCTTTGAAAATCATTCTGAACATCTTCACAAACAATCTAAAATTTTATATACATTTTATCCCAAATGTTGCTTATAGATAAAAAATCTTTGAAACCCCCAATGAAATCGATTACATTGCAATTAGAAAAGATATTAAAAGAATAACAAAAAAATCGTCTTAACTATTCAAGATTCTGAAGGAAATTTATTGAAAAATGAGAGTAAAACAACAATTTATTTAAGATTACGAGTTACTAGTTGATTTTTTTATAACTAAATTGATCTACTCATTAATCAAATCCAATTCAATAATAAAGAAATTCACACGATTGTTGACGAAAATAGTGAAATTTGGTTTAGAGCTAACGATGTGATCAAGATTCGACACAAATTATTAGAGACCAATTTAAAGAAAAATATAAACATAAATTTGAAAATTTGAAGAGCGTCACTTTGACGCTATTAGAAAAACCGAATCCTAGCTCAATTTTCAACAATGAACCAGGTATAATATTCTTTAATTTTTAAATCCAAAATGAAGATAGCAGAAATCTTTTAAGATTGGGTTTTAGAAGAAGTTTTGACAAGTATTCGCAGATTTGGTGAATATAAACTTAGAAATAAAAAATTAGAAATAAAATTGCCACAAATTAAAGATGAAATAAAAACTAAAATAATTGCATAAAAATATGCAAAAATTGAATTAATGAAACCAGATCTTGTTTGTAAATATTTTATTAAGAAAAAAAAAATAACAATATTATTTACGGAATGACTTATTTAATCAAGGTTTTTGTCGTAGTTTGTAGTTCAAGTGTTCGCAGCCACGTTAATACATAAATTCCACATGCCATTTCCCTGTGTTGGTACACGTGCCAGATGTACGATTGCAAGCGATAAATAACAGGAACATTCTGTTCAGGCGAGTAACAATATTATTTATGGACTGAATTATTCACTCAAGGTTTGTGTCGTAGTTCCTAGTTTGAAGTGTTTGTAGAAACGTTATAAAATAAGTTCCATATGTCATTCTCATGTGTTGGTACACGTGCCAGATGTACGATTGCAAGCGATAAATAACAGAAACTTTCTGTTCAGGCGTGTAACAATATTATTTATGGACTGAATTATTTACTCAAGGTTTGTGTCGTTGTTCCTAGTTTGAAGTGTTTGTAGAAACGTTATAAAATAAGTTCCATATGTCATTCTCATGTGTTGGTACACGTGCCAGATGTACGATTGCAAGCGATAAATAACAGGAACATTCTGTTCAGGCGTGTAACAATATTATTTATGGACTGAATTATTTACTCAAGGTTTTTGTCGTAGTTCCTAGTTTGAAGTGTTTACAGAAACGTTATAAAAATAAGTTCCATATGTCATTCTCATGTGTTGGTAAACGTGCCAGATGTACGATTGCAAGCGATAAATAACAGAAACTTTCTGTTCAGGCGTGTAACAATATTATTTATGGACTGAATTATTTACTCAAGGTTTTTGTCGTAGTTCCTAGTTTGAAGTGTTTACAGAAACGTTATAAAATAAGTTCCATATGTCATTCTCATGTGTTGGTACACGTGCCAGATGTACGATTGCAAGCGATAAATAACAGAAACTTTCTGTTCAGACGTGTAACAATATTATTTATGGACTGAATTATTTACTCAAGGTTTTTGTCGTAGTTCCTAGTTTGAAGTGTTTACAGAAACGTTATAAAATAAGTTCCATATGTCATTCTTATGTGTTCGTACACGTGCCAGATGTATGATCGCAAAATAATAACAGGAAATTTCTGATCAGGCGTACTAGATGTATTATGTCTCTGCGCGTGTTTTTGCAACATTCTTGAGTTACATGTTTTGACTGTAATTGTTGGTTTATAAGGCTGATATTGCATTCAAATTCAGATAAACCTCAAGGTTTTAATTTTCGTGAGAGTCATCAAATTATTTGGTAGTTTTCGTGATTCACGATTTATCCTCAAACAATATTTGTTTTGTTTCGTTTCGTTTAACTTAAATATATGAAAAGATTTTTTTATCTTTACCTCCCCATAATGTTGCGCTTTGTCAACTGGGAATGTATCACTTTCAATTTTTTGTAATCTGACAAAGAAGAATATTTTTCTTAATTTTTATTAGACGTTCGCTGATTAATATTCTATTGGATTGTTTAGTAAAAACTCCCCTACTTTTTTAAAACTTATTTTAGTTGTTAGTGATTAAGAACGTTAAGTTTTGGATGGCTTGTTAGAGAAACTTTGTTAAAGTAATCATATTTATCAGGAACACATGTTTCAAACGTCGCGCGTCGTGCTTCTCGAGGTGTCTGTTCCTTTCCTAAAATGTTACCTATACCTTTACTGATTAACTTACCAGCTTAAATAATAAGTTTTCCTTAGTATTAGACTTTTAATCACTCTGATGGCATTGTAATTCCTGAAACATTTAACTCTTAATCACTGGTGTACTGGAAAATGTTCCAGTGTGAGAAAGCTAGGTACATTTGACAAATTATACGGAAATTTAAATTTATATGATTTCCTAGAATGCCTACAATAGCTACGATCATAAAATTGAATGTATCTAAGTTCGCAGAATAACAAAACTGAGCCTTCGGGAAGTTTACGTTAGCTTATATAAGAAATTATATGCAAAATAAAATAAAGAAATAGTAGCCTAATCTTATTTTTATCGTTTCAATTATTTATTTTACAATTAATTTTTAAGCGTTATTGAGAATTGGTATGGAGGTTCAAATGACTTTACCGTCATAAGCTCTTTCCCTAAATTAAATGAAATGAAATATTTCTTTATTTGAGGCGAAATCAGGGCCTCATGGCCCTTTCTTACATTTAACCTCATATAAAAACTAGAACAAAATATTTTTATTTTTAAATAATAATAAAACTAAATATTGTGTTGTAAACATTTTCAATATGAACAAAAAGTACAACTTTATTTAAGAATATAAAATAAAAAATGTGTAACGATAAAAAGGTATATAAACATATTTATAATCATATACTCACACGCAAAATAATAACATGTACTTGTATATAATGAATATAAGAAACACACTATCCTCACACTCTCTACTCATGCCTGTGCAACCGCAGCGAAGAGACCTATGCCGACCCCGCCCCAACCATCCGCCCCAGATAGTGCTCTCTCAGCGACGCCACGAACCGAGGACGACTCTCCAAGGATGCTATACTACGAGGAAGGGAATTCCACAGACGACATGCCGTTACTACAAAAGACTTGTCATATACAGCAGTTCTGTGCAAACGGCATGCGGAGGGAGCACAGACGAACCAGAGCAAGTTCTATCCACACCACTTTGAGAGACAAATTGGAAAGCCAGAATTTAAAATTGAATGGACCAATGTTAAGATTTTTATTGATCTGTGGTAATTCAACTTCAAAATCTTTGAATAATATAATAAGGTGGTATATGCTCATCTCTCCTGAGATCAAATGCATATCTCATACAATAATTCTGGGTTCTCTGGAGTTTTTCTCCCAAAGCCACAGTCATGTCGTTCATCACACTGTTACAGTAAGAAAAATGAGGTAGTATGAGTACTTTAACCAACAACAGTTTTATGTGAAGTGGCAAAAACCTCTGCAGCATTTTCAGTGAATGCATTCATGCAAAAACTTTCTTACAGGTCTCTGTCACTGCATCAGTCCAGCTAAGAGTACAGTTTATTGTCAGCCCTAAGTTCCTAACTGTATCGTAATAAGGTAGTACAGTTCCATGCACAGTAACGTTACGTATAGATTTAAAATCGATCAAAGATCGAGAGCGGTAATGAGATATCACAATTGGTTTAGCTTTGTCGTGATTTAGTTTAAGTCCGTGTTTACTAGTCCAGTCCAGTACATTTTTTATGTCAGAGTTGATCATGGTAATGCCATCATCGATTTGGTGTATGTTAACATGGAGATATATCTGGAGGTCATCAGCATACATGTGGGACTTGCAGTGTACCAGTACCGTGCCCAAGTCATTAACGTACAACACAAACAAGAGAGGACCAAGTATGGAACCCTGAGGAACACCACACTCAACACTCAGCCAGTCGGATGTTATGTCACCTACTTGTACACACTGTCTTCTGCCAGACAGATAAGACCTCAGCCATTGCAGGACATTTTCTGAAAAACCAATTATTCTCAATTTAGCCAATAGTAGTCTGTAGTTTACACAATCAAAAGCCTTTGAGAAATCAAAGCGTGTAAGTATTGTGCTTAGTTTTTGGTCCATTGCGAATCGTATATCGTCAGTGACTTTCAGTAAAGCAGTTTCAGTACTATGTCCTGTTCGAAATCCGGATTGTATATGATTCAGAACGTTATTCCGTGTTAAATAATCAGTAATCTGGCAGTGCACAATTTTTTCAAGGCCTTTGGATAGAGCAGGCAGAATACTAATTGGTTTGAAGTCTTGGCAAGATGTTGGAACTGAGGTCTTGTTCAATGGGCGGACAATAGCAGACTTCCAAAGTAAAGGGAAAATACCCTGTCTCAATGACATGTTGAAAATGTATGTGATTATTGGGAGGGTTGCAAAAAGAATGTTTTTTATTAATTGAATTTATATGCCGTCAGACCCTTCAGCATTACTGCCAATACGGCGAATGGCTTTCAAAACGTCTGATTGTATTACAGGTTTGAAAGTAAAATTTTCATATTCGTGCCGATTGATAGGCATATTTAGAAGTTCTTTAGCGTAATCCGTAACTTGGTTTGTATTGAAAGTCTGACAACATGAAACAAAATAGTCATTAAGATCATTTAAGGGTAATTGGATCGGAGGAGAACCGCGGTCTTTGCCCAAACTAAGTTTCCTAAAATTGTGCCACAAATCGCTAGATGACTGTTTCTTTTCAAACAGTTTACGCGTGTATCTCAATCTGGAAATTCGTAGAATTTGTTTAACTCTATTTCTAATTTGTCGATATTGAACTATTAAAACTTGGTCACTAGCTCGACGAGCTCTTCTATACAGGGAAACATATATTCCAAAAATCACAAGGAGAGAAATAAAACAAAAATATAAGTAACTGTTTGTAAATAGTCAGCAAATACGGCCTCTACCTCGTAATTTCTGAAGCTGTTTAAATCTTGTTTGAATTCAGCTTGAATCTTGAACTGAGCTTTTCCATTTATTGTTCACCGAATCTATCGGATTTTTCAGGAGGGTGATCCTTGCTTCAAGAACTTGAAATTCCGAAAGAAGTTAATTATATTTTTTTTTCATTATTGCCGGTTCCTGTAAATGGTTCGTTGCTTTTTCTAGTGGTGAAAAGCCTGCAATAAAGGTTTTTAATTACACTTAATAATAACTGCTGGTCATTAATAGCACATACAGAGTGGCGCATATGTCAGTTTCCCCAGAAAAGAAATTTAAAGCGTTATAGGTTATTTGAATAAAACACTTTTAGGCAAGAAAACAAATTCATTATATGAAATTACTTACATATTACCATACAGCGTTATAGCAGTTGTTCTAAATGTCCACCTTGATTTTGTATACACTTCAGACAACGACTGAGAACAGAATCATACATTTTAGCAATAAAGGTTTATCGTTATTAACAAGTCCAAATGCATTTCTAATTAGGTTTCTGAGTTTGTCAAAATTTTGCGGTTCTGAAGCATACACAGTCTTCTTTATAATACCCCTCAGTAAAAACCACATGGGGTCAGGTATGGTGAGCGAGCAAGCCAAACGATTGTACCACGGTGGCCAATCCATTCATTAAATGTGTTATTTCAAAAATGTCGAACTTAGATACCAAAATGTGCTGGGGAACCATCTTGTTACTAGATGAGCGAATGAATATTGAAAACAGGATTGTTTCTGAGCTCGGGAACTACTACTTCTTGCAGCAACCGTAAGTAGCTTTATGAGTTAACATTTCCTTGAAGAAAATAAGGATCAATCAGTGCTGTACTCAGGAATACCTCTCCATACCATAACACCAGGATACCTGGTGGTAATTTCTGTTTAGATTACGTTATTAAGATTTACATCCGACAAGTACACGCAGCTATGCCGACTAACGCGGTCCATTTAGTTTGAAACACGCCTCATCACACCACAAAATTATCGCAAGAAATTAGGATCAGCCTCTGAGCGTATAATTACTGTCTCACAGAATTCCAATCGCCTATCAAAATCATCCTCGTGAAGCGCTTGGAGTGAAGATGAACGGTATGGCTTGAATTTTAATCGCTTTAACATTCTTTGCACACTTCTTCTTGACATTTATAGTTTAGCAGATGCCTTGCCGGGACTGGCTACAAAAGCTTGAGCAACTGTCTGCAGGTTTTCTTCGTTGCAAGTTGATCATGGACGACCACACTTCGGGGCATTTAAAACGCTTCCTATGTTTTCAAATTTCTTATTTAACTTCCGCATATACTGTTGAGTGGGTATCGCAACACTTGCATTTTATCGCACTACTAAATTCTTCAATTATTATAGCAGTATTTTTATTATGCTTCCACCACAGGTGAAGGATGTAAACTCGTTGGTTAGTTGTAAACATGTTAAAAACACACACAATCAAATAACAGATCCAAAGAGCGTCACTTTACACTAGCCACTGGAACAGACAACAATGAACTTACTCCGTGTTGCTGCCAACTTATCATTGTTACCAACCTATCGAAACAAAATATCCCAATTTATGGGGAAACCTGTATTTTGCTAATACTTGTTAAGGGGACACCATCAAAGTTACCTTCGATTGCAGCTCTTTTGTCCTCAAGGCATTTAAGTACCAGATTTCTCTTTAAGGCTCTCGAAAAACCAATTGCCCTTTGTCCCCATAGACTATTTTTCTTTTCCTGTTTTGAAGGCATTTTCAAACCATCGACAGCTCTACTAATATGTCGTCCATGATTGCCAAATTTGACAGAAGTTGAGTTTATGTCAGGTGTTTGATTAATCCTCTTTATATCACTCGTTCAGTAGTGGTTCTGTTCTTATTTTCTTGGGCCTTCTTAAAATGGAAGTACAATGCTTGATAGCCGTACAACAGCCGTTACTGTTTTGATGGAACTGGATGCCCACCTTATGCCCAAAATACAACCAATTTTGTTTATCTGAACATCAAGTTCACTAGGACACTCGGCTACTTATCTTTAGTTTTTATGAGATTTGCTATAAAACGTGTATAGCTTGCTCATAAAAATGTGGAAGTGGTTTGATTCGAGGTTGATTACATTCATTTTATCAAAGAAATTTTCATAAGTTTCCTTCTCTAAATTAGCCGATTTAGTTTCAGCAGTCAAATGGCCTGCCAATTGTTTGCGGGAAAAAATATTTTTCTTAAAAAAGTTAGTTTGGCAGACTTATTAGATTCACCATGTGTAACCGTAAAGGCCATTCCTCAGAAATTGAAGTACGTTCCTATTTGAAAGCACCAAGATTAGAAACTTGCCTACATAACGTAAAACCTAATAAACCATTCTTGCAATTTAACCATGGAAACGCTTCATTTTTGCGTTCCCACATGTCCTGACACCATATAGGAGGCAATTACAATGTATTTTCTGCATCGGGTGTTACTTAAGATGATGAATTATTTTAACTTACAGTTGCTGCCGCAAAACACTTTCATCACCTGAAGGCACTAAAGTAAGTCCTTTTATCACTTATGTCTTCTTTTTATTTAGTAAAGAATGACAGAAGTTTTTTATTAATCTTTAACGATTGCATAATATAATCCAAAGAGTAGTTATTACAATGTATAGCGTAATAACTAAGACACAGACACGTCACCACATCGCAGAAACAGTCGCTGGATGCTCGATGCGCAATGAAGAGTAGAGGAACGGCCGTCACCGACCGGTGATTACCGACCTTGTAGACACCCGAGTCGTGCGGTCTGAAATATTCTATATACAGTATAGAGTGCAAGAGAGGTTACCGTCACCGACTGGTGATTACCGACCCTGTACACACACGAGTTGTACTGTCTGCAATATTCCGTGTACAGTTTAGAGTACAATGGATACTACCGCCACCGACCTTGTGCACACACAAGTCGTTCGGTCTGTAATATTCTGTGCACAGTTAGAGTACGGTTGAGTTTACCGCCACTGACAAGTGATTACTGACCATTTGCACGTCGGAGTTGTGCGGTCTGGAATATTCTGTGTACAGTTTAGAGTACAAGAGCGGTTATCGTCACCGTCCGATGATTACCGAACTTGTGCACACCCGAATCCTGCGGTCTGCAATATTCTGTGCACAGTTTAGAGTACAAGAGAGGTTACCACCACTGACCACTGATTACAGACCTTGTGCACACCCCAGTCGTGCGGTCTGCAATATTCCGTGTACAGTTTAGAGTACAATGGATGTTACCGCCACACCTTGTGCACAGGTACACAAGTCGTTCGGTCTGCAAATATTCTGTGCACAGTTTAGAGTACGGGAGAGTTTACCGCCACTGACCGGTGATTACTGACCTTGTACACAAGCGAGTCTTGTGGTCTACAATATCCTGTGTATAATTTGGAGTTCAGGAGAGGTTACCGCCAATGACCGGTGATTACCGACCTTGTACACACCCGATTCATGCGTTCTGCAATAATCTGTGTACACTTTAGAGTACAATAAAGGTTCCCACCACCGACCGATTATTACCGACCTTTTGCACACACAAGTTGTCCGGTTTGCAATATTCTGTGCTCAGATTAGTGTAAAAGAGAGGTTAACATCTCCGACCGGTGATTACCGACCTTGTGCAAACATGAGTCGTGCGGTTTGCAATATTGTGTGCACAATTTAGAGTACAAGAGACGTTACCGCCACGTACCGGTGATCACTAACCTTGTGCATACCCGAGTCGTTCGGTCTGCAATATTCCGTGTACACTTTAGAGTACAATGGAGGTTACCGCCACCAACCAGTGATTACCGACCTTGTGCACACACAAGTCGTTCGGTCTGCAATATTCTGTGCACAGTTCTGAGTAAAAAAAAGTTACCGTCACCGACCGGTGATTACCGACCTTGTACACACGCGAATCGTGTGGTCTGCAATATCCTGTGTACAATTTAGAGTGCAAGAGAGGTTACCGCCACCGACCAGTTATCGCCGAACTTGTGCACACCCGAGTCGTGCGGTCTGCAATACTCTGTGCACAGTTTAGACTAAAATAATAATAATAATAATTTTATTGCTTTAGAACATGTACATGTTATAGCAATTGTCAAAGAAGAAAATAAGCTAAAATTTTGGATTCATACATGACATCTAGGTTACTTTCGTACATACAATTTATTCCATCCATCCTACTGCTCATTTATTCGAATTTCCCACTCTAGCACCAGCGTCAGTCAGCCAATTATGTGGTCACTCAAACATGTGCTATGAACTCGTCTGTATTGTAAAAAGCTTCTGAGAGCAATGCACCTTTCAGACGAGTTTTAAATGCCTTAGGCATTGCGGCATTTTTATGAAATTTGGTACTTTGTTGACAAACTGAGCTCCTGCCTGAGAAGGCAAACGCTCATGTACTACCGTCCTGTGTCTCCCAGTTCGGTAGTTGTCCCTGCCTCTAGTCTCATATGAGTGTATATCACTACCTCTGATGAGATTGCATTTTAACTTGAAAAACATAGACGTCTCTAGAATGTAGAGGCAGGGTAATGTCAACAGTTTCAGTTTTCTGAATGCTGGTCTGCACGACTCTCTCCATTGTAGTTTTGCAATTGTTCGAACGGCTTTTTTTTAGTGTAAACACTCTAGAGAAACGTGTATTTGCACAGCCTCCCCACAAGACCACTCCGTATGACAGGTGGGGGTATATCAATCCATAATACGCCGTCATCAGTACCTGAGTTGGGCAGTATTTGGATAGCTGCCTCAAAACATAAATGCCTGAGGACAATTTTGAACAAACGTTGTGTACATGACTATCCCATGTCAACCCTCGATCAAGGTGTATACCAAGGAATTTATTCGAGTAGACTTCTTCGATCTCAGTCTCCTCCAACATCACTATAGTACTTTGAACAGAGACGGTCGGCCGCAAACGAAATTGAACAAACACCGATTTTGACGGGTTTTTTTTTAAGATTGAGCTCATTGAAATGTTGAATTAAGTTGTTGAGCTCAGTGAATGTTGCCATTTCAAGTTGTGTGTTTGATTTTCCTTTGAAACAGAGAGTCGTGTCATCGGCATACTGGACTATTCGTCCTTGGTGCAAAGATGAGCCAGCATCGTTGACATACAATAGGAAGAGTAGCGGACTGAGAATGGAGCCCTGAGGAACACTACAACCCAGCTCACCCCCCTCCGACCGTACGTCAGAAATTTTTAACGAATTGTGTTCTATTACTGAGATACGATTCAAGCCACAAGAGTGGCACTCCTCGTATCCCGTAATACTCAAGTCTGTGAATTAGGGTGAATGATGAATGAATGAAATATCGTTTTATTCCCAACCACAAGTATATACATGGTGCATACCTAAAGAAAGAAAAGAGAAAAAAATAAGCATATTGTTGATTAATTTTTTAAATTAATAATCTTAAAATAAGTGTAACTAATTATAACTAAAAACACCTTAATATAATAAAAAAAAGGAAATAGTCTACATGGGCAAGAGCCTGTGCGTAGACGAAGTTGCAGTGTGAGCTAAGTTAATAATATGGGAAATGATAATGAAGAAGTTAAAAGAAAGTTTAACTAACATATTACGATTAAAAAAAAGAAAGAAACAATAAAAAATAAATAAAATAACAATGATAAACATAGTTTATTATAATTTAGAAAAAGTAAGTCTGGGTTTCAGCTTGGAACTGTCTAATATTTAATGTATAACTATCTCATTCTAATTATGTCTGAAAGAACTTGTGCCTATTAATAGCAGATGATTGGTGATGGTATGTGGGGGAGGGGTACAGTAAGTGAGTCGGTGAGAGTGTATTGTATTGTGTTATGTTATGTTGTGAGGTCAACGGTCAGGCCGGCCCAGAGAGATAACAGCCTCGGTGTCCTCCGAACTCAGCGCAGTAAGCCACTCTGTCACTTGCTTTTTGAAAATAAAGAGAGAGGGTAAATTGAGCAAATCAACGTTCTGGTATTTTTGACACATATTACGATAAATAATTTGAGATAAGTAAAAGCAGTTTGTTTTGGAAAAGGTTTTAACATATTGCGGAACAACTATACCAACATTCTCAGAGAAGCGGGTGTTATGAGAATGTGATACTCTTTCGAAAATGTTTTCTGAGTGTTTATACATATGAACTAAAATAAATTTTACAAACAACTGACGAATTGTTAGGACACCAATTTCTGAGAAAAGATTATCAGTTGGATATCTCCGATGTTTTTTAAAGGCTACTTTAAGAATATATTTTTGAATTACACAAAGCGGTTGTAAAATTGTTTTATAAGCTCCTCCAAATGCAATAATACCAAACGATAACAAAGACTGAATATAAGCATGATAGGCCATTTTAATTTCTTTTTCTTCTAATATTTCACTAAGCTGATTAAAAGCAAAGATATATTTCCGTAATTTATTTTTTAAGAATTGTACATGTTCAGTCCACTTCATATTTGAATCAAATAAAATTCCTAGGTATTTATACGAATACACTTTGTTTATTTCACTGCAAAAGCACGCGTTATTAAAGGGACTTCCACAGACATGAATTTTTAAATTATCGAGTTGGTAATCAGTTGTTTTACGTAACGAAATAGGCATGAATTTGGTGTTTGATATATTTAGGGATAAAATATTTTGGTCAAGCCAATTTTTTAGTAAGAAAAGGTCTGATTCTGCCTTGCTTTTTACCTCCTTCCACGTTGAACCAGTAATGAAGATAAGAGTGTCGTCTGCAAATAAAGTTAATTTACCATTGGTTTGAAGCTTTGAAATATTATTAATATAAATTAAGAAAAGAACAGGGCCAAGATTCGAACCCTGGACTACGCCGTAGTCCACTGGCAGAACATCGCTTGACACCTCGCCTAGCGAGACAATCTGTAGCCTATCTGTGAAATAGCTACGGAACCACGCGAGGGCACTACCCCACACCCCGATGAACTCAAGTTTTCGTAACAAACAGTTTCTGTCAACTGAATCAAAAGCTTTTTTTTAATCTAAAAAAATTAGCATACTACGTTTATTATTCGATATTGCCTCATTTATACCTTTGTTAATGTGAAATAAAGCATCAGATATGTCTTTGTCATTTCTAAACCCATATTGAGAATTGCAAATAATTTGAAACTGTTGGAGATAGAAAACAAGTTGGTCTTTGACAATTTTTTTTATGATCTTAGCTACAACACTTAACAAAGAAATTGGACGATAATTATTCATGTCTGTGAAGTCATTGGATTTATGCAGTGGAATAATATTTGCTAATTTTAAATTATCCGGAAAAACACCCGAAGTCAAGCTCAGGTTTACAATGTGCAAGAGAGGTGCGCAGATTAAATGTATGTTATCCTTAAGAACGAAGGCCGAGATACCATTATGACCAGGTGCCGACCCTCCGCGAAGACCCATGGCGTAACGTACTATGTCGAGTTGAGTGACAGTATTGAAAGTAAAGTTAGGGTCAAGTGAATAGTCTGCGTCGTTGATGACCGGAGCCCCTCCAGAGTTGAGTGAGCCGGCTAACCTAGAGCCCACAGACGTGAAAAAGGAATTAAAATCATTAGAAATTTGCAATTTTAAATTCAAGTCATTTGAAGAGCCAGGTAGGTATTTCTCGAAAGGGAACGATTCTTTGTGGTTATGTCTACCAGACAGCTCGTTAATAATTTCCCAAAACGATTTTGGATTTCTGCTCGACTCATTTATTTTCCCCCTTATAATAATCTTTTTTTGCTTTCCTGATGTCTTGGTTCAATGTATGTCACAAGGATCGAAATGTATTTATCAGTAATAAATTGAATGGTTGTTTTTTTAGTTTTTTACTTAATTTGTCTCTCTTACGAATGAGTTTAATTAATTCCGAATTTATCCAAGGCTTTATTTTTTTTAATCTTGACGAACAATGATTGCTTGTTTTTCTAGAGGCTTCAATACAGCTGCTCAATGTAGTAGTAAAATAAGCTGAAGACTGATTAACATCATAATTATCAAGAATCGGGCTCCAGTCGGTTTGTGAGATATGTCTAGTTAAAAGTGCGTGGCCAATGTAGGTGCGACTACGGTTCTCTGTAATAGTGTCAGTATTTATGTTATCAGTAGTAGAGATAGTCAGTGCAGTACTGTAGTGGTCCGTGAGATATGAATGAACAACAGCGGATTTAACACCTGATCAACGCAGTCAAATACTTTAGATAAGTCAAGAAACACACTAAGTGTGTCTCTATGACTTTCAATTCCTTCTACTATCATCTCGACCAGCCCAACGACTGCGTCTATTGTCGACTTCCTACTTCGGAAACTGAACTGGTTTGATGATAGTAAGTTGTGTTTTTCCAAAAAAGTCAAGAGTCGACTGAGGAAGATCTTTTCAAAAACTTTACTGAAAACTGGTAAAATTGAGATGGGGCGATAATTTTGAACTAATTTTGGGTCACCTTTTTTGAATATCGGGGTGATTTTGGCTTTTTTCAGAGAAGATGGAAATATTCCTGAGCGGAGAGAGATTTATCAAATGTTCAAGCGGCCCCAACAGGTGCTGTGAACATTGCTTAAGAAGCCACATTGAAACATGATTTAAATCGTTTGATTTTTTTGAAGGAAGATCTCTCATCACTCTGGCAATTTCCTCTTCTGTAGTAGGAGCCAGAGCCATAGAAGCTGCTGGGCTCCGTACCAAAGTGGAATGTGGCTGATGCTGCTTTGGACTGAATCCTTGGTCAGCACCAACCGAGGTAAAAAAATTATTGAAAGCGCCCGCGACTTTGGCTACATCGCTGACTTGATCGTTTCCAATCTGAAGCTCAATTTGTCTTTCAGTTGGTGGACTTTTATTTTTGATGATAGCCCATGCCGTTTTTGAAAAATTGTTTGACGTGAGCAATTTTTTTGTGACGTCATATGCTTTTGCAGCTCTGATCAACTTTTTATAAATCCGCTTGTAATTTATAAAAAAAATTTTGAAAGCCTCGTCACTCGAGTGCTTGTTGTATTCAGAGTAAAATCGTAATTTCTCCCTTGAAACCAAAATGCCTCTTGTAATCCATTCACATTTTTGTATTGTAGCCTTTTGATGGATTGTTTTTAGGGGACAGCTCACGTTCAGATGGAAAATAAAAGTGTCTTCAAAGTTTTTGAATTGTAATTCAACGGGATGTCTAAAATTTAGGCAGTTCCAACTCTCTCTCGAAAGAAAAGAGTTTAGAAGAGCAATTTTTGAGGGCTTTGTGTTTCTGATTGTTGTTTGTATGATTGGATCCCGTCCTGGTTTGAGACCACTCACAATGGCCTGTTGGCCATAGTGGTCTGAGATGGCTGTGTTGATCACAGACACCCGGAGGTCAGTCAAGTTTGATATGATGTTATCTATCGCAGTCGCTGAAGTGCTGGTAATCCTTGTTGGTGTGTCTATTGACCAGACAAGACTGAAAGACCGCAACAAGTCAGCGAAATGTTTCGTCAAGGGACTATCGATATCTAGGACATCGATGTTAAAATCTCCCATGACGATAAATTTTCGATCCCTCCTTGTCATGTCAGTCAGAAGTTTTTCAAATTTGGAAAAGAATAGTTTTTCATCTCCGTTTGGGGACCTGTACACTCCAATTACTTGGATTGTGCTGTTGTTTCTGTGAATGTTTACCCCTGTGACATCTAAGTCTTTGTCAGTTGTGATTTCGACAGAAACAGGGGTAAACGAAAGATTGTTCCGAGCAAAAACCGCAACACCCCCACCTTTGGCTGAGGTGCGACAGCATTTGTTAGGCAATTGGTAATTTTGAATGTTGAAGTGTTCAATGTTGCTGCTGTTAAATCCGTGTTCGGATATGACTAGCACGTCGGGAAGAAGCTCTTGCACAAGAGGGAAAATTCCATTCTCTTGTTTGTAGCCATTTGTGCATTTTGATGCAAAAATGTCAAGCTATCTGAAAATTTGTTTTTCGAATTTGTTTTCTTAAATTTCGATTTGAGGTCAGTCAATTTGTTTTGGTGACTAGTAGTGGGTTCCCTAAAAAATTTTGTTTGTCTAATATATTGCCATGCTGCTGGTGTCCTGTGCTCTTAACGGCGTCAGCGAATGATTCAAAAAGCAACACCCTTGGCTGCTTTGGTGTCTCCTGAAGATCGGGGTCCGGTC
Organism: Homalodisca vitripennis; assembly: GCF_021130785.1. Lineage (NCBI taxonomy): Eukaryota > Metazoa > Arthropoda > Insecta > Hemiptera > Cicadellidae > Homalodisca > Homalodisca vitripennis. The sequence goes on from NC_060215.1 coordinate 146,187,335, forward strand.
CTCCTTCGGTTCTCGACATAGCAGTGGGCAGTGAGTGGCTAGGTGCAGCGACAAGCGGAGGTTGGTGGCGGCGAGGGTCTGGTGCCATGGTGGCCAGGTGCGCAATCATGAGGCACGTCAGTAGTCGCTTTCCCACTCTCGCGAAGATGCTGGCCGTGAGAGGTGAATAACTGTCGCCCGATGCGGCTGATGTCGAGCATCTCCACTCCCTCACTCCGAACACAGAGCTCGCTGATGTAGGCATTTGCGACTCTGATGGTCTCCTGTATCGGGCTATGGGGGGGGGGGGCAGATCGTGCCTTGGAAATAAAGGAGTTATCAGGAATTTAGACGTCCTGCAGTTTTTAATTATTTCTTCAAGGTTATTGAAGATTATATTCTGCCTCCCTGCAGCCACATCGTTGTTCCCGGAGATCAAGACGAAACAGTTGTCCGGAGGAGGGGCGGCGTCTGGGATGGTGTTGAGGAGGCCGGCTCCGGGTTTACAGGTTCCACATACATTAGTAACACCGTCCACTCCCGTCCTCATCATACTGGCAAGATGTCGGGCATGGCTGTCGCCTACAATAGAGACAGTCTTAAATGGCAGTTTTTCTTTCTTATTCTTTCTTATTAAAAGACAGCTTACCGCCACTGACCGGTGATTACTGACCTTGTGCACACCCGAGTCGTGCGGTCTGCAATTTTCCGTGTACAGTTTAGAGTAAAATAATAGTTACCGTCATTGACAAGTGATTACTGACCTTTTGCACATCGGAGTTGTGCGGGCTGCAATATTCTGTGTCCAGTTTTGAGTACAAGAGAGTTATCGTCACCGACCGGTGATTACGGACATTGTACACACGTGAATCTTGTGGTCTGCAATATCGTGTGTACAATTTAGATTTCAGGAGAGGTTACCGCCAATGACCGGTGATTACTGACCTTATGCACACCCGGGTGGTGCGGTCTGCAATATTCCATGTACAGTTTAGAGTACAATAAAGGTTACTGCCTACCGACCTTGTGCACACACAAGTCGATCGGTGTACAATATTCTGTGCACAGTTTAGAGTACGAGATTGTTTACCGCCACTGACTGGTGATTACTGACCTTGTGCACACCCAATCGTGCGGTCTGCAATTATCATGTACAGTTTAGAGTAAAATAATAGTTACCGTCATTGACAAGTGATTACTGACCTTTTGCACATCGGAGTTGTGCGGGCTGCAATATTCTGTGTCCAGTTTTGAGTACAAGAGAGGTTTTCCGCCACCGACCTATAAATACTGACCCTGTACACACTAGAGTCGTGTGGACTAAAATATTCTATGCACAGTTTAGACTAGAAGAGACATTACCGTCACCGACCGGTGATTAGTGATCTTGTGCACACCTAAGTCGTGCGAAATGCAATATTTTGTGCACAGTTTAGAGTACAAAATAGGTTACTGCCACCGCACGGTAATTACCGACCTTGTGCACACCCGAGTCGTGCGGTCAGCAATATCCTATGTATAGTTTAGTGTACAAGAGAGGTTACTGTCACAGACTACTGATTACCGACCTTGTGCACACCCGAGTCGTGCATTCTGCAATATTCTGTGTACGGTTTAGAGTACAAGAGAGGTTACTGCTGACGACCGGTGATTACCGATCTTGTGCACACCCGAGTCGTGAAAATGCCATATTCTGTGCACAGTTTAGAGTTCAATGGAAGTTACCGCCACTAACCGGTGATTACCGACTTTGTGCACACTCGAGTCGTGCGTTCTGCAATTTTCCGTGCAATAATCTGTGTAAACTTTAGAGTACAATAAAGGTACCCACCAACCGATTATTACCGAACTTTTGCACACACAAGTTGTACGGTTTACAATATTCTGTTTTTAGATTAGTGTACAAGAGGGTAACATCTCCGACCAGTGATTACCAACCTTGTGCAAACATGAGTCGTGCGGTCTGCAATATTGAACTATGAACTATTGAACATATACCGATAACGTCCTGGAACGATGTACCTGAGTTCGCCGGTTCGAGTCCTAGTACCTGATTAAAATTTTTGCTAATCAGGAAACCCATGTTATTTTATTAAACTTTTTATATTTTATCATCTGTTACTTATTTATATAATTGTTATTTACTTATTTATTTATTTATCTTTAAAATTTTTATTGTGTTGACTATTTTTAACAAAACTAAAACTTCTGACATGAGTTTAAAAATTGAATTCACAAAAAATGGAAAACCAAACATTCTGTTTAACAACAATAAATACCGTGAAAGCTACGCATTAAAATCTGGAGAAATTATTTGGCGCTGCCTGGGAAGGAACTGTGGAGCCACAATTAAATCTAATGCAGAGAGGACGACCGTTACTACAGTCAACTGTAAACATTCGGGTCCACACCCTGTCACGATGAGAGCCCTTACATCTCCGCGGATGAGCTCATCGCTGCCGGCTACTCCACCCGCGGCCGAGACCACTACGCCCCGCCCTTCTACGACGCCTTCTCTAACGCACCCTGGGTCTCCCATTGAGGCGCTGACTAATACTGCAACGTACGGATACCCGTCACCCGCTACGCTCGTCACACCATCTCCTGCCGTATCATCGCCCGATGCCGTCTCTGGCTCCGCCCTTCCTCGGAGTTCAAGTGGGTTGGAAGCCGAAAACTTGGAATTGAGGAGGCGTATCGACCAACTTACGGCTGAACGAGAACAAATTCTCGACCACTCAATTCAGTCGGGCGCACGTCTTCTCCAGTTCACCGACCAGCTGTTTGTAGCGAACTCGTCGACGATCGAGACTCCTGGTGGCCGTACAGCTGATTGCGCCGTACAATGTGACCTGTCGTCGTCTACTGCCTGCCAAGACCCGCGCTGCAGTGAGATCCGCAACTTAGTTACCAGCCTCAAGACCACCGAGGAAATGCTGGAGGCTGAGTTGGAGTGTTTCAAGGCTGAACCGGTGAAGAAAAGTAAGACTCATCAGAGTGATTCAGAAAACGAGGGCTGGGTGGTGGTACAAAATAAATAAAAAAAAAAAATTCAAAGAGTAACCCAAAATCCGACAGTATTTTATCTGAGCATAAGCGCCATAAAAAACCTGTTCAAAAAAAACAAAATTCAAAATTCAATTTGACAAAAAATGCCCATATTAACAATATCTTAAATTTATCGCACAGCCATCATCCATATAATAACCACCCCCAAAATGTTAAGGGTTCTGAGAAAAAAAGTTGCCATTTCCAGCTGTGTATATCGTGGGTGACAGCCATGTCCGGCATCTGATCGGCCTTGTTCGACAGCGCGTGAGTCCATCAACCAGGGTGGGCGGCACCTGCAGGCCGGGGGCCAAGCTTCTGACGGTGACTGATAGTAGTCTACCTCCGCCTGGGAGCTGCTATGTCCTGTTCGCTGGAACAAACGATGTCGCCGCCGATGAGTCCTATACCATCTTCGAGCACCTAGAGCGACAGTTATAAAGGAATAGAGGTGCTAAATTTCAACGAGATTGGAAGACGCTGGTTTACCCAACACGGTATGCACTTGCGACTGCCTGGCAAGCGGCTGCTGGCTGAGCTTCTGTTGGGGTGTCTTGATCGTTTCGGTCAGTCACCAACCATCCGACCCCCAACCTCGCCTGCTCATGCTGCCTCTTCTTGTGCGACCTCTTCCACTCCGTTGTCTTCACTGCCTGTTCAAGATCGCCAACAACTGTGTTCGGAGGCACTACCTCCGACGGCAGTGCAGCCTGTGGAGCCGGTCATCGTTGGGTCCACTACATCGAGACCGGTTCCTCTGCTTAAGACGCCGGGACCTGCTTCCTCGGGATTCGCGCTGGTGTCACCTCCAGCAGGCGCGATGACACGTCCTGGCAACAAAACATTTGCCGAGGCCGTCAGCAGCTGTTTGCCTGCCACCTCATCTCCTGTGCCTTCTGTCAAAATCGATTCTGTTTTTTTAGGGGCCTCACGTCCGGCCGACGAACAAAACTGACTGACGTTACCCAACAAATACAAACGAATTCAAAATTTCACAATCAGATTCAAATCCGACTGCTTCACCAAAATGCCCAATCGGCCACTAAAAAGCTTGACGAAATTGAACTCATGTGTGCAGAAATGAAAACAGATGTACTTGTTTTAACTGAGAACGGTTTTAATGACAAGAACATCGATCTATGCAAAATTCCAAATTTCACATTGGCTAATTCATATTGCCGACAACTTTCCAAAGGAGGAGGAGTCGCCATTTTTGTAAGAAAAAAAACTATACTTTTTCTCCATTTTCACCCGTAAAAACTATCGAAAAAGATTTTGAAGCAGTTGGGATAAAATTCAATTCAAAAAGATCAAAATTAACCATCATCGGAATCTATAGGTCTCCCAATAGCAATGAGGAAAATTTCTTTACACATTTTGAAGCCCTACTGATGGATTTGACGAGCCATCAACAGGATTATGTCCTAATGGGTGATTTCAACATTAATGCAATGGACACTAATCATCCTTCCACCAAACGATTTGTCGACTTGTTAAGGTCATTTGACCTAGAATTGTTAGTCAAAACGCCAACGCGTGTGACACATTCAACACAGTCGACAATTGACAACATCATCTCCAACCTATCAAGTGTCGCAGTGTCCGTGGTCAATACAGCTATCTCGGACCACTATGGCCAAGAGGCTATAATTAGTGGAGTAAAAATCGAGAGGGAGCTCAAAATCACAAAAACAATAAGAGACTTAAGGCAAGGAAACATCGCTCTCCTCAACACTTCCCTTTCTAAAGAAAATTGGAAATACCAAGAATCAATTCATTCAGTAGAAGAGCGTTTTGAAAGGTTTAGTGATACACTAAACTTTCATCTCGACATGTACTGTTCTCTCAAAACTATACAAGTTTGTCCCAAAAGGGTAAACAACAAATGGATAACTAAAGGAATTTTAGTTTCTAGAGAAAAACTAAAGTTTTTCTCAGAAATCCAGAAAACGTCGCACAATGAAGAATTCAAGCGGTCTTTTCGAAAATACAAACTAATTTACAGAAAAGTTATCCAAGCTGCAAAGGCATATGATGTTTCCAAAGCAATTATATCTTCCAAAAATATTTCTAAAACTGCATGGGACATCATCAACAATAAAAACAAATCATGCAACAAACAAATTAAATTAAAAAGTGGTGATAGACTTGTGGAGGACGCGGTGCAGGTTGCAAATAGGCTTAACAGATTCTTCGGATCTGTTGCTTGTGAGCAAGGCCCTTGCCCATCGCCCCCACAAGGAATCCCAAGACGAAGGCAGAGTCCAGTAGCCTCCCTGGCACTGGCACCTGTCGTTGAGGAAGAGCTTGAAAAAATAATTCATCAGCTCCCAGCCAAAAAAAACAAATGATTTAAATTCAATGTCAACGTGGCTCATAAAAAAATGTTCCAAGCATATTGTGAGACCATTAACCCAATTAGTAAATTTCTCTTTTGAACAAGGAGTTTTTCCCTCACTCCTCAAAACCGCTAAAGTAACCCCTATTTTCAAGAAAGACGATCCCCAATCCCCACAAAATTACCGGCCTGTCTCAATTTTGCCAGTTATGAGCAAAATATTCGAAAAGCTTTTCTTGACACGATTGCTTCAATTTTTGAATAAGCACAACCAGCTATCTGAAGACCAGTTTGGCTTCAGGAAGGGCAAGTCGACAATAGACGCTGATGTAAATCTTGTCGACATGGTTGTAGAGGGACTAGAACGTTGGGATCACACATTGAGTGTGTTCCTGGACTCATCGAAAGCATTCGACTGTGTTGACCATGTTACAATGCTTGACAAACTTGAATCCCATGACATACGAGGCGTGCCTCTCCAGTGGCTCAGATCATTTCTAAGCCACAGAACTCAAATTGTCCAGATCTCAAACAAATTATCTGAACCAATTAACCTGAGTTATGGTGTCCCACAGGGCTCAATTCTCAGTCCAATTCTCTTCCTGATCTATGTCAATGATGTAGGTTCATCACTTCTGCACGGAAGACTAGTGCAGTATGCTGATGACACGACTCTCTGTTTCACTAGCAAATCAAAATTGATTTTGGAACAGCAGAGTTTTGTTGAAATTAACAACTGCGTCCAAACTTTTAACAGCCTCAATCTTAAAACAAATTCTGCAAAATCCAATTTTATAAATTTTGCTTTACGATCAGTAGATAGTCATGATGAGCCAGCCGTTATTTTGGCTGACACTATGCTGGACGAAGTATATTGTTCGAAATTCCTGGGAATATACCTAGATCGAGGGTTGACTTGGAACGATCACATCGACCACGTTTGCTCCAAATTGGCCTCAGGCATTTATGTTTTGAGGTCTCTAGCCAAATACTGCCCGAGTCAGGTTCTGATGATGGCGTATTATGGCTTGATTTACCCCCACCTCACTTACGGGTTGGTGTTGTGGGGAGCTTGTGCAAACAATCAATTCCTGAGAGTGTTCAAGCTGCAAAAACAAGCAATCCGCATTATCGCTAAGCTGAAATTTAGTGAGTCGTGCAAGGAAGCCTTCAAAAATTTGCAACTGTTGACGCTGCCGAGTCTCTACATCTTGGAAACAACTCTGTTTTGTTTGTCTAAATGTGCCATGACGAATGGCCGAGACATACATGTGTATGAGGCCAGAGGCAGAGATAACTACCGAACTGGTAGACACAGAACGGTGGTTTTTGAACGCTTGCCTTCACAGGCAGGTGTTCATTTCGTCAATAAGTTACCAGATTCAATTAAAAACACTCCAACGCTCAAAGTGTTCAAAACTCGTTTGAAACGTTGTTTAGTGTCACAAACATTTTATAATGTTGACGAGGTTTTTTGCTTATGATTGGGAGACCACCAATTAAAAAGACTGACAAAAGTCGTCACTGGAAGTGGGAATACTTGGTGAATGAATGGATGTAGGTACGTTTGCAAAATTGTATGTTTGAATGGGATTTATTGTGGTGTGTTTGACAAAACTTTTAGCAAGTAAAATGCAAAAATGTGACATTTGCCATGCGTTGTATAATGTTCCGGCAATAAAAATCTGATTTGATTTGATTGTGTGCACAATTTACGGTACAAGAGAAGTTACCGCCACCAACCGGTGATTACTCACCTTGTGCACACCCGTGTACACTTTAGAGTACAATGGAGGTTACCGCCACCAACCGGTGATTACTCACCTTGTGCACACCCGTGTACACTTTAGAGTACAATGGAGGTTACTGCCACCGACTAGTGATTACCATCCGATGATTACCGACCTTGTGCACATCCGAATCGTGCGGTCTGCAATATTTTGTGTACAGTTTAGAGTACAAGAGAGGATACCCTCACCGATCCGTGATTACCGACTTTGTGCTCACCCGAGTCGTGCGGTCAGCAATATTTTGTGTACAGTTTAGAGTACAAGAGAGGATACCCTCACCGATCCGTGATTACCGACTTTGTGCTCACCCGAGTCGTGCGGTCAGCAATATTCTGTGTACAGTTTAGAGTACAAGAGAGGATACCCTCACCGATCCGTGATTACCGACTTTGTGCTCACCCGAGTCGTGCGGTCAGCAATATTCTGTGTACAGTTTAGAGTACAAGAGAGGATACCCTCACCGATCCGTGATTACCGACTTTGTGCTCACCCGAGTCGTGCGGTCAGCAATATTCTGTGTACAGTTTAGAGTACAAGAGAGGATACCCTCACCGATCCGTGATTACCGACTTTGTGCTCACCCGAGTCGTGCGGTCAGCAATATTCTGTGTACAGTTTAGAGTACAAGAGAGGATACCCTCACCGATCCGTGATTACCGACTATGTGCTCACCCGAGTCGTGCGGTCAGCAATATTTTGGGTACAGTTTAGAGTACAAGAGAGGATACCCTCACCGATCCGTGATTACCGACTTTGTGCTCACCCGAGTCGTGCGGTCAGCAATATTCTGTGTACAGTTTAGAGTACAAGAGAGGATACCCTCACCGATCCGTGATTACCGACTTTGTGCTCACCCGAGTCGTGCGGTGCGGTCAGCAATATTCTGTGTACAGTTTAGAGTACAAGAGAGGATACCCTCACCGATCCGTGATTACCGACTTTGTGCTCACCCGAGTCGTGCGGTCAGCAATATTCTGTGTACAGTTTGGAGTACAATAAAGGTTACCGCTACCGACAAATGCTCTAATACACCACTCCACAACATTTCTACTACAATACACTACTACACCACTACACTAATACACCACTACACCACTACTCCAATACCTCACTACACCACTACATCAATACATCATTACACCACTACTCCAATACACTACTAAACCACTACTCCAAGACACTACTACACCACTACTCCAATACCCCACTACACCACTACGCCAATACACTACTACACCATACTCCAATACCTCACTACACCACTACTCCAATACACCATGTTCAAGTTCAAGTTCAAAAACTCTTTATTTAATAAATTACGTATAATACAAATAAACAATTTTCTCCCAATGCGCAACATGCGCGTGCGGGAGTACAGTTGGTTTTTTAGTTTTTCTTATGTTTTAAATGCAAATATCAAGTTTAATACTATAATACCACAAACTATGATTGTTTAATACTATGAGGCACAAGCGGTACAGGCTAAGCAGTCTATATCCTTTATACAATTACTCGTTTCATACAACTATAACAAGTATATAAAATATATAAATATAAAATATACAAAATATAACAAATATAAAATATACAAAATATAAATAAACACAAGCATAACAAGAAAAAATAAATAGACAAGCACATATTACAAAAAACAATTTGGATAAAGATAACAATTAACAATACTTTAGGTTTATTCAACTGGCATACTTTTCAAATATTCAAGTCCTTTCATCTTTACCTTGGGTTTCTTTTCAAACATAATTCTATCGCCACAGTGTAGCAGGAAGTTATTATATATTCTGGGACCCAAATAGCAAAACTGGCGTCTACTTCATTCTTTAGTTGAGAAAGGGACTCTTAAAACTATTTGTTGACTAGCTCTAGTGGCTCTATTAATTTCTGTAAGATCAAATTGGTAAATAAATTTAGTAATATACAAGATTACTGAATACTTATGCAGTTGCTCAAATGTTAATATATTCTTTTCTTTAAAAAGGTAGCTCATTCTGTCTATGCGTTTTACATTGTATATAGTTCTCACAGCATGCCTTTGATTCATAATAACTGATTTTAAACAAGAATTGTAGGCTCCACCATAATGAATAATTCCAAACCTCATCAGACTTTCAAACCAAGAAAGATAAACATTCATTAACTGGTCACTTCTTACAAAACCTTTAAGGTGATACAAAACATAATTTACCTTTCTTAGTTTCAATGATAAAAATTTAATGTGATGTCCTATTTTTATCTATATACATGCCTAGATATTTTACATAGTCAACTACCTTAATATTACTGCAAGCACAATTATAAATACACTGGTGCTTATGACACGTTAAATTAAATTCCCGTTGTAAATGTTCATTAGTGAGGTGATAATAAAAAAAAACTATACACTTAGACTTAGTAGAATTTATCAAAAGTCGGTTTGTTGACAGCCATTGAGAGACCTTATCTAGATCTTTTTTAATCTTAAGCTGTAGTGATTGCTTATTGTAGGTAGAGCACGCTAGTGCAGTGTCATCAGCATAAGCAAACACAGTTGAATACATATCTAATTCTAACAAGTCATTGATGTACACAAGGAACATAAGAGGTCCCAGGACTCCGCCTTGAGCTGTGCCAAAGTAAAATTCCAATGGATCACTAATAACATTATTAATTTTAACAACTTGATTTCTTCCTATAAAAAAAGATTTCAACCATGAAAGAGCCAATCCACCAAAACAAAATTTCCCAAATTTATTCAACAACAAATTAATATCTAATACATCGAATGCTTTTTGAATGTCTAGATAAACAGCCACTGTATATTTATATTTATCTGATGCATTCACAATAGAACTCACATGTTTCTCAACTGCTAGGTCTATCCCTCTACCAGGAATAAATCTATACTGATTACCAGAAAAGAGTGATCTTTGAGTAAAGAAATCAAGTATTTTATTTTTAATTATTGTCCCAAATATCTTTGCTATTACACTAATAACAGAAATTGGGCGGTAAGAAGATACTTCCGATTTATCACCAGACTTAAAAATAGGGACTACAATGGCCAATTTGAACTCATCAGGTACTCTTCCTTGTTCTAAAGATTTTTTGAATATACTACACAAAAGAGGGGCAAATACATCAAGATTTTTTTAACAGTACGTATATATTATACCATCTACACCCGTACTACGTTTGTCTTTTATTGACATGACTGAATTAACCACGTCCAAGTAAGTACAATTAAAACTTCCAACTAATTCATTTTTATTATTGCAGTTTGTCATAAACGTGTCATAAACAAATGCTTTATTTTTTAATTCAGGAATAAGAGATGTATAATAATTATTAAACTAACTAACAATTAAATACTCATTACCACTAACATCAACTAAATTACCATTAATTCTTATAGTGACAAGAGAACTCCTTTTGTTTTTAACAATGCCTTTAATAACATTCCAGTATTTCCTGGAGTCACCTTTACAATTGTCAATCAATGAAGAATAATAATCCAATTTTGCTCTCCTAATTTGCCCAGTTACATACCTTGAAAGATTATTATACTCTTTTCTTAATACTAAATTTAATCTATTTTTACAGTATTCCTTATATAAGTAATTTTTCCTATTGATTATTTGTACCAAGTTATCTGTGACCCATACATTCCTCTTTCTACATTTACTATTTAATTTCTTTAACGTACAAGAAGACACATAACATTTACGGTATTATAAATTTTGTAAAAATTTGATACACATAAATCTACATCATCTACATTGTAAACATCATTCCAACTAGCTAGTTGCAACTGCCTTCTTAACATTTTGTAGTCTACCAATTTGCAGTATTTTGGTCGTTCAGTAACATTGAATAACTTAGATATAAATATATATTCAGAGCATAATGATCAGTAATGTTAAGCTCAACAACGTTACGGTCGACATTTAATGGTATTGAATTTCTTAAAAGGACATGATCTATACAAGTTTCGCTGTTATTAACCACTCTAGCTGGAATGTTAATTACACTTTTTAATCCAAAAGCTGAAATTAAATTAAGATAGTTTTTTGTTGAATTATTATTTTTTAATAAACATACATTCATATCCCCCGTAATAACTGTAGGATTACTAGTTTTACTTAAAATGTTTTCAAAATCGGCCTGAAACTGATTAAAAGTGAATTTACACTGCCTGTATACTCTGAACACAGTTATCTGAAGATTGTTATTGTTGTGCAAGACACTGACTACGACACTAATTACCTCAGCTGTGGGCAGTAGAATCAGCTGATAAGAGTATCGCATTGTTGACTCAACGTACACACAGACACCACCTGCCTGCCCATCCGGTCTTGGTTGTAGCAACATGTCATATCCGGGCAATTGATATTTATCCTCCTCTCCACTCTTAATCCAGACTTCTGTTAATATAATTAAATAATATGTTTCTTTTAAATTTTGTAGGTAAATGCATAGTTCATCATAATGTTTTCTTAAACTACGAATATTTAAAACAAAAATTCCAAAATTAACAAGTTCATTACATACAGAATTACTTTGCATAAAAATTGAGTATTATATACTTTTGGCTACTCAGTCACACAACATCGTTTACGACGCTGTTTCCTTGGAATTTACGTTCAGTAAGTAGCCCATTAGCTTGATCCAGCGATGTAATACGAATTGCTCTATCACCTTCATTCTTTTTAACGAATATTTTACCCTCCTTGGTCCAGACATACTTCCAGCCATGTTCTCTCAACTTCTTTGTGTTATACAGCAGGTTCTTATTGAAGTGGGTAAGATGTTCATTAATGTACACATTAGTTAATGGGACATTCCTATCAAATTCAGTTGATTTCACTTTCGACTGTTTAGCTTTGTTAATAAACAGATCTCGGGTCCGTCTGTTGGAGAACTGAACAACTATAGGCTTGGGGCCCACCTCACGCCTAGTGGGTAATCTATGCATAGCTTGTATGTGCACTTTGCAAGTTTACTTGTACTCCAACAATATCAACCACTTTCTGCACAACATTGCCAACCTTCTCATTGTTAGCCTCAGGTATTCCATCTATCTGAATATTCATGTTACGATTATACTGTTCCATGTCCTTAATTTGAGATTAAAATGAGGAAATTTCTTTCTTTAGCTTTTCATTTTCCTTCATTAACATATCCTGTGACTCTTTTAAGCCTTTAACTTCGGAAGAATACACTTTTACCTGACCCTCATACTCATCTAGCTTGTGAGCCGGTTCAATACCTATATCTCCCCGGCTCATGTGTGTTTTATATAGTGTATGTGTGTGTGGTTTATTGGCTGCAGAGCCCACTGACCTTTTGAAGGCGTTTGGCCTTTCCGGGAGAGTGGTAGAGACTCCGAGCCGTGGTGTACAAGTTAGGAGTAGCTCCAGTTTAATATTTTGTTTAATTAAGTGTTTGTTAGTTTTGCTGAGCTGTTCTCCTTCTGACATGTGCGGCTAAGTTTACGGCCCCTCACTGATGAGGTCCAGGAGATGAGTTGATTTTCTGCTGTCATCTCTCCATCATGCGTGGTCGCAGAGAACCTTCGCTTTTGCGCTCTGCTGAAGGACGGCCACCATGATGGACATTTCTACTAGTCAACATCTGTGATACCCTGATCATATTCTTTATTTATTTGTTATTGTTATTGTTGCCATTTATATAGTTTATATTTTGTTATTTAATTTTAAGTTAGTTTTTAGATATTATTTAGTTATTTCTTGGATTTCATTAGGAGCCCGCCCTTAGCCGAAGGATACCGGGTGGAATTGGCATTTCTTGTTTCAAATTATGGCGTTTCTAATTTTTGTATGCAGGTGCACCTGACAAGGATTGTTTGAGGTATACTACTGCAGGCACTTTTTATTTTTTTTAATTTTTTTTATTTATAGTATATATATATATTTTTTATATTGACTGGATAGGCCTATGCTGTGTCTTAGTAAATGAACCTGAGTATACTGACCACGGTGTTCTTTTTTACCTAGTTTTGTTTTGATCCGGCATCCCGTTCGCCACCATGGGCGTGCGCTTCCCTGATGGTTTGCTGTGGGTGTGCGAGCGGCGATGTCCGGTTTCACTTGTTAGAGAAAAAATCCATTAATGTTTTAAATTCATTTAACAGCTGACCAAATTTATCTCCATACTCTGCAAATTGCGATTTAATTGTTTCCTCCATTTTAATTAAATACTCTGCATGTAGTTTTTCTAGGGGTAATAATTTATTACTCACAGCTACATCCTTGGCACCTTTTCCTTTACCTGCAGTAGTAAACTTGCTACACTTCCAATTTTCATGCCTCTGTCGACCCATTCGATTCCAGGAAGACTCGAGTATATTGGCACATTCAAAATGTAATAAACTTTTACACACAGAACATTTAGCACATTCATCGGTTTCAGGTAAGGGATCGTTGGCAACGTGCACAATCACTCATATTGAATAGAGATAAGAAGCACAATCTGATCCCGTCCGCACCGCTCAGCCTCTAGGCACCAACTGTGATGGTCACCATTACACCACTAATCTAATACACCACTGCACCACTACTCCAATACCTGACTACACCAATACTCCAATACCTCACTACACCACTACTCCAATACCTCACTACACCACTACTCCAATACCTCACTACACCACTACTCCAATACACCACTACACCACTACTCCAATACCTCACTACACCACTACTCCAATACCTCACTACACCACTACTCCAATACACCACTACTCCAATACACCACTACATCACTACTCCAATACACCACTACATTCCAATACATCACTACACCACTACTCCAATACATCACTACACCACTACTCCAATACCTCACTACACCACTACTCCAATACACCACTACACCACTACTCCAATACACCACTACACCACTACTCCAATACACCACTACACCACTACTCCAATACACCACTACATCACTACTCCAATACACCACTACACCACTTCTCCAATACATTACTACACCACTACTCCAGAATACACCACTACACCACTACTCCAATACATCACTACACCACTACTCAAATACACCACTGCACCTAATGTGTGTAATACAGGTATGTGTATGAATCCTGTCCGGATGCATCATACTATCTAACTGGCTTTGTTAAGTCCTTAAATTGATATTTTTGTTTGGGGGAGATGTGTGTTCCTTGAAAATTTTCAATTGTACACATTTCTTTTCTAAAACGGCACCTTATGGTTTTATTTGTTTTGTCTTCATCTACTGTAAGTGGAGCATTGTATGCATGAATAATTAATGATATTTCACAGTTTCCACTTGAACAATTGTTTACTATTTATGGAACATTCAGTCTTGATGGTAATAACACACATAAAGTACGCATTGCTCTGGAGAAATTCTAATGAACATAATTTTGGAAGAGAGTTCTTATTCCTTTCATTTATGGATCAATAACACTATTTAAACCATCGTAATATCCTTCCCAAAAACAACCCATTAATTCCGGCACCATGACACCCCTGGTATGAATATAGTCCGTCAAATCATGGCGGTTGTAAATTTTTGCTCTTTTACTTTTGTGACTAAAAATTGCAATACAAAAATGGCGATACAGACAAGAAAATGAAAGGAAATGGGTTGAAATTTCGTTACAAAAAAATTTCTAAGTTTTAATGGTTACAAAGTCGTCGCCATATAGGATTCGTGCATCATTATTTACATGAATCTAAAACTGTCGCTTAAAGTCTTGAGCATAAAGTGTAACAACCCTGTTAAACAATGGTTTATGTAAGTTATGTTTGGTATGTTTGTCGACCAGGAAATATCGAAATAAAACATCTCAAATGTGTGGGACTGCCACTATTGTCGAATTGTTCAAGGGGACACTCAAGAATTGAAGAAAATCTATAAAACACGACGCTCGTACTTTAATAATCAAATATGTGAAAGGATAGGAACTTAATCACAACAACTGATAGTGACTCTACTACTAAATAATCAAAGTTTAATTAACAACTAGAAATAAAATTTATCTCAACAACAAACATCGCGCGCTCTGATGAATAAATTAGGATATACCGAATGCATCTAAATAAACCCCTATAACTTTAAGACACAAGTGAGTTGAATTAACTTAGGGAGGATTGTAAAGATCAAAGGTCAGCTCATCTAAATCTCTAACAAACGAGTCTGCTTATAAGTAACTATGGTTGGATTAAAAAGATAGAAAGCTAACTCATCTGAATTTTAACTTAGCATAACTGTTGAGTTACGCCATTATGTTTTTAGCCCAGAGTAAATGTGCAAATATATTAAAACCCATTTCAACTAACAGACGGGTCTGCTGCTAAGAAACTCAAAGCGGATAAAATAAATCAAACTCACCTTAACTCAACCATTAAATAATTCTGTGCTGTTGAGGCTCTTTGGTGAACAGGAATAACATAAACACATAAACACACAACCACATAACATAACAGGCATAAACCACATCTATAATCTTTTGAAAACGTTTAATCTGTGGCATATTTAACGACTTTTGGTGAACAGGTAAAAAATAACAAAGATTGAAAACATTTCACCTGTGGCAGATAAGCCTGATATTGCGTCTCGTAGTGAAAGTCCTCGGGTAAGGAGGAATAGATAACAACGATTGATAAATTATCATCTGAGGCAGAGAAGTTTGCCGTCAAGACTCTTAGGCAAAGTATTCTGGTGAACAGGAATAGATACCATCGATTGAAAACATTTCATATGTAGCAGTTAAATTAGTAAACAAAGTAATGTTTTTGAAAACCGAATACATGTAAAAAAATTACACGTAAAACACATGTAAAATTACATTCAGACTCCATATAACAGACATCACATCAAAAAGTCATACGCATCTCAGAAAAGGAAGATGGGTATATTCTTTAAGTTGCCTTATATGAATGTGAAAATGTCTAGAAAATTTACAGTATCTTTAATAAATCGGTAATCGAAACACTGATATGAGTAATAAATAACCTATGCTAATCGATTATGTGTCACTTATCAGCAGCTATTTGATTATTGCTGCCGATGTGAATATATGTTTGTTGTTAAGTGAATGTGGACGATGAATGTGAATCAATCGAAAGTCGAGACGGAGGATGGCACGGCGCTGGTGCTGACTATTAAATAATCTAGGATGAATGTGAAAGGATCGAAAGTGAATTACTTCGCCAAGAAAGGAACAGTGGATGCGATTTGTCACAAGCCTCTGCCAGCTGTTCAGATCAGCTGTGAAATGAAAGTGGACATCGGCTGACAAATAGCTAGTGAGCTTCCAGAATAACTAATTGTTGCAGCAGCTGTTTGATCGGCATCAGTTGTCAGGTGAAACACATTGAACACTTGTCTAACGAATTTAAGAAAAACGAGCCCAAATAATTTTGATCTCATGAATCCGAAGATTCATGCTTCGTGTACTGGCTATACTCGAAATGGACAGAATAGGCTACTATTTGTTGTCAGGTGAAACACATTGAACACTTGTCTAACGAATTAAAGTAAAACGAGCCCAAATAATTTTGATCTCATGAATCCTAAGATTCATGCTTCGTGTACTGGCCATACTCGAAATGGACAGAATAGGCTACTATTTGTTGTCAGGTGAAACACATTGAACACTTGTCTAACGAATTAAAGTAAAACGAGCCCAAATAATTTTGATCTCATGAATCCGAAGATTCATGCTTCGTGTACTGACCATACTCGAAATGGGCAGAATAGGCTACTATTGGCCCACTTCTCAGTTTATGGACGTACTGTAACCTTTCAAAAATATATTTTTTACAATAAAATAATATATACGGGTCATGAATATTTCGCTAGAAATAATTATATACCTTACATATTACCACATTTAATGTTTTTACATTTCTTGCTTTATTTACATTCGCGTGCCTTCCAGTATTTATTTTTGTTAACCGGTTGAAAACCAGTGTTACTACTTTCATGCGTTGTTGTTGATTGTTTTGGATGGTACTGATTTCACAACTTATTAACCACAGTTTTATCCATCGGATCACCACTGATTATAGAGGCATTGCAATTGATGTTTACTCTTTTTTACATAGTGTTTTCTGAAACTATATTTTGTACAATTCATTCACCATCCAAATACAAAACAATATCTACCACTCATCTAATATAATTTTTAAATCTACATATATGCATATCGTTTACCAATATCTATTTATTAAAAACTGGCTTTAATTGATCGTTATTACGACTTTGGGTATAGGTGCAGATGGAACGTTAGATTGAGTAAGTTGTGACTTCCTCAATCTAACGTTTGTTCTGCGTTAAGCTGTGGCTTAGAGCTTCGAACAGAAAGATCCTCAAGTTCAAGCATCGATACAGTTTTAGTAACGAGGAAGTACAAGAGGAAAATAACACAGAAATAACAAATAGAGAGTATTATTATCTGTGAAATTTCGAATAAATCCTAAGTGTGAGAGAATATATACAGGGTGTCCAAAAAGTCCCGGGTCGGTTGAATATTTTTCAAAATATTTAAAATAGAGCTACAAAACCTTACACAAAGTTACTGGACATAAAAATCTATTTTATCACATATTCAGTGATCGGCTACTTCCTCAGGGGGGCGGCCCGCTAGGAGTCAGAAGAAAATCTTAAATGTTAGCATAGGTTGATATACATATCAAATTAAAGGTCTATATTAGTAGAGTACAGAGCCGCAAACCCGACCTCAAACGGACAACCGAGTCAAAAATGACAGCCGTTCAAAGATGGCTAGAGTTTGCAACTTAGGTTAATGTAACAAAATACACTGATGAGATTTTTGACTTTAACTTTCCTAACATTACAAAATGGACATGAGGTGTTTCTTGAGGTGTTTGAGGGTCATTTGAATAACTCATGAAATTGTAAACAGTTTTGGGTTAGTAAAGTTAAAATCAAAAAGCTCATCAGTGTATTTTGTTACATTAACCTAAGTTGCAAACTCTTAGCCATCTTTGAAGATTTTCTTCTGACTCCTAGCGGGCCGCCCCCCTGAGGAAGTAGCGGATCACTGAATATGTGATAAAATAGATTTTTATGTCCAGTAACTTTGTGTAAGGTTTTGTAGCTCTATTTAAAATATTTTGAAAAATATTTAACCGACCCGGGACTTTTTGGACACCCTGTATATATATATATATATATATATATATATATATATATATATATATATCCAAGAGTTGGGTTGCTAGAGTGTTAGTAAAGTGGACTTCTTGTTTAAAAATTACATTTAGACTCCATATAAATAAAAAGATATGCATGAGAAATATCACAAGTTCTTCCTTTTGGGAGATGTATTAGGTAAGCAATTATAAAATAGCTTTCTAATTTGTATGAGCAAAAAAGTTAACAAGGTATTAATAAGTAACAATACAATGAGGAACAGTGAAAGTAATGGTGTGAGCTAATGACCGCGTTTACACTTGGTAGAGCGGAACACAGGTCCGCGCCACAATCGACATCTGAAGTATTACTCCCCGGGCAACGGCAACTTACTTCTGCAGACTTACTGCTCATCAATCGACATCTGAAGTATTACTCCCCGGGCAACGGCAACATACTTCTGCAGACTTACTGCTCATCAATCGACATCTGAAGTATTACTCCCCGGGCAACGGCAACATACTTCTGCAGACTTACTGCTCATCAATCGACATCTGAAGTATTACTCCCCGGGCACCGGCAACATACATCTGCAGACTTACTGCTCATCAATCGACATCTGAAGTATTACTCCCCGGGCAACGGCAACATACTTCTGCAGACTTACTGCTCATCAATCGACATCTGAAGTATTACTCCCCGGGCACCGGCAACATACATCTGCAGACTTACTGCTCATCAATCGACATCTGAAGTATTACTCCCCGGGCACCGGCAACATACATCTGCAGACTTACTGCTCATCAATCGACATCTGAAGTATTACTCCCCGGGCACCGGCAACATACATCTGCATATTTACTGCTCATCAATCGACATCTGAAGTATTACTCCCCGGGCAACGGCAACATACTTCTGCAGACTTACTGCTCATCAATCGACATCTGAAGTATTACTCCCCGGGCAACGGCAACATACTTCTGCAGACAGACTTACTGCTCATCAATCGACATCTGAAGTATTACTCCCCGGGCACCGGCAACATACATCTGCAGACTTACTGCTCATCAATCGACATCTGAAGTATTACTCCCCGGACACCGGCAACATGCATCTGCAGACTTACTGCTCATCAATCGACATCTGAAGTATTACTCCCCGGGCACCGGCAACATACATCTGCAGACTTACTGCTCATCAATCAACAACTGAAGTATTACCGACCGGTAACCGAGATCTGTAGACTTACTGCACATCAATCAACAAATGAAGTATTACTGCTCGGGCACCGACAACTTACATCTACATATTTACTGCTTATCAATCGACAACTGAAATATTAAGTACCGGTATCTGACATCAGCAGACTTACTGCTCATCAATCGACAGCTGAAGTATTACTCCCCGGACACCGGCAACATGCATCTGCATATTTACTGCTCATCAATCGACATCTGAAGTATTACTCCCCGGACACTGGCAACATGCATCTGCATATTTACTGCTTATCAATCGACAACTGAAATATTAAGTACCGGTAACTGACATCTGCAGACTTACTGCTCATCAATCAACAACTGAAGTATTACCGACCGGTAACCGAGATCTGTAGACTTACTGCACATCAATCAACAAATGAAGTATTACTGCTCGGGCACCGACAACTTACATCTACATATTTACTGCTTATCAATCGACAACTGAAATATTACGTACCGGTAACCGACATCTGTAGACTTACTGCTCATCAATCAACAACTGAAGTATTACCGACCGGTAACCGAGATCTGTAGACTTACTGCACATCAATCAACAAATGAAGTATTACTGCTCGGGCACCGACAACTTACATCTACATATTTACTGCTTATCAATCGACAACTGAAATATTACGTACCGGTAACCGACATCTGCAGACTTACTGCTCATTAATCAACAACTGAAGTATTACCGACCGGTAACCGAGATCTGTAGACTTACTGCACATCAATCAACAAATGAAGTATTACTGCTCGGGCACCGACAACTTACATCTACATATTTACTGCTTATCAATCGACAACTGAAATATTACGTACCGGTAACCGACATCTGTAGACTTACTGCTCATCAATCAACAACTGAAGTATTACCGACCGGTAACCGAGATCTGTAGACTTACTGCTCATCAATCAACAACTGAAGTATTACCTACTGATAACCGACATTTGTAGACTTATGCTTATTAATCGACAGCTGAAGTATTACGTACCGGTAACCGACATCTGCAGGCTTATTTCAGCAGACTTACTGCTCATCAATCAACAACTGAAGTATTACCTACCGGTAACCGACATCTGCAGACTGACTGCTGATCAATCGACATGTGAAGCGTTACCCCTCAGTATCGACATTTGATTTCTGCCTGACAATCGATATCTCTAGGTGTATACAATAGAAAAATCGAAGAGCCAAGGTCGGAGTGTTCGTACATTCCATGATCAAGTGTGAAATATGGAATGTGCAATTTTACCTTTTTTGTGAGTGCCGAGTGTACGTGTGTGTGTATATGCATTCCAGTGCGTGTGTGAAAGCTCACGACTTGGACCGGCAATGGACAACGCCAAAGTGTGGCCTACTGTTTATAGAAACGTCCTCGCTTCAACGGTCTCGATTATTTAGGCGTCATCATTGACTGCCCCACATATATTTGTGCTTGGTACTTGTCCATCATAACTGTATTAAATCAAAATGGTAATATCGTAGTTTAATTAAAGATTTTATTTTGATTTTACATGTTTAGGTACAAATGACACAAGAATATGAGAATGTTCAAAGGACCCAGCGGTCGATGTGGTGGTCCAAAATGATTTACGATTCACTGAAAGTTTAGAAATTAGAGATCAGAGAGAGCCCAACTGTCGCTAACTCAAAAGCTTGGATAACTCTGATTTTGTAAATTTCCAGGTCTGTACTACTCGTATGTCCAATACGTATGTGTTAGAGACTGCAAATGTCGCGTTACGAGTAATGGTCTGTGGGAGGCGGTAGCGACGGTCTTGAACGATGCTGGCTCCTCAACGGCACTATTATTTTGTACACCATTATTTAAAATGTTTAATTAGTAACACGGATTTAAGTGATCAGGTGTTGTTAAATATTCCGCGGACGATGGCCGTCTGCACGCGCAAAGCACCGAATTGCCCAGAGCTGTGTTGCTTGGAAGACTGGTGGCTTAATTGGATCAAATTTTTCTGAGTAGTGCATTTAAATTTGTAGTTTGGTTGGTAAACGTCAAACCGGTAAATGTTTTTGTTCTTTAGCGACATAAAAGCTACAGGTTATTATTTGTAAATAATTTGGTTTGTATGTATGATTTGACTGTTTATTCAATTGTTAAACAAGATTTGAAATCGCACCATTTGTAGAACTGAATCCGTCTATTAAATATCTTACTGACCTAAGTTTGAAAACGAATCAATCGAAATCAAATGTCATCAGTTTCAACGGGAATTCGCTAAGCAATCTGTATTGTTTGTGGTTGATGTCACTTTATAGGAAACAGGATCCAATAAGTTCCTGGGAATGTACATGGGTAGAAATCTTACCTAGAACGATCACGTTTACTATCCACCTTCTGTGTATAGATTAATACTGTGGCTTAAAAAACCATTAAAATTACTGCAATATACATTAAGTTTAATTACAAAGTCGTGTATACATTGTTTTAGAGAGTTAGGTTTGTTGTCATTGCTCTGTCTCTATATGTTTCACGTGTCCTATACTTCAATCGGAGTGCGCTTTTGGTTCAGATAATGGACTGTCATCAGAATGTAACTA
This sequence comes from Homalodisca vitripennis, assembly GCF_021130785.1. NCBI lineage: Eukaryota > Metazoa > Arthropoda > Insecta > Hemiptera > Cicadellidae > Homalodisca > Homalodisca vitripennis. The sequence continues at coordinate 146,209,472 of NC_060215.1, forward strand.
GAGGCAAGGACCGTTATCAGAATGTGACTAGAGGCAGGGACTTTCATCAGTATGCAACTAGAGGCAGAGACATTCATCTGTATGTGACTAGAGGCAGAGACTTTCATCAGTATGTAACTAGAGAGAGACTTTCATCAGTATGTAACTAGAGGCAGAGACTTTCATCAGTATGTAACTAGAAGCAGAGACTTTCATCAGTATGTAACTAGAGAGAGACATTCATCAGTATGTAACTAGAGGCAGAGACTTTCATCAGTATGTAACTAGAGAGAGACTTTCATCAGCATGTAACTAGAGGCAGAGACTTTCATCAGTATGTAAATAGAAAGAGACTTTCATCAGTATGTAAATAGAAAGAGACTTTCATCAGTATGTAACTAGAGGCAGAGACTTTCATCAGTATGTAACTAGAAGCAGAGACTTTCATCAGTATGTAACTAGAGAGAGACATTCATCAGTATGTAACTAGAGGCACAGACTTTCATCAGTATGTAACTAGAGAGAGACTTTCATCAGCATGTAACTAGAGGCAGAGACTTTCATCAGTATGTAAATAGAAAGAGACTTTCATCAGTATGTAAATAGAAAGAGACTTTCATCAGTATGCAACTATAGGTATATAATTTCATCTTTGTGAAAGTAGAGGCAGGAAGTTTCATCAATATGTAAATAAAAGGCAGGGACTTTCATCAGTATGTAACAAGAGGCCGGGACTTTCATCTGTATGTAACTAGAGGCAGGGACTTTCATCAGTATGTAATTAGAAGCAGAGACTTTCATCGGTATGTAACTAGAGAAAGGAACTTTCATCAGCATGCAACTAGAAGCAGATACATTAATCTGTATTTAACTAGAGGCAGATACTTTCATCATTATGTAACTAGAGTCAGGGACTATCATCGGTATGTAACTAGAGGAAGGGACTTTCATCAGTATGTAACTAGAGTCAGGGACTATCATCAGTATGTAACTAGAGGAAGGGACTTTCATCAGTATGTAACTAGAGAGAGAGACTTTCATCAGTATGTAACTAGAGGCAGAGACTTTCATCAGTATGTAACTAGAGGCAGAGACTTTCATCAGTATGTAAATAGAAAGAGACTTTCATCAGTATGTAAATAGAAAGAGACTTTCATCAGTATGCAACTATAGGTATATAATTTCATCTTTGTGAAAGTAGAGGCAGGAAGTTTCATCAATATGTAAATAAAAGGCAGGGACTTTCATCAGTATGTAACAAGAGGCCGGGACTTTCATCTGTATGTAACTAGAGGCAGGGACTTTCATCAGTATGTAACTAGAGGCAGAGACTTTCATCAGTATGTAATTAGAAGCAGAGACTTTCATCGGTATGTAACTAGAGAAAGGAACTTTCATCAGCATGCAACTAGAAGCAGATACTTTAATCTGTATTTAACTAGAGGCAGATACTTTCATCATTATGTAACTAGAGTCAGTGACTATCATCGGTATGTAACTAGAGGCAGGCATTTTCATCAGTATGTAACTAGAAGCAGAGACTTTCATCTGTATTTAACTAGAGGCAGATACTTTCAACATTATGTAACTAGAGTCAGGGACTTTCATCGGTATGTAAATAGAGGCAGAGACTATCATCATTATATAACTAGAGTCAAGTACTTATATCAGTATGTAACTAGAGGCAAGGAATTTCAACAATATGCAACTAGTCGCAGTGGTTTTCATCAGTATGCAACTAGAGGCAGGGTATTTCATCTGAATGTAATTAGAGGGGGGATGATCAATAGTATGTAGCTAGATATTGGGATATTTATCTGTATTTAACTTGAAGATCAGAAATTTATCAGTAAGCGACTAGAGAAATGGACTGTCCACTAAACCCTGTATGTAACTAGAGGCAAAGATTTATCAGTATGTAACTAGAAGCAGGAACAATCATCAGTATGTAAATAGAGGAAGATTTCCTTCAGTATGTAACTAGAGGCAGGGACTGCCATCCGTATATAACTAAAGGCTGGGACACTTTCATCAATATGTAACTAAAAGTCAGGGTTTTCCATCAGTATTTAATTAGAGGCAGGGACTATCATCAATATGTAACTAGAAGCAAGGACTTTCATTTGTATGTAGTTAGAGGCAGGGACTTTAATCAGTATGTAATTTGAGTGAGGGACTTTCATCAGTATGCAACTAGAGGCAGAGACTTTTATCTGTATACAACTATAGGCATATAATTACTTTATGGCATATCTTTGTGAAAGGTGAGGCAGGGAGTTTCATTAATATGTAAATAAAAGGCAGGGACTTTCATCAGTATGTAACAAGAGGCCGGGACTTTCATTAGTTTGCAACTAGAGGCAGGGTATTTCATCTGTATGTAACCTAGACAAGAGACGTTAATCTGTATGTAACTAAAAACATGGACTTTTATCCGTATGTAAGTAGGGGGAGGGAATTTCATCAGTATGTAACTAGATGCAGGGACTTACATTAGTATGTGACTTGAGGCAGGGACTTACATTAGTATGTAACTTGAGGCAGGGAATATCATCAGTACGTTACTAAAGGCAAGGACTTTCAATAATATATAACTAGAGTCAGGGACGTTTATCAGTAGTACTTTATAATAGGCAGGCACTTTCATCTGTATGTAACTAGATGCAGGGACTTTCATCAGTATGTAAATAGAGGGAGGTTTTCATCATTATGTAACTTAAAGTAATTAGGAAGCTTTACAAAACAATATCCAAGTACTTCCACATTCAAAACACCAATACGTTGGTGTCATAGATTCATCAAATTTGGTTTCGGGCTGTAAGCGTAAGAGAACGGTGTATTTTGTTAAGAAATGTAAGGGATTTACAAAACAATATCCAAAATCTCCCATTATTGTTGAGAAATGACGGGGATACACAAGTTCTTCCTCATTCAAATCGCCAATACGATATTGCCATAGATTTTACAAATTTATTTTCGGCTAAAAGCGTAAAAGAACAGTGATGGTTTTTGAGAAATTAAAGGGATTTACAAAACAATATCCAAGTTATTCCGCATTTAAAACGCCAATACGTTGTTGTCATACATTAATCAAGTTTGGTTTCGGGCTGTAAGCGTGAAAGAACAGTGTTCTCTTGTTGAGAAATTAAAAGGATTTAAAAAACAATATCCAAGTTCTTCCACATTTAAAAAACGCCAATACTTTGTTTTCATAGATTAATCATATTTGGTTTCGGGCTTTAAGAATGTAAGAACAGTGATTGATATTGAGAAACAAAGGGGATTTACAAAAAAATCCAAGTTCTTCCACATTTAAAACGCCAATTCAGTGTTTCCATAGATTAATCAAATTTGATTCGGACTCTAAGCTTAAAATAAAAGTGATTGTTGTTGAGAAATTAAGGGGATTTACAAAACAATATCGAAGTTCTTCGCATTCAAAATGCTAATACGTTGTTGTAGTAGATTTATAAAAATTGTTTTCGGGCTGTAAGCCTGAAAGAACAGTGTTCGTTGTTGAGAAATTAAGGTGATTTACAATACTATATCCAAGATCTTCGCATTCAAAACGCATAAACGTTGTTCTAGTAGATTAATTAAATTTGGTTTCGGGCTGTAAGCATAAAAGAACAGTGTTTGTTGTTGAGAAATTATAGAGATTAATTAAACAATATCCAAGCTTTTCCGCATTCAAAACGTTGTTGTCATAAATTAATCAAATTTGTTTTCAGGCTGTAAGCGTGAAAGAACAGTGTTTGAATTAAAGAAATTTAGGGGATTTACAAAAAAATCCAAGTTATTCCCCTTTTAAAACGCCAATAAGTTTTTGCTATAGACTATTCAAATTTTGTTTCGGGCTGTAAGCTTGAAAGAACAGTGTTTGAATTAAAGAAATTTAGGGGATTTACAAAACAATATCCAAGTTCTTCCCCTTTTAAAACGCCAATAAGTTTTTGTTATAGACTATTCAAATTTTGTTTCGGGCTCTAAGCTTGAAAGAACAGTGTTTGTTGTTGATAAATTATAGGGATTTATAAAACAATATCCAAGTTATTCCCCTTTTAAAACGCCAATAAGTTTTTGTTATAGACTATTCAAATTTTGTTTCGGGCTCTAAGCTTGAAAGAACAGTGTTTGTTGTTGATAAATTATAGGGATTTATAAAACAATATCCAAGTTATTCCCCTTTTAAAACGCCAATAAGTTTTTGTTATAGACTATTCAAATTTGGTTTCGCGCTCTAAACTTGAAAGAACAGTGTTTGTTGTTGATAAATTATAGGGATTTATAAAACAATATCCAAGTTCTTCCGCATTCAAAACGCCAATACGTTGTTGTCATAGATTATTAAAATTAGGTTTCGGGCTGTAAGCGTGAAAGACCAGTTATTGCTGTTCAGAAATTTAGGGGATAACTTAAAACAATATCTAAGTTCTGCCACTTTTAAAACGCTAATACGCTGGTGTCACAGATTTATCAAATTTGGTTTCGGGCTGTAACCTTGAAAGAACAGAGATTTTTGTTGATTTACAAAACAATATCCAAGTTCTTCCGCATACAAAACGCCAATACGTTGTTGTCATAGATTAATCAAATTTGGTTTCGGTCTGTAAGCATCACAACCAGCAGCACAAAGCATCACAAAGAACAGTGATTGCTGTTGAGTAATTTATGGGATTTACAAAACGATATTCAAGTTCTTCCGTATTCAAATCGCCAATACGTTGTTGTTATAGATTAATTATATTTGGTTTTGGGCTGGAAGCATGAAAGAACAGTGATTGTTGTTGAGAAATTAAGGTGATTTACAAAATAATACCTAAGTTCCTCTGCATTCAAAACGCCAATACGCTGTTGTCATAGATTAATCAAATTTATATATATATATATATATATATATATATTAATTTATATATTAGGCCTACTTTGGTAGTTTCAAAGCTGCTGGTTAACTTACGACATAGAATTCTCCTTTGAGACCCTTACCATGTCTAAAGTGCTTAGCCTTACAGCCACTATCTATGATCTCCCAAAATGTTTTATGCCGTTGCTCTGGACCTCTGGGAGTGATTGGGATGAACCCCTCCTCACTGAATTCACCAAAAAGAGGAACCGTTTTGTGTCAGATTTTAAATGTGTGACTAACAACTATAACTCGTCCAGGTTCTCTGACGCGTCAGGAAGTGGTTACGCGGCTGTAGTATACTTGCGGTCCATAAACAGTGCAGGTGAAGTGCCCGTCTGCAAAATTATATCAAAAACTCGTGTTGCTCCTCTTAAGCTTGTTACACTACCAAGATTGGAATAGTGTACCACGTACCTCTTAGCCCAGCTGGTTAGCAAAATTTTACCATTGATTCTATGTCCCTGTGGTGTGACTCTACTGTAACTCTTTCTTGCTTACAAACTTTCCCCTGTCGTCTCAATACTGATGTGGTGAACAGTGTAGCGTAAGCACAGGAACACACACCAAGTCTGCTGTATCAAATAGCCTTCATACTGGAGCCCGCACCTCCAGTGCCGTGCATACTCCAGGCGGAACTCTGGGCAGCTGTGCGGCCCAGGTGTTTCTACTTCTAAACTGAGCTGCTCTACGGTCCCCTCTCATTTTAGTGTTGTTTTAACTAGTTCCTAAGTGGGTTGGGTTTGTTTTGTTGAACTCCAGTGTGAGTTCAAAGGAGCCGGTGTATAATATGTGTAATATATTCAGTAGAGTAGGTTTTAGCATTTAATATGTAGTATAAGACTCTTTCATAGCTGTGGAAATACTTTAGGGCATTCCTATGCTACTGGTTAGCTTATCCAAGTGACCGTTGTACCTATCGTCCGATTTAACGGTTGTCTCATCGCGTGGACCTGCATGTCTGTCTGCCGTCCAAGAGCGTCTCTTAGACGACTGAAGTTTCTCATTTTCTTTGTTCTCGGGCAAAAAGTAGTTCCGTCTTGGGTCTCTATACCATATTCTCTCGTATTCGTTGTATAGTTGTACAGTATGTGTCGTTCTGGAAATATGGCATGGTTGCGGTCGCTCATCCCTTTGTTCTCATAATTTTATTTGTATCTCTTTCTGAACTTAACAACATTCCAACTTTCACTTTGACATTCAGCCAATTCTCGCGTTAAGAATTTCGCTATAAATAAAATGTAATTACTAATGTTAGATGTATAAAATTAAAGATACCTTGTGCTCATATGTCGGGATTTGGCTGGTTTGTTTATGTCAGTAAGGTATACATAAAGGTATCCTGTAAGGGCCCTCTTCTCAATTTAATTATTGATTTTATAGTCATTGTTCTTCGGCCTAGACCTAGTATAATCCGAATAGACAAGGTATATTATATTTGATACTTATACCACACAGCCTAATTGCACATCCAACATTTAAAATCAATTTATTTATCAAACCTCGGAAGGAGATAATCGCAAGTGTGGTAGCCAATCTTTTTAGACTGTTTTAAGGTAGAAAAAGTTATTGATATATTTCATCTCACTAAAGACGTTTGATTGTACAGAATGTGGAGTGAGCCAGAGTGTCAGCCATCGCCAACCTCGCTCCCACAACGGGAGCTCCCACTCGTACGGTCGCATCGTCAACGGCAAGGAGAGCCAGAAGGGAGCTTGGCCGTGGCAGGTAGGCCTAGCCCGCTTATTGTACGCTTAAAATAGTTTTCACTTGGATGTTTCTGCTGGTTTATACAAATATGTGTATGTCAGCTAAACGTGACTACGTGAACGGTGCTGTGTAGTTGTGTCCTGTACCTCTTCCACACGCTCAGTGCGATGATCGATTATCTTGTTACAGGTTTCTCTACAAGTCCTCCACCCGAAGATCGGTCTGATCGGTCACTGGTGCGGGGGCGTGCTGATACAGCCGGCTTGGGTGCTAACTGCTGCACACTGCATCCACAAGTACCATATCAAGTACACTATACTAGAACCATACGTCTTAACTCGTTAACATGCATCGGTCACTGGTGCGGGGGCGTGCTGATACAGCCGGCTTGGGTGCTAACTAATGCACACTGCATCCACAAGTACCATATCAAGTACACTGTACTAGCACTATACGTATAATAATAATAATTTTGCAATAATTTGTAATAATACAAGGAATATAAATTTATAAATTCTATTTTTGGTTAAATGTGTAATTGAATAAAATAAAACAAATTAAAATTGTAGAGGATAGTTAATATTTACAACTATCCATACCATAAATTTAGACCATCCAGATGTTTAGTTTGTTGGATCCTCTGATGAGCTATTTATAAATTATTCTTTAAACTTTATGGGACTCTGATGTATATATATAAGTAGGTAGGAAAGTGCGGATTCTAGGACACTTTCCGAGCCAACAGTAAATCAAGGGAAAATACTGTTTAAAGGACAATAAACGAATCTGTAAAATCAAACAGTAATTCACGAATGAAAAAATAACCGAATCTATAGCTGTTTGCTTCTACTTTCTTGAGCAGTTTTAATGTAAAATCTCCTTAGAATCAATCTATTGGTCTGCTACGAATAAACTATAAATTAAAACTTATAAACGGAAATGATGGAATTTGCTAACAATCACTCGAGAATTCGGGGAGAATGTGAGTAAAACCGCATTCTTTTCACGAGGTTCTTCATTTAATTTCTCCAAATGTACTATAAAATCATCAAAGATTTCAGGCTTAAAATCGTAATCAAATTCAATATCCAAATAGTGAAAGATTATAGGTAAAATCTTCTCATAATAAACGTGTGTATCGATACCTACAAACCTAATGTATTCTTTGAAAAGGAAAATAATGTTTTCAAGGGTTATGAGAGATAAGTAAAAATTTTTATTTATTTTCCTAAACTCTGTAACAAATTTTGTTTGTTTTTCACCTCCGTATTGTAATTTTATAAGCAGATTATTCAAATGTGTTAATTTATTTCGAAATTTCTTAGGTTTAGGTCTTTCGTACAAAATTAAATTACAATCTCTACAAACTAAATATCTTTTATCAATAATTTCTCCTCTATTATAACACTTGTAACAGTTCGCATTATACTCTTCATTCATTTATATAGATATATTTTTTGTTATAAATGGAGATTATGGAACTAAGTCTGCCGAGATATAAATTTTTCAGCGCAAATGTTTATGTTTATATTTCAACTACCGAGATAAAAAGAAATGATTTTATTTTATTATTCAACTATTCAGGATATTTTGTCTATGATTACAAAGATTATTCCGGAAGAAATCGAGATTTTTCATCAGCAAAAGAGTATATTTTTGAAGTTTTAGAAGGAATGAAAGAGAATAATATGAACATCATCAATTATTGTTAAAGATATAATGATATAACATACAAAATGAGTGTTGTTAGTGTGCGTGTTTTTGCGATATCTACTTAACTTCTAAGAAATTGGGAATGGGAGAAGAAGAAAGGTATCATATGTTTTATTTCAATCAACTCTAGATTTGTAACGTCGGCGTTCCACGATGACCTTGCTTTGCTCACACCACAATGACCTTGTATTGCTCACGCCGTGCGCGACAATGATATCACTGTAAAAACACTTAATTCTGTATTAAAAATGAACACTTTACATCACTATTTTCACACAATGTTTTTATCACAGTTTAGAATGTCTACACAAATTCACAATCTTCTTGCAATTTTTCCTTTCTTCGAGTCGCAAATATAATTTAAGTAACTTATAAAATATAATAACACTATGAATGGCAACGCCCAGTGGAACACTTCACTTCACTTTTAACAAGAAACACAGAACATCACACAATCTTCTTACTTCATATAAGGTCCATTTCTTCTTTCTTCAACTTGCAAATACATTAGAATCTTCTAAATGATGATATGTCTTGTTAAATTTCGTTAAAACAGAGGAGATTTAGCATGACTGGCTATACGTGGCCAACGCCCAGCAAGAAGGAAAATTCTAGATGAAGACGATATGTAGTGTCACCAACATGTTAAAATGAAATGTCTCAATTCCCTAGAGGTATTATAAGTGAGAATGTATATTAAATGAGTGAAAATCAATATTTCTTTCAAACCTTGTTGTTCAAAAACTACTCAACCGATTTTAATGAAATTTGGTACACATATAGTAAATACTTAACTCTTTCGACTTAACTTATCCATAAGGGTGAAATCATCCCCTATTTCGTAATATTCATAAAAAAAGAAAAAAATTATCAGAAAAATCTGAAACTTCAAAAACAAGCGAGTTCTAATTAAAATTTCATGAAAATAACAAAATTTTCAAAATCTACCCCAATCATCCCTTATCTTTAAACTCTTATATCTCGAGAACTATTGGAGCTTTTTTGATGAAATTTGGTATATAGGTTCAGTAAATATTGAAATATTTTTTAAAATCATCACTTCCGGTCCATGACCTTGAAATAGTTTTTTCCCTAATATCATCCCTATTTTTCAAAGTTGTTTAATGCAATTTAAAATGAATACTTTTATCAATGTCTTTAACAATTCTGTAAAGTTTTAAAATTATCTGATGAATAATAGTGAAAATAACGCGATTTTTACTGAATTTCTCTAATATCGTTCTTAATCACATCATAGGCTAAAAATTTCTCAGAAACCACAACCACATAACATGTCGAGTTAGTAATAGCATTTTGAAAATCCATATTGATAATTATATCGTTCTTTGAACCAGAAATATTTGTCAAACTCTTTGTTGTATCAATGACATAAATAGGTCTATTCGCTAAAAATTCTTTACGATTGTAATACATTTCCTTATTATTACAGTAAACTTTCTTAAAATCTTGATACATCTGATACATGATTCTGAAAAGACCTCCTGAAATGTTTAAATTTTGTAATTCATCTGGATAATAAGAACCGTTCAATTTTACTCTGATATTTTTTACATCCAAACTATCAAACTTTGAAGGATTTTATTTCTTGATTATTCTGTCTATCTGTTTGAAAACCTATGATAACGAACTTGGGATTGAAGATATTTCTATAAATGTTTGTAATATCGAACGAATAAGTTGTTCCGGAAATACCTTTTTGTTCAATACATTGCCAATCTAGAAAATTAAACATAATGTTTTGACTTTTTGTAATTTCATCAATCAATCTAATTTTACTCGTGGTTTTATAATCAATCATTGGAACTCTAATAAAAAAATCTGTAATTGTTATTTTTCCATCAACAGGCATAACATTTCCAGTTGCAGTCTTCAGAATCACATCATCGTCTTCTGCTCTTATAAAACTTAGATAAAATCCTCCTTTATAGATCGGAATAGTAACATTTTCAAAAAATCCTAATCCAAAATGAGATAAATTTCCAGCTGCAAAAAACACCAAATTTAAAATCTGATTCAAAGCCATTAGAAGTTTGAGAAATAACATCACTTTTTGAATACGAAATAGTTCCTTTAATTGTGCTTAATTGGCCACAGTTTTCGACTTCTTCTATCAATTTATTGTGTTTTCTTACTTCAATCTTAGAAAATAAAAACGGTATAAAATTATCGATTAATCTAACATTATCAGTTCCAAGATATGCTTGACCATCTTGTTTTGTTAAAGTTCCAGAAATATAAAACTGGAAGTTAGACGAGCAAAAATTATCTCCAAAATCAATATTAAACTCAGTTCTTTTATTCGGTTCATTCAAATGTTGTTTACTAATTGGATAGAAATTTTTAAACTCCGCCCTTTCAATATCGCCTGAATACTTTTTGTAGTCCGCCATTTATTAAGAAAAAATTTAGAAATTTTAAACATCATGTATAAGAAAGATGTCATTTTTTTCATCGATCTAATGTACGTTTTTATAAGAAAAGATATAAATTTTAGTCATTTTTAATTATCTACTTCGTCATATTCAGGATTCTCTTCCTTAAATTTTGCAATTTCGGCCACATATTTCAATAAAATCTGCACAGGATAGTAACCGCTATCTATAATATTATTCCAATCAACTGTATCTTTATTTTCATCCAAAAACTTTATACTCAAGTGTTGATAGAGACAAAGAACAGACATATGATCTTTTAATTGATAATGTATATTTTCTTGAATGAACTCTGATGATAAAGTTTGATATTTAGCAATGTTATACCAATTCAATTTGTTTACGTATAATCTCATCATATCTTCGGATAATTCATATTTTTGAGAAATATCATCTCAATGTTCTTTTTTCAAATCTCTTTCGTGTTGCATTATAAAAAGATCGAAAGCACTGTAATGTCCCGCCATCTCTATTTATTAAGAAAAAATTTCAAAATCAAGTTTTTATAAATTGGCTCTTTTTAGCGTTACATTCAGCACATTTTCCAGATATTCTCTTAACTCCATTGATGTTTGCATAGTATTTTATATCATTTGTTGCAGTTTTTTCTTTACATCTCAAACAGTATATGAGCGCCATTTATATAAGGAAAATTAGTCATCATAGCCGCCTAATCCATTAAATTTGTTATCAATATTTTCAAAAGATTTATTAACATCTTCTTTAAATTTATTAAAGTTTTCTTCTAGTTTATTTACTTTATCGAGTTTATCATCTATTCCTTCAAGTAATTCACCATTACTTTTTATTTTATCACGAACATTATCTTGATATGACTCAAAATCTTCCTGAATTTTTTATAATTAGTTCTTTAACTTTATTTTGATATGCAATAAAACCTTGCCCAATATTTATAACTTTTTCATTAATTTCACCAACATCGTCTACTGATCTTCTATTTCTGGCTTCTAACTTTTCATAGACTTCTGTTGTAAAAATCTCTAACATGCTGTTTATAATTCTCATAATTTTGTTTTAGTTCATTAAACATTTTAATATGATCTTCTAATTGAATCATTACAACAACATGGATTAATTCCTTTACTAACACTGCTAATTCTTTTCCCTTTAAAATCTAAGGCATTTTTAACATTCGGATCATGTAAATCAACAATATCGATGTTTTCTGATAATTTTAGAGGTTTTAAAATTTGTTCTTTAACAACAACATCATGTTTGTCAATACCAGGTCGAACACCGACAATTCTTTTCTTATTAGCCAAACTAACATAATTCTTTTCAACTTTGATCACTTCAGTAATTTTATCAGCTTTTTCGATATGAGACATTAAATTGGTAAATAATTTTTTTACACCATCATCAGCTTATTTTTCCAATGTTTTTATTTTATCAGCAACTTCATTTGAACTCATGAAATTTGCAAGTTTGTTATCATATTCTGCTTTAAAATCTTCAATCTCGACAGCAAACATATCTGAATCTGGAAGGTTTTGTAATAAATTTTCCAACTTGTTATCAAACTCATTTCTCAAACTATCAAAATTGAAACTATTATCTACATTTTGAATACTTTCTGTTTTAATTTGTGTTCCAAATACATCAAAAATATTTTGTGAATCCATATTTATTAAGTAATAATTTGTTAACAACTTCTTTAAAATCTTTACCATCAGTCAACTCATTCAAAACAAAAACACATAAATGACCACAAATTGGGGGATCTTTATAATCTTGAATCTGAGAATCATTGTAGTAGACGCTTGATTTTTTCAAATATTTAATCAATTCTATAGGTGGTTTGTCCTCAATTCTTCCATACGAATTAAAATAACATGCATTCTTATCATTTTTATAATAACAAATCCAATGCGTTCCACTTCCCATAATCGAGTCTAAATTCATAATTCCACATTCAAATTTCTTAACTTTTTCAGGTAATGTATCTCTCATGAAGATTCCTCTAAAATGTTTAATATTTTTGCAGATTTCTTCCGATTCCCCGAATGTTAAAGGTTTAAATTTTTTTTTCAATATTTGATTTCACGTACGGTAATTCAAAGTTTTTTCATCTAATCCAGATCCTGTAACATCTTTCAACTCTTTATCTAACCAATTTAAAATGTTTCGAACAATAGGAATCACATCTTTTTTAACGATTGGAGCAGCTTTACGAACATAAGGAACAACATTTTTAACAACTGGAATATTTTCTCCAAAATCTAATAAATCTTTCAAAAGTCCACCATTTTTAAGTTCTTTCAACTGATTATAAGAACATTCTATTCTGGTTCCTTTATTGTTTTTCTTATGTTTTTCGAGTTTATTGTATTGTCTATTTGTTAAAAATATCTTATCTTCTCCATTTTTAGTTGATCTATTTTAAATTGAATACTAACGGGTATTTTTTTCTTAAAAGCGGATTTTATTTTTTCTTTCTGATTTTTGCTGAAATTTACGTTCACCTCCATTTATATAGTTAAAATTTCAAGTTTTCTTCGATTCCCATTCCTAGTTTTCTCTTCAAAAACATTGCTCCAGCTGTTGGAAGCGCAACAAATCTTTCACCTAAACTAGCATCTTTTGATAAAAATCTATCCATTGCCTTATCTTGCAAAACTTTATCTGCTATATGTCTGGAATTTGTGTCTCTATGTTTTGCATACAAAATATCGTGTTCCATTGCAGCTTGATCTAATTTATTCACACCAGGATCTCCTCTTTTTAGTCTTTTTTCGAGTTTTGTGCCAGGCCCCAGATACTGATAAGTTGGTACGTGTAATTCAAAAGGTAAATTTTTGATAAAATCATTCAAAAGTCCGCTACCCTCAATCATAGATGAACTTATTGCCGGCAAAATTCGTTTTAAATATTTAATTCCATCAGGTTTTTCAATCACCTCTTCAAGTTTGTTCGAAATAAAATCTTTAATCGCTTTCTTTTCGTTCAAAAAATTGTTGTTTCCAGCCTTTTCTTGAGCATAAATATAATTAATAATTCCATCGAGTTTTGTCAAATCGTCGATATATCTGTATTCAATCTTATTATCACTGTATTTTCTTACACCTGATCCTTCGATTCGTTTTTCCCAAATTGGTTTAATTAATTTCATATATTTTTTACCTCTACTTGACTTAGGCTTCTTAGTAGATGGATCATTATTTTTGTAAATTGAGTCAGATTCCCATAAAATTTCTGTATACTTTTTCAAATCTTCTTCAGAATATAAATTATCTTTTGGAGCGTTATGGTCTGTTAATAATCTCCATAAACCTTGAGTTCCTTCATATGTTTTTTCATTAATAATGATATCATTATGTTCAAAATTCACGGGCAAATTTCCAATCATAAAACTGTTCTTTTTTTATCCCAATACAAACCAAATTTATCATCTTTTACTCTAGGAAAGAATTTTTTACCAATTTCACCAATTATTATATCACGTTGTTCCAGGACTTATTGGTTCAACTATGGTAGAGTCTTCAATGATTCGAGGTGTTGAAGATGGTAATTTTGGCAATTCAAACTCTTCAGGTTCTGGAATCGAAATATCAGCAAATTGTCGTACAACTGGAACCAAATTCATCAAATTTTGATTATCGCTTAAAACGTTTTCAATTTTACCTTCAACATTTTTAATTGCAGAAGTTACAGGTTGATTAATTTTTTGAATAAATTCTTGTTCTTTTTCATCAATTCGAATCTGTTTTTTAAATTCTTTGATTAATTTCTTTTCGATTTGATCAAGTTTTTTCGCTTCTTCAGAAGTTACGTTCACCATTTAATTAGAAAAATTTTGAAACGTGAACGTGGAACGTAAAACGTGAACGTGGAACGTAAAAACGTGAACGTGGAACGTAAAACGTGAACGTGGAACGTAAAAACGTGAACGTGGAACGTAAAACGTGAACGTGGAACGTAAAACGTGAACGTGGAACGTGAACGTGAAACGTGGAACGTAAAACGTGAACAGATTTACCGTTTTTCAGTTGTTTTCATAATGTAAATAAAAAGTAAAGATAATGTAAAAATAATTGTAACAAATATTTTATCAAGTAGATTTGTCAGACCACTGAGCAGCAGAATCAATTCATTTATATTAGAAAATTTATTCATATATTTACCATTTTTAGGCTTCAAAGTTAGATTAATAGTTAAAAATCCATAGTCTTCTTTCCAAATTTTATCACATAATTCATTAAAGTGAAAAATCATATCAGATCCCACATAATTGTTGTAAATCTTTCTCGAATAGTGATCGTCTTGCTTAAAAACACACAACATATTCAAATTATTTCTAATAACTTGTTTATCAACCTTTGAAAAGCATTGGGAAAGATAGATACAAGATATGTTTTTGTGACGAGACATCACGAAATATTCTTTAATAACGTCCTGTTTTTCCAAAATACAATCATCAAAAACGATTAACGAATTGGGTTTACATTCGCTTAACGGAACTATGTCCTCAGAAGCATTATAAAAATGTGATATTTCTTTGCTTAAGTTCTTCTCAATATTTTTGAATCTTTGTTGTAATTTTTTGTATGCGTCTTGTTCTAAAGATTTACTAAAAACATACAAATTGGAATAAGGAATCAACCTATTGTAGATAAAATTCAATAATAAAGTTGTTTTTCCAGATCCACTTGAACCAACAATTAACAATCTAATAGGTTGATCTTTCTTGTTTTCTTCAAACGTTTGAAGTTTTATCTGATCTTTTTGCTTTAAAAATTTCTCCATTTAAATAGCGAAAATGAAGCTGTTCAAGTTGACTTCAGAAAGCTCTAAATTAGTTTTAAACTTGGAACATCCTATTCATTTAGAGGAAGAATCAAATTGTTTTATCGGTTTAAGCGGTTTTTTATTCTGACAATTTTGTAATAAATATTAGTGAAAGTTCTCCTTATTGTATAGGATTTAGTGAGAAGAACATAACAAAATATTATGGTTTAAACAAAGGATATTATACCTTCGATCAAATAAAAAATTCCCTTAAAAATTATCTGAAAACATTCAAACAATCAGATAAATCTTTAAACTTTGACGAAAACAAGTTTGAAATGCAAAAAAATTATCTCTCTAATAAAATTCAAATAAAATCACCAGTAAGAATAATGTTTTCAGCAATTATTGTAGATTTGTTAGGGTTTGTTCAAGAAACTATTGAGCCAAATCAGGTATATTTAGGAAATAAAACGCCAAAATTTAGACCGTTCGATGTAATTGAAGTACATTGTAATCTCGTTGAACCTAGTTTTGAAAATCATACCGAACATTTACACAAAGAATCTGAAATTTTGTACACTTTTTTCCAAATGTTGCTTATGGATCAAAAATCAGTGAAAAACCGAATGAAATCGATTATATTCCAATTAGAAAAAATATTAAAAGAATTCAAAAAATCGTTCTAACTATACAAGACTCTGAGGGAAATTTATTAAATAATGAGAGTAAAACAACAATATATTTAAGATTGAGAAAGGAATAAAAATGACTTGATAATGATATTTCAACTCGAGTGCCCCCAAAACTTTATTAGAAAAGATACTGTTTTTATCAATGAATCTGGCCTTTATTCTCGAAATAAAAATTACTAGTTAAATTTCTTTTCTATCTAAATGGATTCAGTTGTAGACCTACTCAATAATCAACTTACATTCAATAATAAAGACATTGTAACGATTGTAGATGAAAACAATGTAATCTTGTTTAAGGCTAAAGATGTTTGTGAAATATTAGGTTATGAAAAAACAAAAAACGCAATTAAATTAAATGTTGATGATGATGACAAAATTCAATATTTTTACTTAAAAAACAAGGGGCTATTCGAATGGCCCCTTAACAATCTTCATCCTGACACTGTTTTTATCAATGAATCTGGACTTTATTCTTTAATTTTGAGATCACATAAAAAAGAGGCAAAAATCTTCAAAAATTGGGTTACAAAAGAAGTTTTGCCAAGTATTCGCAAATTTGGTGAGTACAAACTTGAAAACAAGATTAAATATTTAGAGGACGAAGTTAAACACTTGCAAATTAAAGATGAAATAAAAACGGAAATAATCGCAAAACAAAGTGTAAAAATTGACTTAATGAAACCAGACCTTGTTTGTAAAGATTTTGATAAGAAAAAACACCATGTTTTTGTATTAATTAAAAAGAATCACATGTGGGAATATCCTTATTATGTTATTAGAGCTCAAAAGAGAGAAATAGCGAAAAGATTGAAAGAACTTGAAATTGATTACCCAGAAATGGAAATTTTATTAAGATATGGAGATCCAAATAGTATAAATCTCTACAACCAAATGAAAGAATCTTTGAATATTTCATACAACGGAAATAATTTTACTACAAATATGGCAGAATCTCGACTGATTTATAGAATATCTAAATTACACGATGAAAATGTTTCTAAATTTTACTAAAAACTCTCGATTTATTATATTTTGTTTGTAAATATTTAGCATAACTAGGTAACCATTGTAGAATTTTTTTTCATATTCACAAGGCATTTCGTTTTTATAACTTTCGCTGAAAATTTTTTTAGCACAATCTTTGTAAAAAGCATCTTTTCTATCTTTACTATACTGCCAGTTATTAAATTCAGAAATATTTTTAATTTCTTTACAAAAGTAACACTTTTCTTCTTCTAAAGTTAATTTGTCCATTTTATCATATAATTCCTTACAATAACAGTCTTTTCTATTCTTTTCCTTATAAAATTCTTGACACTTTGTACATTTCTTTTGAGACTCCATTTATATAGAAAAAATTATTACACGATGAAAATGTTACTAAATTTTATTAAACTCTCGAATTATGATATTTTGTCTGTAAATGTTTTTGAAGATAAGGTAACCATTGAATGATTCGTCCACACTCGCAAAGAGTCGGTTTCTTTTGACTTTTTTGAATAATTCTTTTAGCACAATCTTTACAAAAAGCTTGTTTTTTATCTTTACTATAATGCCAGTTGTGAAATTCTGAAATATTCTTAATTTCTTTACAAATACAACATTCTTTCTCTTCTAAAGTTAATTTTTCTATTTTTTCGTATAATTCTCTCTCATATTTACTATGACAATCCTTACAATAATAGTATAATCCACCTTTGCTTCTTTTATCTTGAGAAAACTTCGACAAATCTTTAAATTCTTGACACTTTATACATTTCTTTTGAGCCTCCATTTATATACAAAAAATTATAGCTTTGACTTTCTCAATTCATATTCATAAAACTTTCCGGTTATTTCTTCATTATTTAAATCTTTTATACTATAAGTTACAGGATCTGTGTTATTAATTTGATAAATCACAAAGATTTCTCTTGACCAATTGTTCTTATATTTGTTCGAAAATGTTGTTTTTTTACTAACAATTCTTACATGATCATTGATTTTAAATTTAGTTTTCGTGTGAATTTCTGGTGGAATATACTTGAAAACGGTCTCTAATAACTCCTTTTCTGCATCCTTATCTACGTCTTTGGGCTTCATTTTGATTGTGCTGTGAACTGTATCGTTATAATTGTTTACGATTTTTTGAAGAATATCGATCCATTTAAAGTTTTTATTAATCTCAAAAATTACTTTCATTCTCTCATTTTGAGTTCTGTTATATCTCTCTACAATACTTGATTTCTCTTCGTTTTCAGTATGATAAATCTTAATGTCGTATTTTCTCAAAACATCATTAAATTCTTTATTTTTAAACTCTAAACCCTTATCTGTATGAAGTAGGTTTGGAGGTTTGTGATTGATCCTTATGGCATCTTTTACTATATCTTCGAAAGCTTTTGAAACATCCTTGCCGTTTTTTCTTTTGATAGCTCTTGACCAAGCATATTTTGAGAAAGTATCAATAACATTTAACATATACTTAAATCCATCATTTTGATCTGAATAGTTAGACATTATTACTAAATCTGCTGCCCATAAATCGTCAATTCCTAAAGTTATAATTTTTCACGAAATTTAAAACACCATGTATAATTCGATTTAATGTGCGTTTTTTATAAGAAAAAGATATACATTTTAGTCATTTATTAATTATCTACTTTCGTCATATTCGGGATTTTCTGCTTTAAATTTTGCATTTTTGGTCACATATTTCAATAAAATTTGCACAGGATAGTACCCGCTGTCTATAATATTGTTCCAATCAATGAATAATTAAATTCTTCCAAAAATCCTGTGCTCAAATATTGGTAAAGACAAATAACGACATGTGTTCTTTCAATTAATAATGAATATTTTCTTTAATGAATTCTGAGGACAAATTTTGATATTTTGCAATGTTATACCAATTTAACTTATCTTATCTTAACTTATCTTCAGATAATTCATATTTTGCAGAAATATCATCCCAAAGATCTTTTTTCAAAACTCTTTCGAGTTGCATTATAAAAAGATCGAAAGCACTGTAATGTCCAGCCATCACTATTTATTTATTAGGAAAAAATTTCAAGTTTTTATAAATTGGCTCTTTTTAGTGTTACATTCAGCACATTTTCCAGAAATTCTCTTCTCAAATCCATTGATGTTTGCATAATATTTTATATCATTTATTGCAGTTTTTGCCTTACACCTCACACAATATATGAGTGCCATTTATATGAGGAAATTTAGTCATCATAACCGCCTAATCCAATAAATATGTTGTCAATATTTTCAAAACTTTTATTAAAATCTTGTTTAAATTTATTGATACTATCCGTTAATTAATTTAATTTATCAACTAGGTCAGAATAATAAAACACCGATTATATCAACAATTTTAACATTATTTTGAAAGGTTTCACGAATATGGTCTTTATTTGTATTGAAATCTTGGTCAAATTTTTTCACTAATTTAATCACTATTTTCTATAGATCTTTTATTTCTCGCTTCTAAACTTTTCATAGACTTCTGTTGTAAGATCTTTTAAAATGTTGTATATGATTCTCATAAATTTTGTTTATTTCATCAAACGTTTTAATATGATCATCTAAGTGCTCTTTTACGATAAAAATCAAACGGAAAAAATTCCTTTACTAACACCGATAATTCTTCTTCCCTTAAAATCCAAGGTATTTTTAAACATTTGGACTATTTAAATCAGCAATATCGGTATTTTCTGATAATTTTAGAGGTTTTAAAATTTGTTCTTTAACAACATCATGTTTGTCAATACCAGGTTTTACTCCAACAATTCTTTTTTCATTAGCCAAACTAACATAATTCTTTTCAACTTTGATCGCATCAGTAATTTTATATGCTTTTTCGATATGAGACATTAAATTATTCAAAAGTTTTTTTTATACTCCAGAATCAAAATCTTTTTCCATCTTTACAATATTTCTTTTAAAGTCACGTTTTAAATCCTCTATTTTTACAGCGAGCACATCTGAATCTGTCTCAATATTTTGTAATAAATTTGCGAGTTTGTCATCATATTCTGCTTTAAAATGTTCAATTTTTATATCAATAGCACCCGAATCTGGAAGGTTTTGTAATACGTTTTCGATCTTGTTATCAAAATCATTTCTCAGACTATCAAAATTCAAACTATATAAACTTTATTTCAAATAATTTCATCTATATTTTGAATATTTTCAGATCTAATTTGTGTTCCAAACACATAAAAAATATTTTTGTGAATCCATATTTATTAAGTAAATAGTTTGTTGAAAACTTCTTTAAAATCTTTACCATTAGTCAGTTCATTCAAAACAAAAACGCATAAATGACCACAAATTGGGGGGTGTCTTTACAATCTTGAATTTGAGAATAATTGTAGTAGAAGACGTTTGATTTTTTTTCAAATATAAGATCAATTCTTTCGGTTGTTTGTCCTCAATTCTTCCATATGAATCAAAAATAAAATGCATTCTTATCATTTGTATAATAACAACTCCAATGCGTTCCACGTTCCATAATCGAGTCTGAATTCACAATATTCCACATTCAAAATGTCTTAACTTTTTCAGGTAATGTATCACACATAACAATTTCTCTAAAATGTTTAATGTTTTTGCAGATTTCTTCCAACTATCCAAATTTTAATGGCTTGATTTCTCGTAATTCAAAGTTTTTTCGTCTAATCCAGACTCCGTGACATCCTTCAACTCTTTATCTAAACCAATTAAATATATTTTCAACAATAGGAATCACGTCTTTTTTTAACAATTGGAGCAGCTTATGGAACTACATTCTTTTAACAACTGGAATATTTTCTCAAAAATTCTAACAAATCTTTCATAAAGTCTACCATTTTTTTAAGTTTTTTTAACAGATTATACGAAAATTATATTCTGACACTGTAGCGTTTTAAAGCTACATTGATTTATTTTTTTAATTAAAAACTTAAATTAAATAAAAATTTTGGGATCGAAATATTGGGATTTAATTTTAGATTAGATTGTGAAAAGTCAGGGTAAAACGAACATGTAATCCTTTGGCAAGTTAGTACTGGTAGTTTTAAATTGTTAGGAAGGCAGGTTAACTGCCTTGAATTGATTTAGAACTTGTCTTGTTGCAAGTATTGTTCTCCTGGTTTTTATACAGCTGGACCAATGAGAGAACACCGCGAATGTCCTGCAAAGTTCATTGGAAAGGGAAGTATTTAAGCACCCGCTCATAAGTTTTGCCCTTCTTTTGGTTATTTTCGTTAATATTTTATTTTGGAAGAGAGCTCTGATTTTTTAGTTTCATATATTTGATTGATATTTTTTATTTCTTGCCAAAGGAACTTTTAAATTTACTAAAAAGGTTTGTCATTCTTTTGTGGAAAATAGAGTTATAAAAATTCGTGATTTTTATTTTAGACAAACCAGATAATATTAATTAGTTAACAAATTTAGTAATATAAAATGTACTTAATATTCACTAGGAGCTTACTAATCAAAAATATTTATATCGTCTTGGATGTCTTATTGATAATTTAAATATTAATACTCTGGAATTATTAATATCTCCAATCCAAGTCGTTTATAGACACCTTTATCGTTTTTCTTTGTGTTTTCTATTCGTTAAAAATATCTTATCTTCACCATTTTTAGTTGATCTATTTTAAATTGAATACTAACAGGTATTTTCTTTTTAAAATGCAGATTTTATTTTTTCTTTCTGATTTGTACTAAAATTTACGTTCACAGATTGTTTCTCCATTTATATAGCTAAAATTTCAAGTTCTCTTCGATTCCCATTCCTAGTTTTCTCTTCAAATACATTGCCCCAGCTGTTGGAATTGCGAGGAAAACTCTCACACCTAAACCTTTGAAGATTATAAAATTGTTGAATTTCTCTTCCACATACGCAATGAAACTGGTCTAGAAAATGATGTCTCTAATACATTCTTTACAATATGCTTGTTTTTTTATATTTACTATAATGCCATTTGTTAAATTCAGAAATAATTCTTAACTTTTTTACACCGTGTGCATTCTTTCTCTTCCAAAGATAATTTTTCTATTTTATCGTATAATGTGTTTCTGTATATTTTATTAACAATCCTTACAATAATAGTAAAATCCATCTTTGGTATTCTTATTTTTTTAATTCTTCAAAATCTTTAAATTCTTGATACTTTGTACATTCTTTTGAGAATCCATTTATATAGAAAACATTACAGCTTTGACTTTCTCAATTCATATTCATAGAAATTTCCGGTTATTTCTTCATTGTTTAAATCTTTTATACTATAAGTTAAAGGATCTGCGTTGTTGATTTAATAAATCACAAATATTTCTCTTGACCAATTGTTCTTATATTTGTTCGAAAATGCTAACTGTTGCTAGGAGTGTTTTTACTAACAATTCTTACATGATCATTAATTTTAAATATAGTTTTCGTGTAAATTTCAGGTGGAATATATTTGGAAAACTGTCTCTAATATCTGCATCTTTCGGTTTCATCTTGATTGTGCTGTATCGTTATAATTGTATACGATTTTTTTGAAGAATATCGATCCATTTAAAGTTTGTATTAATCTCAAAAATAACTTTCATTCTCTCATTTTGAGTTCTGTTATATCTCTCTACAATACTTGATTTCTCTTCGTTTTCAGTATGATAAATCTTAATGTCGTATTTTCTCAAAACATCATTAAATTCTTTATTTTTAAACTCTAAACCCTTATCTGTATGAAGTAGGTTTGGAGGTTTGTGATTGATCCTTATGGCATCTTTTACTATATCTTCGAAAGCTTTTGAAACATCCTTGCCGTTTTTTTCTTTTGATAGCTCTTGACCAAGCATATTTTGAGAAAGTATCAATAACATTTAACATATACTTAAATCCATCATTTTGATCTGAATAATTAGACATTATAGCTAAATCTGCTGCCCATAAATCGTCAATTCCTAAAGTTATAATTTTTCTCTTTTTAAACTTTTTTCGTACTGGTGCATGAATTTCTCTAGCTTCAATCTCTATTTCCTCTTTATTCTTCAATTCTTTCTTTACTTGTTTTTCATAAGGATTCTTTATAAATTTACTTTTATTTGTCTTACATTTTGAACATTTTGCTGCAATTCTATACAATCCGTTTTGAGTTTGAACAATTGTAGAATCTATATTTTTCGTTTTTTTTCTTACATTTGTGGCAGTGAATCAAATCATCTTCCATTTATATATCAAAGTTTCCAACTTTGTTTAATTCGTCTAATATATCAGATTTTGCTTCGCCTTTATATCCATACGGTACTGTATCGATCTTATTTTCTAGGACAATTCTCTTATCATCTTTAGCGTTCAGTGCCAGCTTGTTTATGGTAACTGTGTACAACTCATGTTTGTAGCTTTTGATTACTGTCATCTCCCTAAATTCTTCTTTATCTTCGAACAAACATTTCTTCAAGTTTTCGATATTTATTGTTTTATTTACAACGCTTCTCTTAATTCCTTTACACCTTACTGGATTTTTGTCTAGATATTTGTACGAGTACATTTTCGATCTCAATCCACAAAATTCTTCTAAAACTTCGCTATTTAACTCATCTTTGAATTTCCCTATTACCTTCTTATTTTTAGTAGTGAAACATTCGTGATCTTTTGGATAATCACTTGTATCAAAGTCATCTATATTTTCTTTAATAATTTTAAAAGGATCTCGTTTCAATTCTAGGAAATAACTGTCTGTATCCATGTAACACAGATTCAAATCTGGGTCAAACTTCTTTAATTTATCGTAATAAAACTCATACATTAACAATTTTGATAGGTCAAGAACTGAAAATCCTATGTAGATCGGTTTGTTAAATTTAACCTTTTGTTTGTACATGTGACTCGCTATACAGTTGTCGTCAAAGATATTAAAGCATTTGAAATTTGTTTTCTTAGCTTGTTTCATTGAAAATTCTTCATTTCCTAGTTTGATATCGCATCTATTTCGCACATTTTCCATAGATTTTCCAAAAACAGAGTTGTTCATCAGCTTTGTAAAAATCTTTCTCAAAGTCACTTGTAGCTTTGGTTCTCATGTTTGTGTTAAAATCAATGTACTTTTTCATAAAAGGCTTCTGATCGAATGCTATAACTCTATTCACATGTTTCAACACCATCCCTGGTAAATTTGTTCGAGGTAAAATTTCAAATTTCTTGAATGAACAACGTATTCAGTTTTATCCAGTAAAGTTGTGCAAAGTTTGTTTTTATAATGTTCGGGAGCAAGAGGTAAATCCTTGTGATGTTCATGTAAATTTGTTGGATATGCTAGATCAACTTCGAGAATATAGCCATAATCTTCGTCGCCAGTGAGTTCTAAAATTGTTTCTTGCCACTCTTCTTTTGTATATGTTTTAGGATTCATCCACTTGATATCACCATATGGTAAATTTTGCATAAGACCATAACCATAAAGGTTGTTTGCATCGACATAAAGTAAATAGTTTTCGGGCTTTGTCTTATCGAAATCTTTCAAATATTTGTTATTTGCTTTAACATATCGCTTAATACATTGAGAAATACCTCCACGAATACCTTTTTCAATCATTAAATACATATTACGATCTGTATTGTGTATTGTTTTCTGTTTTATCTCATTTGTTTTTATTGTTCACAGACATTGTAAATGTTTAAATTAAAACCAATTACTTTGTTGACACTATTTCTTGTACGATATGTACATTTTTATGAAATAAAGATGTTTGATTGATTGATTATAATCACTAATCAATTGTAATTCTATTTTCGTTAATTTTAACATAGCGTCCCATGCGAGACTTGGAGCAGTTAGATAATGAGCTGGATCAAGTTTGTAACAATTTAGACAAATGTTTCTGAAGTTTTTGAATATATCAGCGAGCAATAGTACATCTTGGATATTGTACAAATCAGAGTAATTTCCAAGATTTTTCTCTTTTAATTTGTTCCAAACGCTCAAGTAGTGTTGATAATCTTTCTCAGATATGCTCTCATCTGTCAAAAGTGAATAGAAATCTTCAATTTTCAGCTCTTCTGTGTAATCAAGTTTTTCAATACTATCGATAAATTCATTGGGAAATATTCCTTTTCCAGATAGAATTTTAAAGATTTCTTCTTCGTCATTTGGTTGTCTTTCTAGAATTGCGTTTAATATTCGTCCATCTTGTATAAAATGATTTGTATGTTTGAAGTCTTCTTTCTTTAGATTTTTAGCTAATTTTTCAATAGATGATGCCATAAATCTGAACGTATCTACGAATGAAAACTTGATGAACTTTCTTGGTTTATCATCTTCAAACTCATACCCATATCCTGAATTTACTGAATAATTTATATATTTTTCATCTGTGTTTGCGATCAAATCAACATTTCCATATTGTTTAGCCAATTCTTTTATGTACAAATGAGTATCGTAATTTGACATATTGTGACAGAAAACTGGGATGTTCTGGGGAAATTTCAAATTCAGATTACAAATTCTATGAGCAGCACCACGAAATTTGCCGATTAAATGACAATGATCTCTTACTTTATTATAACTCTTATCTTTCCAATTATCAGGAGTAAAACCATATTGAATTGACTCAACATCATAAGCAGACCATTCACAAATATGGCATATGTTAGAATTTTGATACGAAATTTCTTCTTCTTCAGTCAATTTCATAGGCTTTTTGTTCCTTGAATTATATTTTTTAGCTATGTATTTTGATATTTTATTGAGCTCTTCAAACAATTTTGCAGGAACATTAGGCAAATCGTCTTCATTTTTTGCTCTATAACATATAGGTTTGTACATGCGATTGGTCACATTCGACACTAAATATAGAGTAAAACCATAAGGAATATGCTTCTGAATCTTGGTTGTAGTCGATTTTTGCGGATTGTTTTTGCATGTTGGAATTTTTTCTAATATGCTTTCAAAATCCATATAAATAACGTAAGGATGGTTAAATTTCTTTTGATAATTAGTAAATGATGTTGTTTGACCTGGAAATGGCATAATTGGCTTACAAACTTCATGTTGCTTGCAAATTTCTAAATGATCTGTTAAATCTCCAGATTTGTAGAAATGGCTTAAACATCTTCTACATAGAAAATTTTTATGTCCATGTTTGGATGTTTGAGAACTCACTAACCTACTTAAATCGGTTATCAAAACAAAATGAGATTTGTCTTCTTGTTTTACATACAGTAGATCAATATTTAATTCTGCATCATATTTTTCAGAAATTTGTAACGGAACAACCTTAATACTTTCATCAAAACTGTAGACATTGATAGACATTTTTGGATATTTGTACTTGGAATTGTAACTTCGTTTCTCAAATAATTGTATATCTTTTAAAGACATTGGATATTCAAATCCCGAAAATATCTCGTCATTTACAAATTTTTCATATTGCTTTGCTCGTTCAGGATTAAATTTTGGTTTTTCAATAGCACATCGGATAGAGTAAATAAAACAGAAATCATCTTCATTTTTGATATTTACACAAGCTTTTTTTACCTTGATTTCTTGTGGTAAATCGATATATGATCCTGCGTTCATAAATTCGTGTTTATTGAGGCTCAAAACTAGTTGTTTGCAGCTTTTAAATGTCCATCCAGAACCTCTATTTGGATGATTTGTCTGTTCTCGATGTGATAATTTATTAAATTGCTTAGTAATAAAGTCGTTTACGTCAAAGATTTCGTCTGCTTTTATAGTAAAGTACATTGGACACGTTTGTGTTTCACCGTTCACTAAAGTTCTTTCATATTCACATTCCAAAGAGAGATAACCCTTCATATTTTTAACATTCTCTTGAAAATTTTCTATTAAACTTTTAATTTCTGGCCTCATAATTGATAGATATTTGTAAATTGACATGGAATTGTCGTTCAAGTTTGTTAAAATGTATTGCTTGAAAAGACCGTGTATTGAGGATAAAACTTCTACATCAATGATATTTTTAGGTTTTTCGTTAAGAGTTTTGTCAATTTCTTCGATCATTTCAGACTTAGTTTTATCGTTTGTTTCAATGGACAATTTTTCAGCGATGGATTGAATTTTTTCATCATTAAATAGATTGAGATCTTTTTTATCTTCCTTAAAGCTTTTCTTTAATTCACGCAATTTTTCTATGTTATACATCTTTTCGTGACCATCGATTTGATTCTCTTTAGCCCATTGTCTTAAAAAATTCAGTTCTTTCTCGTAAATTTCTTTGTTTTTGGCATGGATTTTGGAACCATAATGTCGATCATAGTTTTTTCTTAAAATTTCTTTTTTGCAGAACGGACATGATATTTTATCACATGCCATTTATATAGAAAAAATTTGATTGTGTCAAGTTTCACTATTTAGTAAAATATCTTTTTATTAAGGAAAAGTTATCAACTTTTAAGCTTAAAGTTGGCAATAATTTGAGATAATTCAGTAGATTTTCAGGATAAAAAAAAAAAAAACTCTAATACTAGTGTGTAGGGACCTTAAAAAACCTTGATTATCTACTGAATTATCTCAAATTATTGCCAACTTTAAGCTTAAAAGTTGATAACTTTTCCTTAATAAAAAGATATTTTACTAAATAGTGAAACTTGACACAATCAAATTTTTTTCTATGTAAATGGAGCTACTAAAGGAATTAAATGAAGTTGGTGAGCTAAGATTTAAAGAATATAAGAAGTTGAATGAATTAGAAGAAAATAAGAAATACAAAATTTTGAATCTGGAGAAAATGAAAGATAAATTCGGGTTTACAATAATTGCCGAGTTGGAAGATTATAAAGTACACTTACCGAACAGATTTTTGACTGTTTTGGATGAAAAAAAGATTAAAGAATTGAATAAACATGATAAATTACACTTGGTTGTTACTGGAAAGAAGACTATTAAAGATAAAGACTGTGTTACTATCAATTTTGTAGAGTAGAAGATTTTTCGTTTATTCGTAGCAGACATTTCAAATAGATTGATTTGACTAGACAGCTCAAGAAAGTAGAAGCAAACAGCTATAGATTCGGTAATTTTTCATTCGTGAGTTACTGTTTGATTTTACAGATTCGTTTATTGTCCTTTAAACAGTATTTTCCCTTGATTTACTGTTGGCTCGGAAAGTGTCCTAGAATCGGCACTTTTCCTACCTACTTATATATACATATATAAGTAGATAGTAATAAGGAGATACTAGGACACTTTAAATACCCGATGGACAAATTGAATGGAAATAATATGTAAAAACTATACAAATTCTTACCAAGGTAAATATTACGTAATTTCGGAGAGAATAAAAAATTCAAATAAAAAATAATCAAATGTTCATTAAATGTTTTAAAAAGTTTGCTTCGATATTCTTAAGCTAATGAGTGAAAAAGTAAAATTAGTTTTTTTAATTCGCGGTATCATGTAACTTCTTAAAAAAATATTATTAATTAATGTACAAAATATTCATGTGCAAGCTGTGCAAGTAATTGAAAGATCCTTATTATTCAATATTAATCATATTACAATATTTTTATTTTATTTTATTCGTTCTAACAAATAATAAATGTAAGTTATCTTTTTTGTTGATTTCTTTGATCTTTTTATTATCCAATATATTACAAAATATAGTAAATGTGGTTTATAATCTTCCAATAATGCAATTATTGTAAAACCCATATTTTTCTTTAATTTTTTCCAAACTCAAAAATTTGTATTTCTTAATTTCTTCTAATTCATGTAACTTCTTATATTCTTTAAACTCGCCAACTCTTTGAAAAACTTCATTAGTTAGTACAAAATTTAATTAAACAAGTATCTTATTTAATGTAATGTGATTGCATAAAATCAATCACTTTGTAACAAAATAAGATCATTTGGAGAGATAAATTTTCATAAGTACAGAATTTCCGTATTAAATAGTCAAGGTTGTCCAATAAGAAAAAGCGTGGGAAATGAATTCTCCGAAGTCTTTCCAATTTTAATTTCTAGCATTTTAAAAACTTATAAAAGAAGGCAATTTTCATCAGTTCAATGAATAAAAAAAAATATATAAAACGACAAAAAATTTTCAGTGTTATAGTTGATGCGTAAAAAAGTATTTAAAAATTTAGAATTCTAGAGATATTTCTAAGTCAATTTTATTGGAAATATATAAATAAACATATATAACTTATTTGTGAAGTATTTTGTAACAAATTAAAAGAACATAAACAATCAGAGTATTTTCAAATTTTTTTAAGCTGTTTCAATAGATTTATTATATTTTTTTACGATTACTCACTACAAGGATCTTTTTTATCAAGCCAAATGATTTAGTAATGATTATTTGTGAATATCAAGACTTAACAAAACATTTTGTTAAAGATTACAAAGATTTCTTTCTTTCGTATGATGAAGAATATTTATTAGAAGCAAAATATTGTGATTTATTTAATATTCAATGTGATTATTACAAAAAAGAAAAAAACTAATTAATTATAAATCCAAATTGTATTACACCTGCAGCAACGATGACTTTTGAAGAAAATTTGTTTGGAAAGAATTCAAGTAACTTTTCTCTTATCTTGAATTAGAGAATGTAATATATTTAATATAAAAGCAAGTTTTATAATCTGTAATGCGATAGCGCTTTTAACAAAAGATAAACTTGAACTTTTTTGAATAGTCCCAATTACTTTCATCAAGATATTCATTAGCATTTTTCTCTAAATGTACTATAAAATCATCGAATATTTTGTTTTAAAACCATAAAAAAATCGTCATGCTGATAATGAAAGAAAACAGGTAATAGCTTTTCGTAATAAATGTGTGTATTGATATATACAATACCTAATGTTTTCTTTGAAAAGCGCATTGATTTTTTCATTGGTTCCATCAGATAAGTAAAAATATTCATTCTTAATTCTAAATTATTTAATTGTGTTTGATTTCACCTCCATTTTGCAATTGTATAAGCAAATTATTTAAATGTGTTAATTATTTTTACTTTTATTAGGTTTAGGGCGTCCATACAATATTAATTTACAATTTGTACAAACTAAATATCTTTTATCAATAACTTCTCCTATATTGGAACATTTATAACAGTTTGTAATAAGCACTTAATTATCCACTTAATAAATGTGTATTTTAAATGGAAAGAAAATGTATGATATTAAATCTTCTGAGATATACTTTTTTTAGCACAAATTTGTATGTGAATATTTCAACAACTGAGATTATTAGAAATGGTTTTACTTTATTATACAAATATTTAGGCTATTATTTGTAAGATTATAAAGATTATTACGGAAGAAATCGGAATTTTTAATCAGCAAAACAGTATATTTTTGGATTTTAGGAAATTCTTATGGAAAATAACACGAATTTAACAAATTATTTTTCTTAAATAAAAATATATTTTACTGAATAGTCAATATTCTGTCATTCAAATTATTTTGTAAAACATGGACTAATGAAAAACTTAATGTCCATATTGCGATCAAGATCTTTTAAAGAAAAATTATAATCGACATTAAGTTACAACTTACTATAAGAAGCATCTCGAAAATAAAAATAAAAGATGATGAATTTAATTATTGGAGAGAGTGGACAAAGAAAATAAAATGTATAATTATTAAAAATAAAATATTTTAAACAAAATAAAAAAATATCTCAGCATCAATAGCTTTCAAAAAGTATAAGGTATTGCAAATAAACTTTCAATTAGACATGTTGATAATGTATTGCGAGAATGTTTGATAAAGCACATAAAAATGTGAAACACATCCAGATCGTCTTAGTTTTAGTAATAGATATTATATATATATAGATTTCCATGTTTAGAATCTCAAAGAGATGAGATTAAAATTTGATTAGAAACATGTTGAAAGATAATAAAAATATTAAGGTTCAATTAAGAGTGTGAATATGAAAGAAAATTAGTAAATGCAGATACACAAACTACAAAAATGTATTTTAAATTGAAAGAAGTTGTCTTTAATGTTGATGATTTTATTTCGAGCCAATTTGAAAAAAAAAAATATATTACGTGAAAAAAATAATCAACCAAATGCTGGGTCTGGATGGGCTTTGAAGAGATGCAATAAAACTATTTTAAGACTTCGCAAACATAATTCTCTGAATGCTGGATCATATTATTGTACTGCAACAAGAAATTCAAAACAGAAAAGCTTTATTAGTTTTAAAAAAGATGATCAAAAGATGTTATTTTTTATTTGTGCAGTAAGATTTGCTGTAGAGAAACCGAAAGCTCGTCCTGAAAGAATTAAACAGTATCATATTTATTTAAGAGATGAAATATTTTAGGATTTGATTATACATTTTCATTGAAAGATGTGAAGGCTTTTTTAAAGAAGAAGTTTTGATCCGAGATATTGATATCAAAAAATGTATATAAATATCCATACTTATGACGGAAAACTGCGTATTGTTCCAATGCAAATATCAGAGCTGCATTTATGATGCAGAATTAAACATTGATTTATTGTGTTTTAAACAAGATTATATATCTCATTATGCCTGGATAACAGATTTAAACAAACTTGTTTTTATCTCAGTTATCTAAACATAAAAAAGAAAATTTTTGTGTAGAAGAGGTTTTAGCAATTTTTACAAAACGGGACATTAAGCAGATCATTTAGAAATTTGTGATTAACGTAAAATTTGTAAACCAATTATTCCATATCCAGGACAAACAACAGCATTTATTAATTATAAAAAAAATGTCCTCATTATTATGTTATTTATATGGATTTTGAAAGCATATTAGAGAAAAATTCCAACATGTAAGATTAATCCACCAAAATCGACTTCAACTAAGCAAAAACCTATCAAATCTACCGAAGAAGAAGACATTTTTTTTATTATTATTGAAAGCTTAGAGCCAGGTTAAAAGTGACAAGGCTTTTTTATGTGAATTAGAATGGTTTTATTTCTCTCAATAAACAACACAAAATACATTATGTAAATGATCATGTCTAAACACAAACTAGTAGCACCATGCAAAGCAACTTCTGACGTTGATCCATTTAACTTAGAACTAACATAGCAGATACCCCCTCATTCTGATTCCTTTTCTCTTTATTACAAAAAGTATCAAACCCCTCAAGCTCTACCAAATCACGATCCCCTGAACACAACCACGTTTTTCCGTTAAGACTATAATATCAAACTCAGTCTTGATTGTACTTAAAACCACCAATAAGTCGTCGAAGTTTTTGTTAAAACTTCTGATATTTAAATTAAACATTTTTAAAAGACTCCCAGAACAAAATCTTATTTAAAAAAAATTATCAATCACACTTACACACTCTCACACTCCAGACATTCCACATTCCTAAACTCCTTCAAAACGTTTAAAGAATCACTCATCTTACAAACACTTGCCTCATTCGCTCCGCCTACCCTACTCGTCCCTATCATTTAAATCCCATTTATTACCTATATAACGCCCTACATTTAATTGCAAATAAGACTGGCCATGTAAAAGCCATAGTTGGGTTGAAAATCATAAATTAAACACTACAAAATCTTATACATAAAATTTTCCATATCACTTTTGCTTTTACTCTTTACAGTATGTAAAAAAAAAACTAAGAACCCCAATATAACAATATAATTCTAAACATTGCTTAGTTATTTCAATTCCACACAATTTGTTTCATAACAGCACATAGACCTTAAGCATTTGAAAATCTAACACGCAACGTTCCACCCTCTTCTTTATTGTGTCTATAAAAACAATTTTAATTAATAAAACTTAGGCAAAATATCCTATTTACACGCAAAAATGTGTTACTTTAAGCTT
This sequence comes from Homalodisca vitripennis, assembly GCF_021130785.1. Lineage (NCBI taxonomy): Eukaryota > Metazoa > Arthropoda > Insecta > Hemiptera > Cicadellidae > Homalodisca > Homalodisca vitripennis. Next base: position 146,242,438 of record NC_060215.1, read on the forward strand.
GAGAGAAAGGACAATTGGTTTTCGAGACACACAGTAGTGTTAAAACAATAAATATAGAATAGTGCCTTAATTATCTCCATAAATTAAAAAAAACAAAAACCCTTTTGAAATTGAAATTATATTAATAATATTACCTTAACGTATAGTATAGGCCTATTTACTTTATATAATAGTATCATTTCAAAACCCATTACAACCTGTAAAAGCTCTTATTAGTTACTATACAAAATTATTATTCAAAACGGAAAAAAATTAAAGTAGCCTACATCGTTAATACACGTAAAATACGAAACAAAACTACTTAATAAATTAAACCAATATCTTAACGTATATTTTACCCCAATTAATTAGTATGATTTAAAAGCCCTTTACAACCTGTAATAGCTCATATTAATTCATTTAGGTTAAAAAGTTATTACCCAAAACAGAAAATATTACAAATGAGATCATTAATTAATTAATATAGGACCCACATAAAATACAGAACAAAGGTCTTTTTGAAACTTTTAAATAAATATTATTACTATCCTAACGTATATTTTACTCTTATTATTAATTATAATTTTTAAACACCCATTATAATTTGTAAAAGCTATTATAACAGTTATTTACGATTTTAAGGAACTTGGATTTAAATAAACTACTTTAAATGAATGAAAAATACTACTTGACACGTAAATGTAACATAAGTTATACAATCAAGTTTTACGGCATTGTAAGATTATACTTGTTATATACTTTTAGTGGAGCACAACTGTTTTAGAAGGTGGCGTTATTCCTCACTAAGGTAAGCTGTCCACGGGGGCGGCGACTCCTCTCACCCGTTGGCGGCGTTCTGACGTTGATCTCATCCAGCGACCAGAAGATTCTGATGGCGTAGGAGTCTTGAGTCTTCCTCACAAACACCTTCCCCTCTTTGACCCAGGCGTACGCAAGTGTCCCACTTCTTACCAGTCTCGTTGCCTGCATCAGAAGCTCCCTGTTGTGTTCGTTGATGAGCACAGGCGCCGGAAGGTCGCCAACACCTCGGTCTTCTGTATCTTATTTGCCTTCACAGCAGCCAGCCACTCAGCTCTCGTAGTTCTATTGACGAACTGAAAGATGATGGTCGGCGTGAACTTCTTGTTTCTCGGCTGCGGCAAACGATGTGCGATGGAGATGTCGTTGTTCATACTTCACCTTGATCGCCCGAGCGACTTCCCTCAGCATCACGTACACGTGTTCTCCGGCTGTCACAGGAATGCCCCGTATCTCGAGGTTCTGAAGCTTCGAGTGTTGCTCCATTTCCATTACCTCCCACTGCAGATCCGAAACACGCTTTGACAGCTTCTCATTGGCCCCTATCAGCTTGTGACACTCTTCTTTTATCTTAACATTTTCTTCCTCTACGGCTACTAATTTAGCTCGAACTCCGTCCAAGGAAGTCTGTAACGAAGTCATAGAAAGCTGCAGGGCTGTGAAGTTAGCCGAGATGTCCTGGTTACTCACGGTCATTTGTTGCTGGATGCTCCTCAGTAGCTCCATAACAGTTACCTCATCTCGCTCAGACTTGAAACATGCAGAGCCAGAGTCGCATCGCCACGCAGTCCCACTCGCAATCGTAGCACTCAACTTGGCAACAGTACGGACACGGCTACAAGCGGGGTGGAATTTTGCGCAACATTGAACACACTTTACTATCTCAGTCGGAGTAGATATACTTTGCTTGCACTTTGAGCACACCATTGTGATGGTTAACACACACAAATATAACACTAACTGAGATGAAATAAGATGTAGATGCAGAGCTCACAAAAAATAGAATTATCAAAACAGATACTGAAACTGAAACTCACAACACGAGCGAACTGGCAAGGCGGGCAGGCGGGCAAGGTAAGCTTTACAGACTATGACATTTGTTGTTTGCAAACAAAACAATTTGCAAACAACAACTCAGACCTGTGAGCCGACCATCACAAATCGTTTTAAAACTATATCATAATTTTTTACTTTTTTGTACCTTTTTGTACCACAAAAATAAAGTTTTGTACCAATCACTGAAAAAACGTTATTTACCATTTAAAAGTCGGCTCACAGTTCTACGTTTTGAAAATACCTTTATCGTAAATTAAAATAAAATACACCATATGATTGTACAAATTTTTTACCACCAATTTTTATTTTTCTACTAGTCAAATAACGGCTCAGAAAAATATATGTTTTGCTTACCATGACGTCAGAGAACTAGTTTGCCGTTGCCCGTGCACTGCTGGTTGCAGCTGATAGTTGCAGGCGAGTGACGGACTTGCTGTACTATTACTTGCTAGTCGCGGTGTCATTTGCAGTTTGAGGTGATTTATTTTTTTAAGTGAACAATACTCTACCATACCGGGTTGTGTAATATAATGAGTATATTTAATTGGACGATGATAATTGGCACCCGCGCTTGTGAGTCGATATCAACGAGAAAGGAAGTTAATTTTAATAATTATTAAGTTCGTATGCAAAATTCCCATAGAATATTGGAACCATAAGGAACATCTCCATGATATCATTTAGTTGATTATTACTCTATTGGCAGCAACGTGACAATACATTATTTTATTTTAAATATCTAGAAGCGATGCTTTTATGTTTATTTACCGCAATTACACATATAAGTCAACTTTGCAAATCGAGTATTCATTACTACGGCCTTAGCGGTATCCAATCGCATGTGTTTCGTCCATTCGGTACACATTTTTATTGCAAAGTTACTACGATTCATTTTGAATACTTAACAAAAGAGTACTTTGTAATTATAGAAATAGAAACAGAACGCACTTTTCTGAGTTACAGAAATATTATAGAATACACACCAAAATATTATTGAATTCTTAAACGAGATGTAATCCATACAGAAATAGCGTTTAAAAGTCAGCTCACAGGTTTTGTATGAAACATAACTACGTATATATTGAAAATAAACTTTACTTTCCATTCGTATCACCAATTTTTATCTGTAAAATAACGACTCAGCAAATGATATTGACATTATAAAAAAAATTATATAAATGGAAGATATTAGTTTGTATAATACTAATTAAATATTGTACAATTGAGCATGTAATAAATGTTTTAAAACACCATACAAATGTAACAATATCCAACTACCTGTTACAATACTAAAACTAATAGATTTTTATATAAATGAAATCAATTTACTTATTATACTAATCACAATGTCTATATTACCAAATTATGTGCCCAAGATCAGTCTCCTTCCATACTAATTTTAATAATTTATTTATGTACTATTATTAATGTAATTTATTAATATTTTAATACTACAATTTAGAGCATATTTAAATTTGCAAATAAAAAAAAACTAAACACTTTTTTAATGTTTTTCCTTTGACATATATGTGCTTTATAACACCAAGAAACTCATTTATCTACTGATAAGCTGATATTCAATAGGAATGTAATTTACACTACAATCAACAGCAAGTAAAACGTAATTTAATTAAACACATACAATTACAATTTAAGTTTAAAAAGCTACATTTCAGAAAGTAATTTCTTGAAGACTTATTAATTTTTCCTTTGACATATATGTGTTTTATAACACTATAGAATCTCATTTATGTGCTAATAAACTGATATTCAATAAGAATGTGATGTACACTACAGTCAACAGCAGGTCAAATTTAATTTAATTAAACACATATAATTACAATTGAATTTTAAAAAAGCTACGTTTCAGAAAGTAATTTGATGAAGATATATTAATCATTACGATCCATAATAAGATGTAACAAATATAATTGTATGGAAATAATATTACAACTTAACTAACCACTATAAACTGTTACATTAAAAATAAGAAATACTATGTAAAATGCAAACATGTGGAAGCAATCAAATTCAATCTCTTTTAAAAATTTAAGGTACTTGATTTACCCAGTATAAAAAATTATTAATGGCATTTTACACACTTATGGTGCGTATGGCAGTTTTTTGCCTTAAGATCGTTCAAAAGATTCCCACAAGCCATTACTTCTCGACCTATGTGCTACGTCATGGCCAATATCAGAAAGCGAATCGGACCCAATAAAAAGCTGTACATCCTCTCAAGTTTGTTATGCCTTTTTTCAACATTAATCGTTTTCGGTATTTCGTTTAATTTTAGCACGAATTGCAATAATTTATTTTGTTTGTCTACAGGCTCTATTATCAGATAGTCCGATACAGATTTCTGGAGAACTCTTTCACTAACGCAGTGAGAGGTATCATCACAGATTTGATAACATTTTGTAATTTTATCCGTCAATTCTTCACTAATTAGTCGGTTTAATGATTGTAAAGTATCATACTCATTAAAAACAACAGAGATTGGTACTCTGTTTATTGTCTTTTTTTTGGGGACAGTTCAAATTTGAACAGCTACTGCTCTCTATTATTGTTAGCTGCTCCCTGAAAAAAGTTGAGGCATGAAATGATATGCCGACGGCACATTCTACTTTATGTAAACTTCCTGGCAATTGTGAAGTTTGATAAATGGGTGTCAATATCTGAGCTCTCAATACATCAATCCACCGACTAACACCGTTAGTTATTAATTCTCTAACTAGCGCCATAAACACATTGCAACTATTCTGTACTACTTGTTTGAAGGTGTCACTATCACAATATCTCAACTCGTAATACATAGATCCTCCGACTCACACCGTTAGTTATTAATTCTCTAACTAGCGCCATAAACCCATTGCAACTATTCTGTACTACTTGTTTGAAGGAGTGTCACTATCACAATATCTCAACTCTCAATACATAAATCCTCCAACTCACACCGTTAGTTATTAATGCTCTAACTAGCTCTATAAACCCATTGCAACTATTCTGTACTACTTGTTTGAAGGGGTCACTATCACAATATCTCATCTCTCAATACATAAATCCTCCGACTCACACCGTTAGTTATTAATGCTCTAACTAGCGCCATAAACCCATTGCAACTATTTCTGTACTGCTTGTTTTGAAGGAGTCACTATCACAATATCTCAACTCTCAATACATAAATCCTCCGACTCACACCGTTAGTTATTAATTCTCTAACTAGCGCCATAAACCCATTGCAACTATTCTGTACTACTTGTTTGAAGGAGTCACTATCACAATATCTCAACTCTCAATACATAAATCCTCCGACTCACACCGTTAGTTATTAATGCTCTAACTAGCGCCATAAACCCATTGCAACTATTCTGTACTACTTGTTTGAAGGGGTCACTATCACAATATCTCATCTCTCAATACATAAATCCTCCGACTCACACCGTTAGTTATTAATTCTCTAACTAGCTCTATAAAACCCATTGCAAACTATTCTGTACTACTTGTTTGAAGGGGTCACTATCACAATATCTCAACTCTCAATACATAAATCCTCCGACTCACACCGTTAGTTATTAATTCTCTAACTAGCGCCATAAACCCATTGCAACTATTCTGTACTACTTGTTTGAAGGGGTCACTATCACAATATCTCATCTCTCAATACATAAATCCTCCGACTCACACCGTTAGTTAGTAATGCTCTAACTAGCGCCATAAACCCATTGCAACTATTCTGTACTACTTGTTTGAAGGAGTCACTATCACAATATCTCATCTCTCAATACATAAAATCCTCCGACTCACACCGTTAGTTATTAATGCTCTAACTAGCGCCCCATAAACTCCATTGCAACTATTCTGTACTACTTGTTTGAAGGAGTCACTATCACAATATCTCAACTCTCAATACATAAATCCTCCAACTCACACCGTTAGTTATTAATTCTCTAACTAGCGCCATAAACCCATTGCAACTATTCTGTACTACTTGTTTGAAGGGGTCACTATCACAATATCTCAACTCTCAATACATAAATCCTCCAACTCACACCGTTAGTTATTAATGCTCTAACTAGCGCCATAAACCCATTGCAACTATTCTGTACTACTTGTTTGAAGGTGTCACTATCACAATATCTCATCTCTCAATACATAAATCCTCCGACTCACACCGTTAGTTATTAATGCTCTAACTAGCGCCATAAACCCATTGCAACTATTCTGTACTACTTGTTTGAAGGGGTCACTATCACAATATCTCATCTCTCAATACATAAATCCTCCAAACTCACACCGTTAGTTATTAATGCTCTAACTAGCGCCATAAACCCATTGCAACTATTCTGTACTACTTGTTTGAAGGAGTCACTATCACAATATCTCATCTCTCAATACATAAATCCTCCAACTCACACCGTTAGTTATTAATGCTCTAACTAGCGCCATAAACCCATTGCAACTATTCTGTACTGCTTGTTTGAAGGAGTCACTATCACAATATCTCAACTCTCAATACACATAAATCCTCCGACTCACACCGTTAGTTATTAATGCTCTAACTAGCTCTATAAACCCATTGCAACTATTCTGTACTACTTGTTTGAAGGAGTCACTATCACAATATCTCATCTCTCAATACATAAATCATCCAACTCACACCGTTAGTTTATTAATTCTCTAACTAGCGCCATAAACCCATTGCAACTATTCTGTACTACTTGTTTGAAGGGGTCACTATCACAATATCTCAACTCTCAATACACAAAATCCTCCGACTCACACCGTTAGTTATTAATGCTCTAACTAGCTCTATAAACCCATTGCAACTATTCTGTACTACTTGTTTGAAGGGGTCACTATCACAATATCTCATCTCTCAATACATAAATCCTCCGACTCACACCGTTAGTTATTAATGCTCTAACTAGCAATATAAACCCATTGCAACTATTCTGTACTACTTGTTTGAAGGGGTCACTATCACAATATCTCATCTCTCAATACATAAATCCTCCAACTCACACCGTTAGTTATTAATGCTCTAACTAGCGCCATAAACCCATTGCAAACTATTCTGTACTGCTTGTTTGAAGAGTCACTATCACAATATCTCATCTCTCAATACATAAATCCTCCAACTCACACCGTTAGTTATTAATGCTATAACTAGCACCATAAACCCATTGCAAATATTCTGTACTGCTTGTTTGAAGGTGTCACTATCACAATATCTCATCTCTCAATACATAAATCCTCCGACTCACACCGTTAGTTATTAATGCTCTAACTAGCGGCATAAACCCATTGCAACTATTCTGTACAGCTTGTTTGAAGGGGTCACCCCCCCCCCCCACCCCCCCCCCCCCCCACCCCCCCCCCCCCCCACCCCCCCCCCCCCCCACCCCCCCCCCCCCCCACCCCCCCCCCCCCCCACCCCCCCAATAGATATCTGTAACACTCTCCAAACTTGTGTAAATTACATAATAAGTAGGCTAACACTTCTTATAATAAATATGTATAAAGGTCTAAACCTGTGTTAATACATGATAAGTTGACAAGCAACTGCTACCATAGATTATCTGTAACACGTCCAAACTTGTGTAATTTATATAATAAGTAGTCTAACACTTCTATATAATAAATATGTATAAAGGGTCTGAACATGTTAATACATGATAACTCGACAAGCACTGCTACTGATAAATATATGTAACACGTCCTAAAAAACTCGTGTAAATTATATAATAAGTAGACTAACACTTCTATAATAAATATGTAATAAAGGGTCTGAAACCGTGTTAATACATGATAAGTCGACAAGCACTGCTACCGTAGATATCTTAACACGTCCAAACTCGTGTAAATTACATAATAAGTAGACTAACACTTCTACAATAAATATGTATAAAGGCTCTGAAGCTGTGTTTATACATGATAAGTCGACAAGCACTGCTACTATAGATATCTGTAAACACGTCCAAACTTGTGTAAATTACATAATAAGTAGGCTAACACTTCTATAATAAATATGTATAAAGGGTCTAAACCTGTGTAATACTTGATAACTCGACAAGCACTGTCTACTATAGATATATGTAACACATCTTAAACTCGTGTAAATTACATAATAAGTAGACTAACACTTCTTTACAATAAATATGTATAAAGGGTCTCAAACTGTGTTAATACATGATAAGTTGACAAGCACTGCTACCATAGATATCTGTAACACGTCCAAACTTGTGTAATTTATATAATAAGTAGCTAACACTTCTATAATAAATATGTATAAAGGGGTCTGAACATGTGTTAATACATGATAACTCGACAAGCACTGCTACTATAAATATATGTAACACGTCTAAACTCGTGTAAATTATATAATAAGTAGGCTAAACATCTATAATAAATATGTATAAAGTGTCTGAACCTGTGTTAATACATGATAACTCGACAAGCACTGCTATCATAAAATATGTAACACGTCCAAACTTGTGTAAAATTACATAATAAGTAGGCTAACACTTCTATAATAAATATGTATAAAGGGTCTGAACCTGGTGTTAATACATGATAAGTTCGACAAGCACTGCTATCATAGATATCTGTAAACACGTCCAACTCGTGTAAATAACATAATAAGTATGCTAACACCTCTATAATAAATATGTATAAAGGGTCGAACCTGTGTTAATACATGATAAGTCGACAAGCACTGCTACCGTAGATATCTGTAACACGTCCAAACTCGTTGTAATTTATATAATAAGTAGACCTAACACTTCTATAATAAATATGTATAAAGGCTCTGAACCTGTGTTATATACATGATAAAGTCGACAAGCACTGCTACTATAGATATCTGTTAACACGTCCAAACTTGTGTAAATTACATAATAAGTAGGCTAAACACTTATATAGTAAATATGTATAAAGGGTCTGAACCTGTGTTAATACATGATAACTCGACAAGCACTGCTATCATAGAATATGTAACACGTCCAAACTTGTGTAAATTACATAATAAGTAGGCTAACACTTCTATAATAAATATGTATAAAGGGTCTGAACCTGTGTTAATACATGATAAGTCGACAAGCAATTGCTACTAATAGATATCTGTAACACGTCCAAACTTGTGTAAATTACATAATAAGTAGACTAACACTTCTACAATAAATATGTATAAAGGGTCTAAACCTGTGTTAAATACATGATAAGTTGACAAGCACTGCTACCGTAGATATCTGTAACACGTCCAAACTCGTTTAAATTACATAATAAGTAGACTAACACTTCTACAATAAAATATGTTATAAAGGGTCTAAAACCTGTGTTAATACATGATAAGTTGACAAGCACTGCTACCATAGATATCTGTAACACGTCCAAACTTGTGTAATTTTATATAATAAGTAGTCTAACACTTCTATAATAAATATGTATAAAGGGTCTGAACATGTGGTTAATACATGATAACTCAACAAGCACTGCTACTATAAATATATGTAACACACATCTAAACTCGTGTAAATTATATAATAAGTAGACTAACACTTCTATAATAAATATGTATAAAGGGTCTGAAACCGTGTTAATACATGATAAGTCGACAAGCACTGCTAACCGTAGATATCTGTAACACGTCCAAACTCGTTTTTAAAATTACATAATAAGTAGACTAACACTTCTACAATAAATATGTATAAAGGCTCTGAACCTGTGTTTATACATGATAAGTCGACAAGCACTGCTACTATAGATATCTGTAACACGTCCAAACTTGTGTAAATTACATAATAAGTAGGCTAACACTTCTATAATAAATATGTATAAAGGGTCTGAAACCTGTGTTAATACATGATAACTCGACAAGCACTGCTATCATAGAATATGTAACACGTCCAACCAAACTCGTTTAAATTACATAATAGGTAGACTAACACTTCTACAATAAATATGTATAAAGGGTCTAAACCTGTGTTTAATACATGATAAGTTGACAAGCACTGCTACCATAGATATCTGTAACACGTCCAAACTCGTTTAAATTAATATAATAAGTTAGTCTAACACTTCTATAATAAATATGTATAAAGGGTACTGAACATGTGTTAATACATGATAACTCAACAAGCACTGCTACTATAAATATATGTAACACATCTAAACTCGTGTATATTATATAATAAGTAGACTAACACTTCTATAATAAATATGTATAAAGGGTCTGAAACCGTGTTAATACATGATAAGTCCGACAAGCACACTGCTACCGTAGATATCTGTAACGTACGTCCAAACTCGTTTAAATTACATAATAAGTAGACTAACACTTCTACAATAAATATGTATAAAGGGTCTCAACTTGTGTTTAATACATGATAAGTTGACAAGCACTGCTACCATAGATATCTGTAACACGTCCAAACTTGTGTAATTTATATAATAAGTAGGCTAACACTTCTATAAATAAATATGTATAAAGGGTCTGAACATGTGTTAATACATGATAACTCCGACAAGCACTGCTACTATAAATATATGTAACACATCTAAACTCGTGTAAATTATATAATAAGTAGACTAACACTTCTTTAATAAATATGTATAAAGGGTCTGAACCTGTGTTAATACATGATAAGTCGACAAGCACTGCTATCATAGATATCTGTAACACGTCCAAACTCGTGTAAATTACATAATAAGTAGCCTAACACTTCTATAATAAATATGTTATAAAGGTTTCTGAACCCGTGTTAATACATGACAAGTCGACAAGACACTGATACTATAGATATCTGTAACACGTCCAATCTCGTGTAAATTACATAATAAGTAGGCTAACACTTCTATAATAAAATATGTATAAAGGGTCTGAAACCGTGTTAATACATGATAAAGTCTACAAGCACTGCTATCATAGATATCTGTAACACGTCCAAACTCGTGTAAATTACATAATAAGTAGGCTAACACTTCTATATATAAATATGTTATAAAGGGTCTGAACCCGTGTTAATACATGATAACTCGACAAGAACTGCTATCATAGATATCTGTAACACGGTCAAAACTCGTGTAAATTACATAATTAGTAGACTAAAACACTTCTATAATAAATATGTATTAAGGGTCTGAACCCGTGTTAATACATGATAAGTTGACAAGCACTGCTATCATAGATATCTGTAACACGTCCGTAAGCACATAATGTTCAACCAACGATGATCTCATGATTACTTTTGATGTGTCCCAAATTCGTGATAGTTCATGATTCATCGACTATCGCTGCTATTATGGTTACCTGTAACACGTCAGAACTCGTAGTAATAGGAGTAGTAATTTCGGATACTCAAAACATTATGTCCTGACTCGTCATAATTACGTGATAGGTTGACTGACGCGTGTATTATGTTTATTTGTAGCATTTCTGAACTCGTTTAGTTACATGATTTTCAAGAGTAAGGACCTGTTAAGTTTCAGATGTGCTACGGGGAACCGTAATAACAGCGCTAGTCGTGTTTTCATGTAATTATTACGATATCAACCGTTTTACACCTAACTATGATAGTAGCGTTTGTCGACATACTATGTACTATCTAAGGTCCAGAAGTGCTACTCATTACCATGATAACAGTGTTAGTCAACCTATCGTGTATCTATTACTATTCTAGACATATTACGAGTATCTATAATATCAATGATCGACCTACACATGTCCTAATAATAAGTATATTATTAGGAGGTGCTACAGGTAAACATGTTAGCCGGGTTAGTCCGACTCATCATGTATTTATTACTGGTTAGGATGTGTGACAGGCAAATATAATAGCAGCAATAGTCGACTATCGTGTAGTAATTAAAAGTTGGGACGTAGGACATTTTACCTAGATAGTATACATAGTCAGCCAATTATTAAATAATAAGAGCTAAGACGTGTTACAGGTAAATATAATAGCAGCAATAGTCGACTATCGTGTAGTAATTAAAAGTTGGGACGTAGGACATTTTACCTAGATAGTATACAATAGTCAGCCAATTATTAAATAATAAGAGCTAAGACGTGTTACAGGTAAATATAATAGCAGCAATAGTCGACTATCGTGTAGTAATTAAAAGTTGGGACGTAGGACATTTTACCTAGATAGTATACATAGTCAGCCAATTATTAAATAATAAGAGCTAAGACGTGTTTACAGGTAAATATAATAGCAGCAATAGTCGACTATCGTGTAGTAATGAAAAGTTGGGACGTAGGACATTTTAACCTAGATAGTATACATAGTCAGCCAATTATTAAATAATAAGAGCTAAGACGTGTTACAGGTAAATATAATAGCAGCAATAGTCGACCTATCGTGTAGTAATTAAAAGTTGGGACGTAGGACATTTTACCTAGATAGTATACATAGTCAGCCAATTATTAAATAATAAGAGCTAAGACGAGTTACAGGTAAATATAATAGCAGCAATAGTCGACTATCGTGTTGTAGTAATTAAAAGTTGGGACGTAGGACATTTTACCTAGATAGTATACATAGTCAGCCAATTATTAAATAATAAGAGCTAAGACGTGTTTACAGGTAAAATATAATAGCAGCAATAGTCGACTATCGTGTAGTAATTAAAAGTTGGGACGTAGGACATTTTTACCTAGATAGTATACATAGTCAGCCAATTATTAAATAATAAGAGCTAAGACGTGTTACAGGTAAATATAATAGCAGCAATAGTCGACTATCGTGTAGTAATTAAAAGTTGGGACGTAGGACATTTTACCTAGATAGTATACATAGTCAGCCAATTATTAAATAATAAGAGCTAAGAACGTGTTACAGGTAAATATAATAGCAGCAATAGTCGACTATCGTGTAAGTAATTAAAAGTTGGGACGTAGGACATTTTACCTAGATAGTATACATAGTCAGCTAATTATTAAATAATAAGAGCTAAAGACGTGTTACAGGTAAAATATAATAGCAGCAATAGTCGACTATCGTGTAAGTAATTAAAAGTTGGGACGTAGGACATTTTACCTAGATAGTATACATAGTCAGCCAATTATTAAATAATATGAGCTAAGACGTGGTTACAGGTAAATATAATAGCAGCAATAGTCGACTATCGTGTAGTAATGAAAAGTTGGGACGTAGGACATTTTACCTAGATAGTATACAAAGTCAGCCAATTATTAAATAATAAGAGCTAAGACGTGTTACAGGTAAATATAATAGCAGCAATAGTCGACTATCGTGTAGTAATTAAAAGTTGGGACGTAGGACATTTTACCTAGATAGTATACATAGTCAGCTAATTATTAAATAATAAGAGCTAAGACGTGTTACAGGTAAATATAATAGCAGCAATAGTCGACTATCGTGTAGTAATTAAAAGTTGGGACGTAGGACCATTTTACCTAGATAGTATACATAGTCAGCTAATTATTAAATAATAAGAGCTAAGACGTGTTACAGGTAAATATAATAGCAGCAATAGTCGACTATCGTGTAGTAATTAAAAGTTGGGACGTAGGACATTTTACCTAGATAGTTATACTTAGTCAGCCAATTATTAAATAATAAGGGCAAAGACGTGTTACAGGGTAAATATAATAGCAACGTTAGTTTACCATCGTGTACTAATCACTATTTTATTGCGTAGTACATTTTAACCACGATAGCAACGGTAGTTGGTAAATCATAAAATAATCAAGCGCTAAAACGTTTTACAGTTAATAGCAGTGTTAGGCTGCCATTGTGCACTTATCACGAGTTTGGACCTCAAATAGATAACTAAGATAGCAGCGCTACGTGACGTGTTACAGTTCACCATAGTAGCATCGTTAAATCTACAACTGTGTATTATTAACGTTATTAGATGAGTTAAATTTAACTAAGATAGCAACGCTAATTAACCAATTATAAAATAATAGAGATTAAATATGTTACAGTTAACCATATTAGCAGCAATAGTTGACTATCGGTGTACTTATTAAAAGTTAGGACATTTTACCAAGACAGTAACGCTAGTCAGGTTATCATAAAATAATTAAGAGCTAAGATGTGTTACAGGTTATTTTAATAGCAGCGTTATTCTACCATCGTTAAACTAATCACAATTTAGGGCGTGGTACATTTAATCAAGATAGGAACGGTAGTCGGCAAATCATAAGATAGTCAAGAGCTCAGAAGTGTTACAGTTAATCATAATAGCATCTTTAGGCTAATCATAAAAAATTCAAGACCTCACACGGATTATTCAATATGTGCAACTAATATAACATAACCTTACTTTATTTATTAAGAATGACGCATTCATGTACATTAATTTATGTATGTCTTGAATAAAGATATTATTGATTGATTGATTGATTACAGATAACCACAATAGCAGCGTTAGTCGACCATCGTGTACTAATCACGATGTTGTACGTGGTATAAGTAACCATGATGGCAACGCTAGACGGTTAATCATAAAATAATTAAGAAACTCAGAGGTTTTAGAGGTAACTTTAATAGCAGCGTTAGTCGATTATCGTGTACTTATCACGAGTTTGGACGTGGTACAGGTAAAATATATAGTAACGTTACTCGACCAATCATAAAATAATTAAAACCTCAGACGTGTTACAGGTAATCATAATAGCAACGTTAGTCGGGCCGTTCATAAAAATAATCAAGAGCTCAGACGTGGTACAGGTAACGATAATAGCAGCGTTAATCTGCAATCGTGTGTTAATTTACGATATTTAGATAAGGTACATTTAACCAAGATAGCAACGCTAATCGACCAATCATCACAAATAGTAGAATGGTTATAGAATAGAAAAACTCTTTTTATTGCAGGAATATACATACTCATTATTCTTTGTTTGAAAGTTATTTTTGACGAAGGAAGGATTGTGAAGGAAACAGGATTTTTCAGGACATTTGCCATCGTTCAGTGAAACAAGAAAACAGTAACACTACGTTTCGAGATCTGCAATCTGATCTCTTCTTCAGGTAAAGAAACTAACCTAATACATAATTACAAACTAGGTTAAAATAAACAAATCTTACTAAAGCGTTGTGGGGCACGCCTAAGTCAGGAATCACAACCTACATGTTGTTTGTCAACTTCACTAACACTAAAGACATGCACTTAATACAAAACTATACACAACACCAATCATTAAAACTAAACTAACGGAATACAGGTCACAATACGTCTTCACTCGTCTACCTAACCACCTACGACTGACCAGAGGGACTAGCCAATGGTAATCGTGACGGCTGGCTAAAACAAGATGGCGGAAAATACAAGGGAAGGGGGACAGGAATGGGCCCATTCGTTATTATAGGTTCATGCGATAATGAAACTTCTTTAAAACCATATTGTGACTCTGCATTGGTTTATTACAAATATCCGATCCGTTTGATACTTTTGGTTTTCTCTTTAGTTCATTTTTTAGAATTGGCAACCAAAGCGGCCTATTCTCAACTGATGGTTGACTGATTGGTTGGTCTGCCAATTTAATGTATGTTTGCCTCAATTAATTTCCTTTTGAAGAAATGTGGTTCCCGATGTATTATGCGGGCTTCATCCCAATTCATATGACGGTCTTCGGACCAACAATGGTGTGCAATTTTTGACTTTTCTGTGAAACCCTTTCTCGTGTTTTCTTTGTGTTCTTTTATCCTTACGTTTAGTGGTCTTTTTGTCTCGCCTATGTATTCCCTATTGCAGCTACATTTTTATGCTGTAAACACAGTTTTTGGAATCCTGTGTGCCATTTTTTGGTTTTGTTTTTTACGAGACTTTGTCTAAGAGTGTTTGTGTGTTTTATAAACGTGGTTCTAATGTTGTACTTTCTACCTACTCTTCTAATTTTCTCCGATAATCCCGGCACATAAGGGATTGACATAAACACAAATTTATCACAATTCTGTTTTTTCTGACTCAGGAATGATTCTTCTGGTTCGTTTGCACTTATTAATTACTAATTGAGGGTATCCATTGCTTCGGATGTATTCCGTAGTTTAGTTTTAATGATTGGTGTTGTGTATAGTTTTGTATTAAGTGCATGTCTTTAGTGTTAGTGAAGTTGACAAACAACATGTAGGTTGTGATTCCTGACTTAGGCGTGCCACAACGCTTTAGTAAGATTTGTTTATTTTAACCCAGTTTGTAATTATGTATTAGGTTAGTTCTTTACCTGAAGAAGAGATCAGATTGTAGATCTCGAAACGTAGTGTTACTGTTTTCTTGTTTCACTGAACGATACTCATTATTTTTCAAATTAATTAAAAAAAATAATATATGATTAAAACGGTTCATAAATATACAATAATTACTTACAACTAACAATAATTACTACTAAAGTATGTAATATAAATCTGTTAATTCCCGCAAAAGGCAGGGCATGAGGGAACCCTTTGCTAAGGTATACCTCCCCGGTAAAACAACAATTAATATTCATATATTAAATTGAAAGAACAATGACTTTTAAAAGAAATTTAAAATCTATGTAAAAGAGTCTGCCAAACTAAAAATAATAATGGTAAAATTAAGGTAAAACAAAAACTTCTTACTTTTATCATGAAAAAATAGAAAAAATATATACATATATTAAAATATATTACTTAATTTTGTAATAACAATGTATATAAAAATACCATTATATTGAATTTTAAATATACTTGAGTTTAAAAATTAAAAAAAAAACCGTTACTACTACATTTATATGGTTTGCGAAATAATATTAAAACATTTTCTCTTAAAATCCATAGTTTTTAAAGATAGATCTAAACTATCGGCAACATTGTTTACCTAATAAAATGCCGCCAGCATTGGCTAAATGGCGTGCCCCACCGTTCTACCATATACTGGTAAAGCAAAGCGTTGTGTCATCAGCATACTGCACAAGTTTCCCGTGAAGTAGTGATGAGTCTACGTCATTGACATAGATGAGAAAAAGAACTGGACTGAGAATTGATCCTTGAGGGACTCCATATCTCAGCTGCAACGGCTCGGAAAATTTGTTTGAGATTTGAACAAGCTGTTTTTCTGCGGCTTAGAAATGAGCTAAGCCACTGAAGAGGCACGCCTCTGATGCCATGGGATTCAAGTTTGTCAAGCAGCTTCACGTGGTTGACACAGTCGAATGCTTTAGTTAAGTCGAGAAATACATTTAAAGTGGGATTTCGACTTTCTAATTTCCTCTACCACCATTTCAACAATACTCACAATTGCATCAATTGTCGACTTGCCCTTTCTGAAACCGAATTGGTGTACAGAAAGAAGGTTGTGATTATTCAAAAACTGAAGCATTCTTTGTAAAAAGATTTTTTCAAAACTTTTGCTCAGAACAGGCAAAATAGAGACAGGCCGATAATTACTTGCAGAGTATGGGTCGTCTTTTTTTAAGATTGGGCTCACCTTTGCAATTTTTAGGAGCGAGAGAAAACTCCTTCTTCGAATGACTGATTTATTATTTGGACTAGTGGCTTGGCAATATGCTTGGAGCAATTCTTTATAAGCCACGCCGACATCAAATTAATGTCATTTGTTTTTTTGGGTGGGAGCTGCTGAATGATTTTCACGATCTCTTCCTCAACTTCAGGAGCCAGTGCCAATACCAGTGCCAGGGAAACTGGTCCCTGTATAAGCGTGGGGTTTGTTTGAGGAGGTGGTGGACAAGGATTTTGCTCACAAGCGAAAGACGCGAAAAATCTGTTAAATTCGTTCGCAATCTCAGTCGCATCCTCCACAAGCCTATCATCAATTTTAATTTTGATTGTTTTCTGTGTTTTGTTTTTATTGTTTATGATGCCCAAACTGTTTTAGAAATATTTTTTGACGAGGTGATTGATTTTGAGACATCATATGTTTTCGCGGCTTGGATCACCTTTCAGTAGATTCTTTTGTAATTTCGGAAAAAAAAATTTAAATCTTCATTTGAAGTGGTTTGCTGAATTTCGGAGAAAAATTTTAACTTCTCTCTCGAAACCAAAATTCCTTTAGTGATCCATTTATTGTTAGTCCTTTTGGGACAACATTTAATTGATTTTTGAGGACAACACACATTTAAGTGATAGTTAAAACATTCCGTGAAAACTTTAAAGTGCTGTTCTAGGGGTTGAGACCAATTCAAGAATTCACACTTTTCTTTGGAAAGAAATGCGTTGAGGAGAGCGATATTTTGTGGCCTAGTGTCTCTTATTGTTTTTGAGATTTTGGGCTCCCTTAAAATTTTTTCTCCACTGATTTTAGCCTCTTGGCCATAGTGGTCTGATATTGCTGTGTTAACCACCTCAACTGCAACACTTGGTAAGTTGGTGATCACATTGTCAATTGCTGACTGTGATGTTGCTGTCACGCGAGTTGGTGTTGTGACTGACAGCATGAGGCCAAAAGACCTCAACAAATCAGACAAACGTCTTGTGGATGGGTGACATCTTTCCAAGGCGTCAATATTGAAGTCACCCATAATGACAAATTCCTGTTTGCGATTTGCTAGGTCAGTCAGCATGGCCTCGAATTTGGAAAAAAGTTCTCTTCATTTCTACTGGGTGACCTATAAATTCCGATGACAGCCAATTTGGATTTTGTCGTGTGAAGTTTGATTTCGACTGCTTCAAAAACTTTTTCAATCGTTTCTTTGATGCCAACAGTGTCAAAAGTGCAATCCGTTTTCGCAAAAATTGCGACTCCTCCTCCTTTGGAGAGTTGTCGACAGTACGAATTTGCCAGCATGAATTTTGAGATTTGACAACGGTCAATGTTTTTGTGGTTGAAGCCATTTTCAGTAACTACATGTACGTCAGTCTGTAAGTCCTCACACATGAGCTGAATTTCATCCAGTTTGTTTGTCGTGAATTGCGCGTTTTGATGAAGCAGTCGTATTGAATCGTGATTTTGAAACTTTGAGCGCTTCTGTTGTTGATTTATTTCGTTTGTCAATTTAATCCGGCGCTGGTGTCCGGGGTCCCTAAAAAACAGTATTACTTTTATGTACACTATAGAAAGTTGTTGTTGATGGAAGGGTGGGCGCTCCCGCAGGTCTTTGAGTTACAGCCTCCGCGTAGGTGTTGTGGCCTTGGGCGCTAGTTGGCGGTGGCGGTGGCGTCGGCGGCGGCAGTGGCAGTCTCGGGGCTGATTCTGCCGGCGTTCTGTTGAAGGTTCTGGGCGGGCTGTTCAACCCCTTCACAATGAGGTCAGCCAGTATAGCTTTTCCTGCAGTGGTAAGGTGAAGGCCGTGAGCCGTGAAGTGATGGCGACTCAGGTCACTAATGTCCAGGAAAGCAGCACCCTTGTAGCGCTCGCATAGTTCGCTCATGTAGTTGTTGGCGAGCGCTACCTTCTCGTGGACGGGACTGTCACGAGGCAGGTCATGTCTGGGTAGCAGCGGTGATACCAGTACATTCGAGTTGCCGGAATATTGCTGGATGATTTCCTCCATGTGTTGGTATATGATGTCTTGTCTCCCGGCAGCCAAGTCATTCGTCCCGGCAATTAGGACGAAGCAGTGGTCTTCTGGTGGTGGGGTAGTGGGTTTGATTTGGAGAAGCCCCCGCGCCTGGCTTGCAGACTCCAACGATGTTTGAAGCCGAGGTTCTCCTCCTCAAAATAGCTGATAGGTTACGAACGTGGCTGTCCCCAATCACAGTCACGTTGCGGAAGGGAACCGATGTCTTTGTGTGCGCGGTTTTTCTTTTGTTTTTATCGTACAGATATTTTTTTACAGAATTTAGGGTTTTTATGCTGTTTTTTTGTACGTTTGTTTTTCTTTTTTGATGTTACTGTAGTAAACCCTGTGGTGTCCTGATCGTTCAGGATCTCCAGAGCCTCGTATCTATTTTTCAGGGTTAACGAGTGCGAAGGTACCGGTAATGTATGTTTCTGCTTCAGCGATTCTACATCAATTTCAAGAGTTCTAATAGTTTCAATCAATTTTAAGATTTCTTCTTTGTATATATGGCAGTTTGTGCAATTCTGGCTTACTTGTGGAAGTTTATTTGGAAAATGCGTTTTTGTCTGAGTATGTTGGTGGGAATGCATTGAACTTTTTTGACTATTGGCTAAAGATGGGTGTTTAGTGGTAAATATTTCTGTCATGTATTCGAGCAAACGTTGACCTGACTCTATTGAATGGTTTTGTACCGTTTGTAGTTTTTTGTTGAGCTCATCAATTTTTTTCTTCAAGGCCACGTTTTCATTAATTAAGTCGGAATGCTGGGCAGATGACTCAAACAAAGTTGATGCGGCGTCAGGTGTAGCGGGAGCTGAATGAGTAGGTGTGGCGGCGGTGACAGCAGGTGAAGCGGCGGCTGGCGCCGAGGCGGTGAGCGACGCATCATTTAAACGTTAATGTATACAATTGAAACTTAGGATTTAAGAACAATAATTTTGTTTACTTACTGAATGCTGTAAACTGGTTACTGTGGTAGAGCTTCGATCCCATTTAGGTTAAAGATCGCCGTTATCATCATCACTGCCACTCTCACTCATGCTACTGTCACTGTCACTATCATCTTGCAAATTAATGACGATACGTTCTGTTATTTCGTCAATTTGAGGCTCTAACCTAATGTAGTCTTCCTCTACTTTTTTGACGTGGTTTACACGAGATAACCATTCTTCAGTAATAATTTCCTCAAATGTCGTTTCCACAAACTGCTTTATTATTTCCATTGAAAAAGACACATTACGTTTAGCCACCCTCTGTTTCATGACACTCCATATCATTTCTATAGGATTAAGTTCGGGATGGTAGGGAGGCAAACGCAGAGTCGAATGTCCGTGTTCAGCCAAAATTGCATCAATTTTGAACATTTTAAATTTAGGTTTGTGTAAATTAATCAAACTGTACAGCTCCGGTTTTAGGCTACTTGTTTGGAAATTTATATTTCTGTCTGATATCCATTTCATCATGCCACCTTTCCTGGAATTAGATGTTGGCGCTCGGTTAGTTTCGACATTGTGGTATGGGGCATTTTCAATGACAATAACAGAATGTTCAGGAGATTGGGAATTAATTTACTTTTCAACCATTTCTCGTAATTTGTAAAGTTCATATCGTTATGGTAATCGCCGGTTTTTTGCCTGATTCAAACGTTAGCAACGCGTTTTTTATAAACCCTTTCTCGTTTCCATCGTGTACTATAATTAATCTTTTTCCTTCGCTAACCGGTACTTTACATCCCTCATTGCTGTCGTAAGTCCAGGCTTTAGGGGTTGCATGAGTCGTATGGATATAAGTATCATCCATATAAATAATGGGTCTGTTCTCAGATCTGTACAAAAACAACAAAAAGTGTAGCGGAGTAGTATCTTTTAGAGGGTGGAGGAGGGTAGAGCCAGGCGACTGTAATGTCGACAGTAGGAGGAGCCTAGCAGCCATCGCAACCTTGTATCCCTTCATGACTGTCCCCTCCTCACGACTCGGCGTTGACAGAATGGGGTGTTTTCGACGTTGGCGGACTAGAGCTGATTCGGCCCTGGCGGACTGGTATGAATTCGGAGTTCGCGGACAGTTGAAGATTCTACTTTACATTTTATATAGCACCGATAAATTCTACTATCCGTTCGTTAGCATCGAAAAGTTCCTACATCAGTCCGTGAGCTCCGAATTTATTCGACTCTATAGGAATCTTTAATTTTTGCCTCTAAAAGACATATGAGTCCGCCAGGACCGAATAGCAAGACAGTCGCCAAATCCGAGTCCTACTAGATTCCGTTAGTGCCAAAAATTAGAATCGTCCGTGAGCCTCGAATTTTTAATAGCTTAGTCCGATAACTCCAAATATTTGCTCTCCGTAAGAAAGTATCGTTTTCGGTCTTGGCGGACGATTTCACTATTCGGCCCAGGCGGATTCGGTGCTAACGGACTCCACCATTTCTACGACACTATTTTAATTTTTATAAATGATTTACTACAAAAAAGATTTTTGGTATCCCAAGCGCTTTCGCCGACGATATAGACCTATTTTATCCCAGAAAAGATATTGACCAACTGTAGATATACATTTTACAAGATTTGTGAATTTTAAAAATCTGGTGTGATGAGAACAAAATTAAGATTAACACTAATGTATTAACTCTGATTACAGGGATTTGATATTTCAAAAAGAGTTGAGACTTCACAACTTAAGTTGCCATGGAGGAAATTATAAATTGTGCATAATTGAAAAAGTAAAACAGTACCAATATCTCGGTATTATTCTAGATGATAAGTTGACATGGGAAAAAATACACCACAGTTCAGCAAATTAAAAATTTCTTAGGAACATTTTACTTTTTTAATGTATTTCATAACGAACACCTACTGAAGTCGTTATATTATTCATTGATACATTCCAGATTACAATATGCTCTTCATTGTGGGGGGGGGGACTTTTAAATACAATATAGATATATTGCGTGTTACACAAAATCGTAATATTACAATTATACCACAAAAATTGACGTTTAGAAAATTTAATATTTTGCCAGTTCAACACCTTTTTATTTTCAAAGAATTAAGAATATTTTATACAAGAAGCGGAAATACGGGAACAACAACCTGGTTTAAAATACTAGCCTGTTAAGTCGTAATACCTGTGGTACTAAAGTTAAAAAATCATTACTTAGACGATCTTTTGATTATGATCGACCTAAATCCATCAATCAGTTGTCTTTTGAAATAAAACATATTACTAACTTTAAGCTATTTCTTAAAAAGTGAAAGTTTTATTGTTTTCAAATGAAAGTGTGGATTTTTTAAATAATCTAATTGTATAGATCTAGATTAAACACTTTTAGACAGTATTCTGAAAGTTTAGTAGGTAACTGTATAAGATATAACTATAGAATAAATGCTTAATCTGGCAAAAGTAGAAAGAGAAGATTGTTTTATGTAACTACTTTTATTTTATTATAATTGTTAAACGTTATGTGATGATAATGTTATCCCAGAACGACACAGATAGCTAACCATACATTGAGCCTGACGAAGAGGATAGGTTCCAATCCTCGAAACGTTGTGGTATACCTTTTATAACCTATAACGATAGCATTGACTTATATTATCAATTAATAAAATGTACATCACGTGAGGTACAAGTATATTTATTTAGTATAATCTCTAAAACCCCGTATGTAAGTTGATTACAAACTGAGTGCTGCTTTCTCTCCTGGTCTTGTAATTCACCCAGTCCCTGCACTACACAGAGAGTTCAAGACAAACAAATATTTCCAAATATAACGGCACTACAAGCAGCCTTTTATCAATACTTTCCTGTTGACGAGTGTATCTCAGAAAAAGCTAAAAACACTTACTGAGTAATTATAATATAATACTGGGCGCCTGATTCTGTTGTTACCAGTGCGTACTGTACTTTGCGACACTAATCCGATTTGACACTATTCCGCCGTGACAATTTGGTACTTTTCCACACTATTCTAATCCTATGCTATAAAGCAGAATTTTTTAAATTCAAAAATTTTCGACGCTAAAACACAAAAATGTTGTTTCGACACTATTTCTCATTATATTACATATGTGCATTCATTTATATTGTGTAATGTACAAAACACATGGTCATATAGCAGCAGCTGGTGAATATAGTAACAAATTCGTCTTGTTATTACTTATATTTATTTTATAATTTAGTCTGTGATGGTCATGAGTAGTTCGAAACTGAGCACAAAATATAAACTGAAGATATTATAGTTAACCCTTCAAATATAAACTTGACTTTCATCACTACACGTGTAAACTTGGTAATGAGTGATTTGTATTTGACTTTCACAGAAGCTATATTAGACTGCTCTGTCGTTATCAGTGCCTGGGATACGCGCAATCACTAAAAGATAAGATATATCAACTCTCAATCGCCATAATTATGTCGTTGGCTGCTGCTATTTGTCTTTTGATTCCTGGAATTCCTAAGACATCTGCAAAAGGTAAATTTTATAACTTGAGTATTATTAATAATGTTTTATTACTAAATTTAATGTATTTGGTATTTTCCTAACGGTAAAACTACCTAGAAATCCAAAACTGTGCTGATTGCTATGTGTTAAACACTATTAACTATTAAACACTGAGAGGTTTGAACACTCTTTAACTTCAGTTACATTAAGTTGTTTAAATGTATTTAATTTTGAATACTGATCTTCAGATATAGATGATAGAGCACATTGAAAAAATGTAAACTTATTTAAGTACATTTTTATGAACTTGATAGTGTATAATAGTACAAACACGAATAAGTAATAAACATATACCATTTTAGTTTTTGTAGTTTTTAGCGCTGCCGGATCTATCGAAGATCTGAAAACCATTACTCAGGAAACAACTGTTTAGTAAAGACAATTTAAAAACCAATATGTTCCGTTATTTATCAAAATTTTATTATATTAATTACTCTCAGATAGAGTGTTGAGGATTTGTTTCCTACTTTTAAAAATGTAAAATGTTTTAAAATGACAAATTTTTACTTCTTAGTGTTTTAGTAATTCTGTGTTAATTAAATGTAGTCTATATAACTTAGCTTTTAGTTGTATATTAATTAATATATTTTGGTATTTTTAACATTGAAAATATGTGAATACACAATATATTATATTGTAAACATCCACCAAAATGTTTCGGTTCAATGGTCCAAACTGCGTTTAAAACGTTGCTTAGACTTCATTAAATATTTCGGTCTCACTGTATAGGAACATAATTAATCAACCAACGTTTGACTGAACGGTAAACCTCAGGTGTAGGGACTAAGGGTTGATTTCATGGATTGGGATCAAAGTCAAGTATGTTAAAGTTTCATTTCCCAAATTATAAAATTTCAATTACAATACAAGCAGCTACAGCTCACTTCGTAACTGAATAATCACTTCAAGTGTATGAGGTCATCAGTTTTAGGTTCAAAATTTGTTTATATTTTTCAGGTTTCCATCCAACTCAACTTTCTCCCAAGTTCTAGGAATTGTTATTGTTCACTTTGCTTTTTAATTCAGCAGCACAAGGTTAAAACAAATCTCAAAGTACATATTCTCCTGATAGCAGTTTAAATATTACCTGGATTTGCAGAAAACTGCACCTCAAGACGATCACATATTAAATAGTATAAACGGCAACAACGAGAAAATAAGAACGATCGCTATTTGTAATCCTATTCCATCGATTAGATAGGGATGATCTGGAGTGATGCTAAAAATATAATCAGGACAGTGAATGATGCGGTTTCAATAATTTCTCACACATCCGTATCTCCTGACTACAACTGATTCGTAAATCAAAGCACAGATCATTAGTGGCGTTTTACTAGATCCGAACATTTTTGCTGACGGTAGGGTTAATTGGAGGAAGTGAGATGGGTATATTGGCGATATTTTGTGAAGTTTTATCATTTTTCTTGGATGTTAATTATTATGTAATGAGTAAAATATATTTTGCATTATAAATATTATTCTTGTTTTTAGTTCAAGATCGCATCGATCTATTAAAAAAACACTATCCTAAATGGAATTTTGTGTGAGTAAACCTTCCATTCGAGTTAATGTTTTTGTACTTTTATTTAAAATAGTTGTACAAAATATAACAGTACTTTGTTATTGTAACATCGTTTGACTAGATTAGTTTAATATATTTACAAAAATAATTGTTATCAACTTGTAATGTTGAGTCTCTGCAGTATAAAGTCCTCGTTTGAAGCAATTTTAACTGATACTTCTTGATGATGATTCGTGATTAATTATAAGTAGTCTAGGCCCGGATCTAGCCGTAACATGGGCTCTTATGGAGTTATTTTAACATGGGCTCTTATGGCGCTCTTTTAGCATTGTCTCTTATGGGAGATACATTTGGGTACTTCCTAACCACAGACTTCCTTGTTTCCGGCAACTTATCTTAACCCCAAACTTATTCTTGTCACCTATCTTACCCCAGACTTCCTGTTTATCACACACCTCTGACATTCTGTACCACGGCCGTTGCCACCGCCTATTAACCCCAACCTCGGACGTCTGGACACCCGCACACTGACCAGGTCCGATACGGATCCGTGCGTATCACTCATAATGTGCATAACCTTTACGTGTGCATACATCTTCCGCTACCCGCTTTCGCCCGTATTTCTAACGGCCCCTCCGACTGTCTTACGCTTTTAACCCCTGATTTCTAACAAACCAAACTTTACGTAAGCCTACGCCTACAGACTGGGCGTCTTAAGGCTCACAATGGCTTAAGCATAGGGCCTACACTTTACCGATCACTGTCCTACGTCATTAGTCGGCCGTGACCCTTTAATTTCTCCATGCCTTCCGTACTCATACCGCCTACTTTTTACTGATGAATGTCCGCAGACTTCAACCGTCCCCATCAGATACAATTGCTTCAAACGAGGACTTCATACTGCAGAGACTCAACATTACAAGTTGATAACAATTATTTTTGTAAATATATTAAACTAATCTAGTCAAACGATGTTACAATAACAAAGTACTGTTATATTTTGTACAACTATTTCAAATAAAAGTACAAAAACATTAACTCGAATGGAAGGTTTACTCACACAACATTCCATTTAGGATAGTGTTTTTTTTAATAGATCGATGCGATCTTGAACTAAAAACAAGAATAATATTTATAGTGCAAAATATATTTTACTCATTATACAGGGTGGAAAAAAAGTATGGAAACGCTTTCACTAATTTTGTATGGCTTCACTTATACAAATTAAATTTTGTACATCACCACTTGTATTAAGAACCTAGTTTTTGAGACCAGTGGGGACATTTTATCTTTTCAGGGGGTCGGCCCGTGAGGAGTCGGACGAAAATCTTAAATGTAAGCATAGGCCGAGTTTGGTATCAAATTAAAGGTCTAGTAAAGAGAAACTCATTACCGCAAACCGCACTTAAAAAGGTTGACCCTATCCAGAGTACGGGCCGTTTGAATTTCATAAATAACGTTTGATTAATTATAATTTCTCCTCCGCAATTTCACAGTCTCAAGTAAACTGTTCTGTCTGAAAATGACACTTTATGGAACACAATTATCCAAAAGAATTTAATTAAAAATTATCTGTGTAT
Organism: Homalodisca vitripennis; assembly: GCF_021130785.1. Classification (NCBI taxonomy): domain Eukaryota; kingdom Metazoa; phylum Arthropoda; class Insecta; order Hemiptera; family Cicadellidae; genus Homalodisca; species Homalodisca vitripennis. The sequence goes on from NC_060215.1 coordinate 146,269,354, forward strand.
TACAAAAAATAACCATACCTTTTAAATGAGGTGCTCAAACTGCTCTCCGAACACTTGTTGGCAATGAGCTAGTCTATTATAAAAACCTACTGCAGTCACATTTTGAAGCATCTCGGGTGTAATTCTTCTTGCTTCTTCTAATAAACAATTTGTCAGCTCCTCAATGTTGGCTGGTTTAGTTTTATACACATTATCTTTTAAGAAGCCCCACAAAAAGAAATCTAGTGGATTAAGATCCGGTGACCTAGCCGGCCACTCAACGGTACCCCTGCGACCAATCCAACCGTTAGGAAACACTTCATCTAACAGATTGCGCACCCGAAAATAGTAATGGGGCGGTGCTCCACCTTGCTGAAACCATACTGCATTAAAATTTGCCCCAAGAAGAGCACGCACTGCTGGCAAAATATTATTTGTCAACATATTGAAATAAATTTCGCCTGTTAGATTTCCATCTATCACAAACGGTCCTACAATGTTATTGTTTATTATTCCAGCCCACATATTCACTTTCTGAGGCCTTTGTGTGTGGCCTTCTATCATCCAGTGTGGATTATGGTCGGCCCAGTAACGGCAATTATGCCTATTAACTTGTCCATTAACAAAGAATGTAGCTTCATCTGAAAACAATATCGAACTTAAAAAATTTTGAATTTCGTCACACTTTCTCATCATTATTTCGCAAAATTCAGTCCTTCGATCAAAATCATCCTCTGAAAGTTCTTGGGTTAGGGTTACTTTAAAAGGGTGATACTTGTTTTTGTGTAAAACATTCAACACTGAGGTATGGCTCATATCAAGATCTTCTGCAGCCACTCTGGCCGAGGTGCTGGGATTTTCAACAAATGTTCGGAGTACATCCAAAGATTTTTGTTCATTTGTTGCCGATTTAGGCCTACCACTTTTGACTGTTCTAGTTTCTTCAAATCTTTTTACTGTCTTAAACACTGTTGACTTACTAATTGGGGGTCTATCAAGAAAAGTGTCATTAAACAAATGCGCTGTTTCTTCATAGGGACGAACTAGATATCCATACCCACGCATCATAAGCAGCGTCATTCTCTCAAACTCACTAAGTGACATTGCTTTTAAAACTAGTAGAATAAAATGTAAACACTTAAGTAAAAAAATGTATAACTATCGCAGTACATTCTAGTGAAGACTTTCAACTTTATCTTACGTGAACGAAATTATAACGTAGACTAAAAACCAAGCTGATATTAAAAATACAAAACTGTGGAGTTTTGCTGTGACAGTACTGTTTGTATTGCCTAAACCAGTTTATGTTTGCCTGAGATAAAAGGGCTGGAGGGACTGGACCTTGACCTCATGTTGATAAGGAGTTACGGTGGTATTATTGAATACTCTCAGTTTCTTGAAGACAAGACAGGAAAACCCCTATTTACTGTTATCCAACAAATGTAGAGGTAAAAAAATAATTTTTTTTTGAAATTGTTTTTCAAATTTACATAACCGCCATAAAACATACTACTGAAAGTAAATTAGTTACTTCACAAGACAAAATTACTAAACTTCTTTCTCATGAAATTCATACGGCCCGTACTCTGGATAGGGTCAACCTTTTTACGTGCGGTTTACGGTAATGAGTTTCTCCTTACTAGACCTTTAATTTGATACCAAACTCGGCCTATGCTTACATTTAAGATTTTTCGTCCGACTCCTCACGGGCCGTCCCCCTGAAAAGATAAAATGTCCCCACTGGTCTCAAAAACTAGGTTCTTAATACAAGTGGTGATGTACAAAATTTAATTTGTATAAGTGAAGCCATACAAAATTAGTGAAAGCGTTTCCATACTTTTTTTCCACCCTGTATAATAATTAACATCCAAGAAAATGATGAAATTTCACAGAATATCACAGAATCACAGAATATAAGAGCCTATGTTACGGCTAGATCCGGGCCTAGACTACTATTATAATGTTTTTAAAAACTCTAGTAAGTTGGTTCACAACAGTAGAATGGGTTAGAGCTTACAGTTCATTTTACCAGGCATATCTCACTTTTCTTTTGTGCGGTTAGAACACAACACCGTCAAATTGTGCTTATTCAAACCATAAGCGGAGATGTTTACTTTAAGTGTCAATCGGTTATCCAAAAGTTTCTTCAATTCTTCTGTCAAAACAGGAATATCTGAATACGTGTAGATGTAGACACTGCGTTATTCAATGTAAGCTTGTTTTATACTCATCATGAAGTAGATTTACTCGCGGTTACAATAAAACTGGCGTTTGTTATTATATGTTTGTTTATAAAAAACTTACCCTCACCCCAATCATCCACCGACACTATTTGTTTACGAACAATAGGGGATTCAAACTATCAGTGTTCATCATCATTTCTAAAGTATGATACTTGAGTAATATAACGTCAGTTGCTTATTTTGGTTTCTGTTTTCTACCAAGAATAAATTCCCAGTCTTAATCATCCCTTTCATTTAAATCTTCGGGTATTCCATTAGGCTTATGCTTGTGGATTTGAATAAACGATGCACCAACTAATCTTTGTAACTGGTTTTCTAACTCCTAGATCATTTTGGAAGTTTTATATCTGAGACGTCTCACATATATTGTATCGGTATCATTTTTACCATTTGCTAAATTTATTACCTTTAAATCTCATGCTTCAAAATTACATTAATTGGTTATATTCTGTGCTATCTTATAAATAGTTCTCACATTCACTCCTTCACCTGCGTATAGTGCTTCTCTTATGTTGTTAAATACGTTATATTCTGTGCTATCTTATAAATAGTTCTCACATTCACTCCTTCACCTGCGTATAGTGCATCTCTTATGTTGCTAAATACGTTATATTCTGTGCTATCTTATAAATAGTTCTCACATTCACTCCTTCACCTGCGTATAGTGCATCTCTTATGTTGCTAAATACGTTATATTCTGTGCTATCTTATAAATAGTTCTCACATTCACTCCTTCACCTGCGTATAGTGCATCTCTTATGTTGCTAAAAACGTTATATTCTGTGCTATCTTATAAACACTTCTCACATTCACTCCTTCACCTGCGTATAGTGCATCTCTTATGTTGCTAAATACGTTATATTCTGTGCTATCTTATAAACAGTTCTCACATTCACTCCTTCACCTGCGTATAGTGCATCTCTTATGTTGCTAAATACGTTATATTCCTGTGCTATCTTATAAATAGTTCTCACATTCACTCCTTCACCTGCGTATAGTGCATCTCTTATGTTGCTAAATACGTTATATTCTGTGCTATCTTATAAATAGTTCTCACATTCACTCCTTCACCTGCGTATAGTGCATCTCTTATGTTGCTAAAAACGTTATATTCTGTGCTATCTTATAAATAGTTCTCACATTCACTCCTTCACCTGCGTATAGTGCTTCTCTTATGTTGCTAAATACGTTATATTCTGTGCTATCTTATAAATAGTTCTCACATTCACTCCTTCACCTGCGTATAGTGCATCTCTTATGTTGCTAAATACGTTATATTCTGTGCTATCTTATAAATAGTTCTCACATTCACTCCTTCACCTGCGTATAGTGCATCTCTTATGTTGCTAAAATACGTTATATTCTGTGCTATCTTATAAATAGTTCTCACATTCACTCCTTCACCTGCGTATAGTGCATCTCTTATGTTGCTAAAAACGTTATATTCTGTGCTATCTTATAAACACTTCTCACATTCACTCCTTCACCTGCGTATAGTGCATCTCTTATGTTGCTAAATACGTTATATTCTGTGCTATCTTATAAACAGTTCTCACATTCACTCCTTCACCTGCGTATAGTGCATCTCTTATGTTGCTAAATACGTTATATTCTGTGCTATCTTATAAACAGTTCTCACATTCACTCCTTCACCTGCGTATAGTGCATCTCTTATGTTGCTAAATACGTTATATTCTGTGCTATCTTATAAATAGTTCTCACATTCACTCCTTCACCTGCGTATAGTGCATCTCTTATGTTGCAAAAAACGTTATATTCTGTGCTATCTTATAAATAGTTCTCACATTCACTCCTTCACCTGCGTATAGTGCATCTCTTATGTTGCAAAATACGTTATATTCTGTGCTATCTTATAAACAGTTCTCACATTCACTCCTTCACCTGCGTATAGTGCATCTCTTATGTTGCTAAATACGTTATATTCTGTGCTATCTTATAAATAAATAGTTCTCACATTCACTCCTTCACCTGCGTATAGTGCATCTCTTATGTTGCTAAATACGTTATATTCTGTGCTATCTTATAAACAGTTCTCACATTCACTCCTTCACCTGCGTATAGTGCATCTCTTATGTTGCTAAATACGTTATATTCTGTGCTATCTTATAAATAGTTCTCACATTCCCTCCTTCACCTGCGTATAGTGCATCTCTTATGTTGCTAAATACGTTATATTCTGTGCTATCTTATAAACAGTTCTCACATTCACTCCTTCACCTGCGTATAGTGCATCTCTTATGTTGCTAAATACGTTATATTCTGTGCTATCTTATAAATAGTTCTCACATTCACTCCTTCACCTGCGTATAGTGCATCTCTTATGTTGCTAAATACGTTATAAATATCTTTTTAAAATATGTTTGATCAAGGGCAATTAAAAGAAGAACGGGGGAAATGTTTCAAAAGTGTTTGAATATATACTAAAAGATGCAATAAAAATCAATTATAAACACCTAAATCTGTTACACACTTATAAGGGTTTAGAATTAAAAAAATAAATAGTTCATGAAGTTTTGAGGAAATACAACATTTAAATTTATCACACAGAACTCAAAGCAAAAGGAAAATTTTTTTTTAGATTAATAAAAACGTTAAGTAGATCGATATTCTTCTAAATATATTTAAATGTATACAGGTCACAGAACAGCTAAAACGAAGCCTATAGGTGCAGAAAAAGAATTATTAGAAAAGTTCTTAAAGGATTTTACACTGGAATTTCACAAAAAAACTAAATTAAAAAGTAATGATAATATAAAAATGTTTCAGTAAAACAAATATTTTCAAACAAATATAAAATCAATTGGTATTGATAAATATTTGTAATTTACAAAAGTAACAACACAAATCCTGTCACTTTCATAGTAATAGTAATATTCAAGTAATGAAACAAAATAACCGGAAACGTTTATGAATATGAACGGATAAAGTCAAAACTAAATAGATATTCTTAAAAGAAATGGTCTATACGTAAAGAACTAAAAGAGTTAGGCCTAAAAGAATTTCCCTTGAACAAAAAGACCAATTTGGATTTTAATATGAGTGTAAGGACTGTTACCAAAAATTTGAAAGAGCATTATATGATTAAATGGAAAAATTAACTTTAGTAGAGAAAAAAGATGTAACTTTAGTAAATAAATTAGGAATATTTCTTAATTTTATGAGTTGAGTTATAGTAAAGATAAAAAAACAAGCTTATAGAGCAGAATTTATGAGGAAACATTATATAAACAAGTTTATTGTGAATTTGGAAGAGATATTCAAATTGAATTGAATCATAATTTATTTCCAATTTTGGTACATGAAATAGTGTACAAACTAAAATTCAAACTCCTTAAAACATAAACAAAGTGTAGGCCTAAAAATGTAAAAATTAAGCAGTAATTATAAGTTAGTTAATAACATACAATTAAGGATTCTATTTATATTACTAGTTGTTCATTCGTTTGTAGTAGCAGTTTTAATTTATTTTAAGAAGTTGAACTCATTAGGTGGTAATAAAAATATTAATGGCCTATTAAATAAACCTACATGGGCATGTAGAAAGCCTGTGCGTAGGCTCGAGTTGCTGCCATGAAATCGTGGACGGATTGTAATTTGTTGGTGTTATTAAATATAAATCATGTGAACTACGTGGACACTTCATGAAATATTGTACTAATGTCAGTCTAAGCGAATAATTAAAAGTATTAACATCTAGAATGGTGTATTTCCAGAATTAAGAAGAAACGACAGAGTATTAACTTAAATACAGTGGTTACTTGAAAGGATTAAAGTGAAGCAGTAAGGTTAAAGAGATAAATTATACTAAGAGCTACCATAAAACAATTCATAATAAAATTGTCGGCAGTGGAGTAACAGGTTAGATAAGGAGGGGAGGGCCAATGTTAGAAGTAGTCCCGTCTGTATTCAGCCGTAATAATTGATTCAGACTCATCAGTACTGATAAGAGACAACCATTCATTTGAACGTTTCTACACGTAAATACCGATGGTGAATCGAAAATGTGGAGATCAAGAAAATATCGACAAAGATTTCTAAATAGAATATGGATGTGTAGAAAGAGTTAGTTGATGATATGGATTTACTAATTTGCATTGGAACAACTCCAATATTCCGTGCATATCGAGTATTATGAGAATGTGAAGTTGTTGTGAAGATTGTTGTAAAGTTGTTATAAATATTGGTGAGGATTGTTTTAATGAAGATTTTACAGATTGAAAGAATACCGGTTTCTTTATATAAGGTATCAGTATGATATCTCCAACATTTTTTTGTACCCGGCCTTTAAAATTGCGTTCTGAACTACCTGCAGTGGCTGCAGAAGTGTTTTTGTACGCTCCGCCCCAGGCTATTATTCCAAATGTAAACAATGACTGGGCGCAGGCAAAAAAGGCAAGTTTAATTTCATTTTCATTTAAAATTTCCCTTAATTGTTGGAATGCAAATATGTATGTCCTTGTTCTTCTCTTCACATATTCAACATGACAAGACCATTTTCAAACGCTTATCAAAGATAACGCCCAGATATTTATAAGACGAGACATTTTCAATACTTTCACAAGAGCAAAATTCATTATTATAACTGCCACAACTGTGAACAACTAGTCCGTCCAGGTAATAATCTGTAGACTCCCTGAGAGAAATTGGCATGAATTTAGTTTTCGAGGTGTTTAATGAAAGAACATTTTGATCAAATCAATTCTTTAAGACCATAAGGTCATATGGTGCTTTTGAACGAGCATCAAGCCAATAGTTGCCCTTAATTAACATAAGGCTATCATCGGCAAATAAAACAGGTTTGCCGTTCATATTTAATTTAGAAATATTGTTTATGTATATCATAATCAGAATTGGGCCCAACGTACTCCCCTGGACAACTCCGTAGTCCACATCACTCTCAGTCCCACAGATAGACACGGTTTGTAGCCTATCCGTGAGGTAGCTTGTGAACCAAGAAAGCGCATTACCATTTACTCCAATATACTCCAATTTTAAAATCAACTTATTTCTATCGATGCTATCAAAAGCTTTTCTTAGATCAAGAGATATTAGAATAACACGTAAGTTGTTGGATATTGCGTCATTAATTTGCCTATTAACATCGAACAGAGCATCCGAAATGTTCCTGTCCTCTCTGAACCCATACTGACAGTCACACAGGATTTGATTATTATAAAGATAGTTTACAAGTTGTTCTTTTTAACCACTCGTTCCAGAATCTTAGAGAATACACTCAAAAGGCTAATGGGACGGAAATTATTTGTATCAAAATAAACTTTCACCTTTATGCAAAGGAATTACTTTTGCAATTTTAAAAATATGTGGAAAAATCCCAGAAGAAATAATTAAATTAATTAATTGCAGAAGAGGTTTAGAAAATACATGAATGTTATCTCTTAACGTAGTGGCCGAGATACCATCACGTCCAGTGGCAGATCCCCGCGCGGTCCAGTCACATGTCGTATTACATCGAGTTCAGTTATAGTGTGTAATGTAAACACGGTATCCAGCCTGTAGTCCGCATCACTCAAAACCGGATCCCTACTTAAATGAATGGCACTATAGCGGATAAAAATATGTTAAAATCATCGGCTACTTGTTTACACATACTACGAGTTATATAAGGTGTATCTGGAAATATATGTTGGATTGGAAATGGATCTTTCTTTTTTACGTTACCTGCAAGTTCATTTATAATAGTCCAGAACATTTTAGGGTTATTTTGAGAGTTGTTACGTTTTGATCAGTAATATTGTTTTTTTATATTTTTCAAGGGACTTCATTAAATTTTCACTGAGCGTGCGGAAAAACTGATAAGGATCGTTATTGAAAGGTTTTTTAATATTTTGTTATATATATATATATATATATGTGTGTGTGTGTGTGTGTGTGTGTGTGTGTGTGTGTGTGTGTGTGTGTGTGTGTGTGTGTTTTATTCCTTGGAAAAGCGCTTAAAAACAAATTATCATGATAGCTAGTTTTGTTGTGTTTTTTATAATTTTTTCTATATTGATTTTTATTAATAGCTTTTTTTGAGTTTAAAAGCATCTAAATTATTTTTACAATTATTTCAAAAAGCCTCCAGTTTTAAGAATTCCTTCATTTGAGTGTAGAGATTTGTTGGGTTTGGATATTCTATTTTCTATAAAATTTCTAATTCAAAATACTTTTTCTTATTCTTTTAAAAACTTCAACGTTATTTTTGTGTGTTCTTGGAACATAATAATTATATTCAAAAATAGAATTTGTCTAAATTAATACAAACTCTTTGGATGTAGTTTACTTTCATCAAAAAACTTTACAAATACCTTCTTATTTTTCAGTTTAATTAAAAAATTTTGTTTTCCATTTTTGAATGTTGATTTTTAATTATTATATTTTTAATTAGTGAATTTATTTTTGAGTTTATACTCACCGCATTACCTACTTGAAAGAAAATCTCTATTTTATCGCTATTTTTAAAAGATTTGTGCCTCCTTTTTATTTGATCTCAAATTTAGAGAATAAAGATTGTAAATTCATTCATTCATTCAATAATAATTCCTAATTAAACACTGTACGACGATGAAGATCTTTAAAGGAGCTATCTATAGCCTCTTGAATATTTAAATCAAAATGGAAATGTAAAATTGTATTATCAGTGTCAACGTTTAATCTAACTGTTTTGCAAAAAGTTTTGCAAACATATTTAGCTTTAGACCAAATCTTATTAATGTCATCTAAAATTGTCAAAATATTTTTGCTATCGAATTTAAGTTGGTTATTTGTTAGGTATACAGCGAAATCCATTTATATAGAAAAATGTAACTAATACTTTAATTTTAATATAAAAATCATATTCAATTATAAATATAGGGTTTCTTTGAAAATTGTTTTGTAGTTCACTTTTATGATCCACACTTATTTTTATTATCTGTTGAATCTAAAAAAATATTTTTTTTACTTTAATTTTTTAACATATGTCCTCCAAAATTGTAAAATATTATATTTCATTTAGTTTTCCACTGATTGTTGTTCGAAAAGCAACATTTTGAAAAACGTATAAAAGATTTCATTTCTTAATACGAATGTTTTTCAAAATTCTGTTCAACAAGATTATTATAATGAACTTCTATAACATTAAAATATCTAAATTTCGGATTTCTTAAATGTATTTCTTTTGATTCTAAAACTTATCTTTCAAATCCCAACAAATCATTCTAAATTCATGAAAATAAATTGTAACAGGATATTTTAATCGTATTTTATGAAGCACTGTATTCATTTCAGAGCCTTTTTGAATAAATTTTATAGTAGTGTCTGATTTTTGAACATATTTTAGTAATTTTCAATATAATCTTTAATCTCATCAAAGGTGTAATAGCCATACATAATCGATTCATACATCTTTATTATCATTAAAAAACTAATAATGGTATTTTTAAAATCATTCTTTACTTAATTGTCAGAATAAAATCTGCTCAAACCGATACAATAATTAGAATTTTCTTCTAAATGAATTGGATGTTCTAAATTATTTAAAAATAATCTAGAGTTTTCAGAAGTTAACTTAAATGGTTTCATTTTTGCTTAGCGATGCCCAAAAGTTAAAATGTTTCAAACATCGTTCAAATTTATTAAAACTGTTTTTAAAAGCTTAAGAACCTTGAAAGATATATCAAAACTGTATAAAAAGTGTAATAACATACCTACTAAATAGTAAAATTCGTCCCTAATAAACGGAGAGTGAAAAAATTAACTGTCTTCATTGCGCACAGATATTTTAGAGGAAAATTGTAATTGACATTACAACTCTGAGGAGCATCTCGAAAATAAAAAATAACAATGAAATCAACATGTTAACTGCCGTAATGTTTCAAATACCTAGATTTAACTTGCTACAAAGGAAGTACTTGCACATAGGTTGGGTGAGTTCGTCAGTCAGTCTTAACTAATAAAAGGTTTTAATATTGAGACCATTTACTTTTGAGGAACATCTTTAACTTAACTCATTTCCAACTTAGACTTAATCCACAATATATTTTTCGTATATTACGTAATTATAAATAAACGTTATTCTAGTAAATATCGAAGAGCATTTATTGGTTAAACATATCTAAAATAGCTGCTATGAATGTTATATGTCTTATAATATGTGAAATAAACTATTGTTAATTTGATTTTCTTTAACTTTATTGAACATCTCTTGAGGTTGTGAAGATGGATGCCATTCAAAGTTTGGAAAAGTAACGGTTATGCATCAGTTTCTATCCACTACATGGCAAACAAAAGTGTTATAGAATTCTCTGGTCATTTAAAATCATGTTTGTTCAACCAAGATTTTTTATATAGCTTATGGTTTTTTGATAGCGAGCATACACAGTTGTAACTAGTAAATAGTAAAACAACTCTTCGGAAATATATGTGAATACGATAAATACCGTAATTCTTAATGTTTTCAGACCAAACTTGATGCATACGAGTAGACAGTATTTTTACATAGGTTGGGTGAAGTCGTTAGCCAGTCTTGACCAATAAAACGTTTTAAGATGGGGTTGTGTTATTCAAATTCGTAAAAATTGTCACTTAACAAACTCATAACATAGAAGTTAAGTGGAATATATAGTGAATAAAGAGTTTTTTATACCCCTATAAAACAACTTATTAAAGTACTATGTTGGAATAACTAATAAATATTCTTTATCTACAGATAACTTTACATTTGCCCCAGGATTGGATATATTTACAAATCTTGAGGATCTTCTAAATTTCTTTAGAAGTGATGCGGTAAGCACTAGAAGTATTTAGTTTTTTTAAATATTCAAATATAAATAATTATTGACATACTGTACATTATAGTGACTGCTACTTAACTCAACAATATACCTCCAAAATAAAAACATTTGGTCCTTTGTGAATCTTATATTATATTGTAAAACCTATAGAAAAGTAACATTGGGCGTAAGTCAAAGGGCCTCGTATTCATTTAAACATAAAGATTGTACGTTATTAAAGCGCTGTGCATGTTTGAGCAAAAATATTCATAAACGAAATTAGCAAGAAAGTTATTATAAAAGGATACTTTTTTGGATTTTTATATTCTATTGGCCAACATTGTAATTATTTTATGTGTTAAATATTTTGGATTGTACTTGATAACAATAATTAACCAAAGATATAAATAACAAGCTTGAATGTTGTTAAGGTTTAAAATGTTACTTATATTTAATATTCAGGATATTGTTCATTATCGTGCTTTGCTGATAAATCACAAACGATATATGAGTGTGAAATCACAGAAATAATTATTAAATATTTTAAATATTTTTGACACATATGCAGTACTTACACAAACACAATTATACGGTTTATTTACTGTCTGACTCACAAAGTGAATATCGGTAAGATTATAATGATAATATACAGACTAGCATTATACAATAAACTGGTTAAATATTTAAATAGATCATTGCTTGAGCGGCGTTCAACTGTTATTAGAAACCTATTTGTAAATATTGGAAAACTATAAATTACCTAATTTTAATTATTCCAATAGCCGTTGTCGTAAAAGTCATCGAAGCCAATCCACTCATGTTTGTTGTATACTATGTGTGTGCTTATATTGCTTAGTCTGACGTTGGCGTGTTCATCACCACCTATTCTACATTTGTTAATTAATTTATGCATGCTTAACTTTAAGTGTTAGATTTAACCGGAGATATAAAAAAACAACTAATACCAATTATAAAAACGGCTGAGAGGCGGCGGCGAAAATAAAAACGACTGGTTAGATAAAATCTGAGCTATTTATTAAAAAAAATTACATATTTCAAATATAAATTTAAAACATTTAACAAGATTATATAGATAGCAATTAATCGGTTGGTTTAATTATGTGTTCCTTAAACAAGATAGGTCTTTGAATAAAAATCTGAGCTATTTATTAGCAATAATTACGTATTACAATATACATTTACAACATTTAGCACGAAAAGCCTGTAAAGATTAAAAATTATTTTACATTTATAATAAGAAAAGAGCTCTGTACATAATTAGTAGATATGCTGTATATATATATATGCTGTATATATATATATATATATATATATATATATATATATATATATATATATATATATATATATATATAAGTAGATAGTAATATGGCGGTTCTAGCTCACTTTTGGGACAGTCAGAAAATCAACGTAAAATACTGTTTAAAGGACAATAAACTAATCTGTAACTCACGAATGAAAAATTAACCGAATCTATAGCTGTTTTACTGTTCATTGTAGGCTTCTAATTTCTTAAGCTGTTTTAATGAAAAAATCCAGAAATCTTCGAAATCTTTATTCCACGAAGTTAATTGTAACACAGTCTTTATCTTTAATAGTCTTCTTTCCAGTAACAACCAAGTGTAATTTATCATGTTTATTCAATTCTTTAATCTTTTTTTCATCCAAAACAGTCAAAAATCTGTTTGGCAAGTGTACTTTACAATCTTCCAACTCGGCAATTATTGTAAACCCGAATTTATCTTTCATTTTCTCCAAATTCACAATTTTGTATTTCTTATTTTCTTCTAATTCTATTAATTTCTTGTATTCTTTGAATGTTAAATCACCAACCTTATTCAACTCTTGTAACAGTGCCATTTACATAGAAAAAAATTAATACTTCTACACTTTTAAGGTGAAAAATCAACACTATACTTCCAAAATACACAAAAAACCGGGGTTTTGACCCTAAAAACGTGTTTTTAGGGTCAAAACCACAGCTCTTAAGGTGCATACATACTAGAGTTTTTTTAAAAAAATCCTGAAAATCTACTGAAATATCTCTAATTATTGCGGATTTTTAGCTTAAAGTTGATAATTTGAACGAAATTTCTCGAAAAAATCACTAAAAATTTGAAATTTAGAAAATCTCTAAATAAATTCTTTTCCTATCTAAATAGAAGAATCTACAGCTGTTTTACTACAATTTATGCTGATTTGTGTCAAATTCTAGTAAAATTCTCCACTTTTCAAAGTCTGAGTTATACAAATTTTCCCTATATAAATAGAAGAATCTAACGCTGTTAAATCATAAATTCTGCTGATTTGTATCAAAATCTTTAAATTTTTCCTATATAAATAGAAACATTTAACGCTGTTTCTACATAAATTGTGCTAATTTTTATCAAATTTTGATAAAAATCCAAAGAAATCTACTGAATTATTGCTATTTTTCAGCTTAATAAAAAGATATTTTACTAAAAAGTAAAACTTGGCAGATTCAAATTTTCCCTATTTAAATGGAGAGGAAAAAGATATCCTGCCCGTACTGCAAAAAAGATGTTTTCGAACATCATTTTACCCGACATTATAAGTCGAAAAATCATTTGAAGAACAAAGAAATTTATAATAAAGAACTAAATTATTTGAGGACTTGGGCTAAAGAGAATCAAATCGATGGTCACGAGAAGATGTACGATATAGAAAAATTGCGTGAACTAAAGAAAAATTTTAAGGAAAGTAAAAAAGATCTCAATCTATTTAAAGATGAAAAAATTCAATCAATCGCTGAGAAATTGTCCATTGAAAACAAACGATAAAACTAAGTCTGAAATGATCGAAGAAATTGACAAAACTCTTAATGAGAAACCTGAAAATATCATTGATGTAGAAGTTTTATCCTCAATACACGGTCTTTTCAAGCAATACATTTTAACAAATTTGAACGACAATTCCATGTCAATTTACAAATACCTATCAAGTATGAGGCCAGAAATTAAAAGTTTAATCGAAAAATTTCAAGAAAATGTTAAAAATATGAAAGGTTATATCTCTTTGGAATGTGAATACGAAAGAACTTTAGTGAACGGTGAAACACAAACGTGTCCAATGTACTTTACTATAAAAGCAGACGAGATCTTTGATGTAAACGACTTTATTACTAAGCAATTTAATAAATTAACACATCGAGAACAGACAAATCATCCAAATAAGGGTTCTGGATGGACATTTAAAAGCTGCAAACAACTAGTTTTGAGCCTTAATAAACACGAAATAATGAACGCAGGATCATATATCGATTTGCCAAAGAAAATCAAAGATAAGGAAGCTTGTGTAAATATCAAAAATAAAGATGATTTCTGTTTTTGTTTATTCTATCCGATGCGCTATTGAAAAACCCGAAAAGAATGCTGACAGAGCAAAGCAATACGAGAAATTTGTAAATGACGAGATATTTTCAGGTTTCGAGTATCCAATGTCCTTAAAAGATATACAATTATTTGAAAAACGAAGTCACAATTCCAAGTACAAATATCCAAAAATGTCTATAAATATCTACAGTTATGATGAGAAACTCAATATTGTTCCATTACAAATTTCTGAAAAATACGACGCTGAGTTAAACATTGACTTATTGAATGTTAAACAAGAAGACAAATCTCATTATGTTTTGATAACAGATTTAAATAAGCTCGTTTTCTCTCAGTTATCTAAGCATGAACACAAAAAATTTCTATGCAGAAGATGTTTAAGCCATTTCTACAAATCTGGAGATTTAACAGATCATTTAGAAATTTGCAAGCAACACGAAGTTTGTAAGCCAATTATGCCCTTTCCAGGTCAAACAACATCATTTACTAATTATCAAAAGAAATTTTCTCATCCTTACGTTATTTATATGGATTTTGAGAGCATATTAGAAAAAATTCCGACATGCAAGAACAATCCACAAAGATCGATTACAACCAAGATTCAGAAGCACATTCCTTATGGTTTTACTCTATATTTAGTGTCAAATGTGACAAATCGCATGTACAAACCTATATGTTATAGAGCAAAAAATGAAGAAGATTTGCCAAATGTTCCTGCAAAATTGTTTGAAGAGCTCAATAAAATATCAAAATACATAGCTAAAAAGTATAATTCTAAGAACAAAAAACCTATGAAATTGACCGAAGAAGAAGAATTAGCGTACCAAAATTCCAGTCTTTGTCATATTTGTGAATGTGATGGTTTTGATAATCAAACAAGAAAAAAAGTACGAGATCATTGTCATTTAACCGGGAAATTTCGAGGTGCTGCTCATTTATCTTGTAATCTGAATCTCAAATTTCCTCAAAATATTCCAGTTTTCTGTCACAATATGTCAAATTATGATACTCATTTGTACATAAAAGAATTGGCAAAACAGTATGGTAATGTTGATTTGATCGCAAACACAGATGAGAAATATATAAATTATTCAGTAAATTCAGGATATGGGTATGAGTTTGAAGATGATAAACCAAGAAAGGTCATCAAGTTTTCTTTCGTAGATACGTTCAGATTTATGGCATCGTCTATAGAAAAGTTAGCTAAAAACCTCAAAAAAGATGATTTCAAACATACAAATCATTTTATACAAGATGGTCTGAACGCAATTCTAGATAGACAACCAAATGACGAAGAAGAAATCTTTAAAATTCTATCTGGAAAAGGCATATTTCCTTACGAATTTATCGACAGTATTGAAAAACTTGATTACACAGAAGAATTGAGAATTCAAGATTTCTATTCACTTTTGACAGACGAGAGCATATCTGAGAAAGATTTTCAACACTACTTAAATGTATGGAACAAATTAAAAGTAAAAAATCTAGGAAATTACTCCGATCTCTATAACATTCAAGATGTTCTATTGCTCGCTGATATGTTTGAAAATTTTAGGAATATTTGTTTGAATTGCTATAAACTTGATCCAGCACACTATCTAACAGCTCCCAGTCTTGCATGGGATGCTATGTTAAAATTAACGAAGATAGAATTACAATTAATTAGTGATTATAATATGTATTTGATGATCGAAAAAGGTATTCGCGGAGGCATTTCTCAATGTATTAAACGATATGTGAAAGCAAATAACAAATATTTAAAAGATTTTGATAAGACAAAGCCCGAAAACTATTTGTTGTACGTCGATGCAAACAACCTTTATGGGTATGGACTTATGCAAAATTTACCATATAACGAAATCAAGTGGATGGATCCTAAAACGTATACAACAGCAGAATGGAAAGAAACAATTTTGGAACTCACTGGCGACGAAGATTATGGATATATTTTAGAAGTTGATCTTGAATATCCAACAAATTTGCATGAACATCACAAAGATTTACCTCTTGCTCCAGAACATTATAACAACAAACTTTGCACAACTCTTTTAAACAAAACAGAATATGTTGTTCATTCTAGAAATTTGAAATTCTATCTAGAACAAGGTATGATTTTAAAACATGTGAATAGGGTTATTGCGTTTGATCAGAAACCTTTCATGAAAGAATATATCGATTTTAATACTAGTATGAGAACCAAGGCTATAAGTGACTTTGAGAAGGACTTTTATAAGCTTATGAACAACTCGGTTTTTGGAAAATCGATAATAAATCCCATTATGTTTTGATAACAGATTTAAGTAGATTAGCGAGTTCACAGATATCAAAAAATGCTCACAAGACGTTCTTGTGTCGAAGATGTTTAAGCCATTTCTACAAATATAGTGCTTTATCAGATCATTTAGAAATTTGTAAGCAACATGAAGTTTGCAAGCCAATTATGCCGTTTCCGGGTCAAACAACTAAATTTACCAATTACCAAAAGAAATTTAGCCATCCGTACGTTATTTATATGGATTTTGAAAGCATATTAGAGAAGATTCCCACATGCAAAAACAATCCGCAAAAATCGACTACAACCAAGATTCAGAAGCATATTCCTTATGGTTTTTACTCTATATTTAGTGTCTAATGTGACCAATCGTATGTACAAGCCGATATGTTATCGAGCAAAAAATGAAGAAGAGTTGCCGAACGTTCCTGCAAAATTGTTTGAAGAACTCAATAAATTATCGAAGTACATAGCTAAAAAATATAATTCAAAGAACATGAAGCCCATGAAATTGACTGACGAAGAAGAAATTTCGTATCAAAATTCAAATCTTTGCCACATTTGTGAAGAAATATCGTATCAAGACACTGAAAAAACTTTAGGGTTTTTACCAGATAATTTGGAGAGTTCTGCTTATGATGCATTCAAAAAATGCAGAGATCACTGTCATTTGACTGGAAAATTTCGAGGTGCAGCTCATAGAATTTGTAATCTGAATTTGAAATTTCCTCAGAATATTCCCGTTTTCTGTCACAATATGTCTAATTACGATACGCATTTGTGTACATAAAAGAATTGGCAAAACAATACGGTAATGTTGATTTGATTGCAAACACCGATGAACGATATATAAATTACTCTGTAAATTCTGGATACGGGTATGAATTTGATGGTGACAAACCTAGAAAGTTCATAAAATTCTCTTTCGTAGACACGTTTAGATTCATGGCGTCATCTATCGAAAAATTAGCGAAAAATTTAAAGAAAGAAGACTTCAAACATACAAATCATTTTATACAGGATGGAAGAATATTGAATGAAATTATAGAAAGACAGCCAAATGACAAAGAAGAGATTTTTAAAATATTGTCAGGAAAAGGAATATTTCCCTATGAATTTATCGATAGTATTGAAAAACTTGATTACAAAGAAGAGCTGAAAATTCAAGATTTCTATTCACTCTTGACAGATGAGAGCATATCTGAGAAAGATTATCAACACTACTTAAATGTTTGGAACAAATTAAAAGAGAAAAATCTGGGAAATTATTCTGATTTGTACAACATTCAAGATGTTTTTATTGCTCGCTGATATCTTTGAAAATTTTAGGAATATTTGTTTGAATTGCTATAAGCTTGATCCAGCACACTATCTGACTGCTCCTAGTCTTGCTTGGGATGCTATGTTAAAATTAACGAAAATTGAGCTTCAGCTAATTAACGATTATAACATGTATTTAATGATTGAAAAAGGTATTCGCGGAGGCATTTCTCAATGTATTAAACGATATGTTAAAGCAAATAACAAATATTTGAAAGATTTCGATAAGACAAAACCAGAAAGCTATCTGTTGTACGTCGATGCAAACAACCTTTATGGGTATGGGCTTATGCAAAATTTACCATATAACGATATCAAGTGGATGGATCCAAAAACGTATACAAAAGAAGAGTGGAAAGAAACAATTTTGGAACTCACTGGTGACGAAAACTATGGCTATATTCTTGAAGTCGATCTTGGATATCCAACAAATTTACACGAACATCACAAGGATTTACCTCTTGCTCCAGAACATTTTAAAAACAAACTTTGCACAACTCTACTGGATAAAACTGAATACGTTGTTCATTCGAGAAATTTGAAGTTCTATTTGGAACAAGGTATGATTTTGAAACATGTGAATAGAGTTATTGCATTCGATCAGAAGCCTTTTATGAAAGAATACATTGATTTTAACACAAACATGAGAACCAAAGCTACAAGCGACTTTGAGAAGGACTTTTACAAGTTAATGAACAACTCTGTTTTTGGAAAAAGTATGGAAAATGTGCGAAATAGATGTGATATTAGACTAGGAAATGAAGAATTTTCAATGAAACAAGCTAAGAAAACAAATTTCAAATGCTTTAACATCTTTGACGACAACTGTATAGCGAGTCACATGTACAAACAAAAGGTTAAATTTAACAAACCGATTTACATAGGATTTTCAGTTCTCGACCTCTCAAAATTGCTAATGTACGAGTTTTATTACAACAAATTAAAGAAGTTTGATCCAGATTTGAATCTGTGTTACATGGATACAGACAGTTATTTCCTAGAATTGAAACGAGATCCCTTTAAAATTATTAAAGAAAATATAGATGATTTCGATACGAGCGACTATCCAAAAGATCACGAATGTTTCACTACTAAAAATAAGAAGGTAATAGGGAAATTCAAAGACGAATTGAACGGCGAGATATTAGAAGAATTTTGTGGATTGAGATCAAAGATGTACTCGTACAAATATCTAGACAAAAATCCAGTTAGGTGTAAAGGAATTAAGAGAAGCGTTGTAAATAAAACAATAAATATCGAAAACTTGAAGAGATGTTTGTTCGAAGATAAAGAAGAATTTAGGGAGATGACTGTAATAAAAAGCTATAAACATGAATTGTATACCATCACCATAAACAAACTGGCACTAAACGCTAAAGATGATAAGAGAATTGTCCTAGAAAATAAGATCGATACAGTACCTTATGGCTATAAAAATGAAGCAAAATCTGATATATTAGATGAGTTAAATAAACTTGGAAACTTTGACATGTAAATGGAAGATGATTTGATTCACTGCCACAAATGCAAGAAAAACGAAAAATGTAGATTCTAAAATCGTTCAAACTCAAAACGGATTGTATAGAATTGCAGCAAAATGTTCAAAATGTAAGACAAATAAGAGTAAATTTATAAAGAATCCAAATGAAAAACAAGTAAAGAAAGAATCTAAGAATAAGGAAGATATCGAGATTGAAGCTAGAGAAATTCATGCACCAGTACGAAAAAAGTTTAAAAAGAGAAAAATTATAACTTTAGGAATTGACGATTTATGGGCAGCAGATTTAGTTATAATGTCTAACTATTCGGATCAAAATGATGGATTCAAGTATATGTTAAATGTTATTGATACTTTCTCAAAATATGCTTGGTCAAGAGCTATCAAAAGAAAAAACGGCAAGGATGTTTCAAAAGCTTTCGAAGATATAGTAAAAGATGCCATAAGGATCAATCACAAACCTCCTAACCTACTTCATACAGATAAGGGTTTAGAGTTTAAAAATAAAGAATTTAACGATGTTTTGAGGAAATACAACATTAAGATTTATCATACTGAAAACGAAGAGAAATCAAGTATTGTAGAGAGATATAACAGAACTCAAAATGAGAGAATGAAAGTAATTTTTGAGATTAATAAAAACTTTAAATGGATCGATATTCTTCAAAAAATCGTAAACAATTATAACGATACAGTTCACAGCACAATTAAAATGAAGCCCAAAGACGTAGATAAGGATGCAGAAAAGGAGTTTTTAGAGACCGTTTTCAAGTATGTTCCACCTGAAATTCACACGAAAACTAAATTTAAAATCAATGATCATGTAAGAATTGTTAGTAAAAAAACAACATTTTCGAACAAATATAAGAACAATTGGTCAAGAGAAATCTTTGTGATTTATCAAATTAATAACACAGATCCTGTAACTTATAGTATAAAAGATTTAAATAATGAAGAAATAACCGGAAAGTTTTATGAATATGAATTGAGAAAGTCAAAGATTTTTTCTATATAAATGGAGGCCCAAAAGAAATGTTCAGTGTGCAAAGAAATAAAAGGTTTTGAAGCTTTTTATAAAAATAAGACTAAAAAAGACGGATTTGAATATTATTGTAAGGATTGTCGTAAAAAATATGAAAGAGATTTATACGATACAATGGAAAAATTAACTTTAGAAGAGAAAGAGTGTCACATTTGTAAAGAAATTAAGAATATTTCTGAATTTAATAATCGACATTATAGTAAAGATAGAAAGGACGCTTTTTGTAAGGAATGTGCTAGAAGAATGTACCGAGAAAGTCAAAAGAAAGAGACTCATTGTGAATGTGGAAGAACTCTTCAGTGGTTACCTTATCTTCAAAAACATTTACAAACAAAATATCATAATTCGAGAGTTTAATAAAATTTATTAACATTTTCATCGTGTAATTTAGATATTCTATAAATCAGTCGAGATTCTGCCATATTTGTAGTAAAATGATTTCCGTTGTATAAAATATTCAAAGATTCTTTCATTTGGTTATACAGATTGATAGAATTTGGTTCGTCATCAATGAACAAAATCTCTAATTCAGGATAATTTATTTTTAGATGTTTTAATCTTTTCGGTATTTCTCTCTTTTGAGCTCTGATAACGTAATAAGGATATTCCCACATGTGATTCTTCTTAATTAACACAAAAAACATGGTGTTTTTTCTTATCAAAATCTTTACAAACAAGGTCTGGTTTCATCAAGTCAATTTTTACACTTTGTTTTGCGATTATTTCCGTTTTGATTTCATCTTTAATTTGCAAGTGTTTTACTTCATCCTCTAAATATTTAATCTTGTTTTCAAGTTTGTACTCACCAAGTTTTCTAATAGAGGGCAAAACTTCTTTTGTAACCCAAGTTTTGAAGATTTTTGCCTCTTTTTTATGTGATCTCAAAATTAAAGAATAAAGTCCTGATTCATTGATGAAAATAGTATTTTTTTGAAAGTTAGAAGGTAGGGCAATCGAATGACCCACCTTATTTATTTCAGAATATGATAATTTATCATCATTATCAACATGCTCTCTAACTGCTTGTTTCGTATTTTCATATTCTAGAATTTCTGCAACATCTTTAGCTTTAAACCAAAATTCGTTATTTTTATCCACAATCGTAAAAATATGTTTGTTTTCAAATCTAAGTTGATTATTGAGCAGATCCACAACAGACTCCATTTAGATAGAAAAAATTTAACAAGCAATTTTTATTTTGAGTATAAAGCCCAGATTCATTAATGAAAACAGTGTTTTTTTGAAAGTTTGAAGGCGGGGGCGAATCACCCCTACCTTCAGAATGTATGTTTTCGAAGCTTTTTTTATATTTTGGGGTCCATTTTAATCCTTTTTTCAATCTTAAATATATTGTTGTTTTACTCTCATTATTTAATAAATTTCCCTCAGAGTCTTGTATAGTTAGAACGATTTTTTGAATTCTTTTAATATTTTTTCTAATTGGAATATAATCGATTTCATTCGGTTTTTTCACTGATTTTTGATCCATTAGCAACATTTGGGAAAAAAGTGTACAAAATTTCAGATTCTTTGTGTAAATGTTCGGTATGATTTTCAAAAACTAGGTTCAACGAGATTGCAGTGCACTTCAATTACATCGAACGGTCTAAATTTTGGCGTTTTATTTCCTAAATATACCTGATTTGGCTCAATAGTTTCTTGAACAAACCCTAACAAATCTACAATAATTGCTGAAAACATTATTCTTACTGGTGATTTTATTTGAATTTTATTAGAGAGATAATTTTTTTGCATTTCAAACTTGTTTTCGTCAAAGTTTAAAGATTTATCTGATTGTTTGAATGTTTTCAGATAATTTTTAAGGGAATTTTTTATTTGATCGAAGGTATAATATCCTTTGTTTAAACCATAATATTTTGTTATGTTCTTCTCACTAAATCCTATACAATAAGGAGAACTTTCACTAATATTTATTACAAAAATTGTCAGAATAAAAACCGCTTTAAACCGATAAAATAATTTGATTCTTCCTCTAAGTGTATAGGATGTTCCAAGTTTAAAACTAATTTAGAGCTTTCTGAAGTCAACTTGAACAGCTTCATTTTCGCAAGCGTTGCTTCAAGATGAAAATCTTCTATTTAAATGGAGAAATTTTTAAAGCAAAAAGATCAGATAAAACTTCAAACGTTTGAAGAAAACAAGAAAGATCAACCAATCAGATTGTTAATTGTTGGTTCAAGTGGATGTGGAAAAACAACTTTACTATTGAATTTTATCTACAATAGGTTGATTCCTTATTCCAATTTGTATGTTTTTAGTAAATCTTTAGAACAAGACGCCTATAAAAAATTACAAGAAAGATTTGAAAATATTGAGAAAAACTTAAACAAAAAAATATCACATTTTTATAATGCTTCCGAGGACATAGTTCCATTAAGCGAATGTAAACCGAATTCTTTAATCGTTTTTGATGATTGTATTTTGGAAAATCAAGACGTTATCAAGGAATATTTCGTAATGTCTCGTCACAAAAATATCTCTTGTATCTATCTTTCCCAATGCTTTTCAAAGGTTGATAAACAAGTTATAAGAAATAAACCTGAATATGTTGTGTATTTTTTAAGCAAGATGATCACTATTCGAGAAAGATTTATAACAATTATGTGGGATCTGATATGAGTTTTAACCACTTTATTGAGTTATGTGATAAAATTTGGAAGGAAGACTACGGATTTTTAACTATTAATCTAACTTTGAAGCCTAAAAATGGTAAATATCTGAATAAATTTTCTAATATAAATGCTGCTCAGTGGTCTGACAAATCTACTTGATAAAATATTTGTTACAATTATTTTTATATTATCTTTAATTTTTTATTTACATTATGAAAATAACAGAAAAACGGTAAATCTGTTCACGTTTTCACGCTTCGTGTTCACGTTTTACGTTCCACGTTTCACGTTTCGTGTTCACGTTCTCGTTCACGTTTTACGTTCCACGTTCACGTTTTACGTTCCACGTTCACGTTTTACGTTCCACGTTCACGTTTTACGTTCCACGTTCATGTTTTACGTTCGTGTTTACGTTTCACGTTCGTGTTTCACGTTCGTGTTTTCACGTTCATGTTTCACGTTCATGTTTTACGTTCGTGTTTCAACGTTCATGTTTTACGTTCGTGTTTACGTTTCACGTTCGTGTTGCACGTTCGCGTTCACGTTCTCGTTCACGTTTTTACGTTCCACGTTCACGTTTTTACGTTCCACGTTCACGTTTTTACGTTCCACGTTCACGTTTTTACGTTCCACGTTCACGTTTTTTACGTTCCACGTTCACGTTTTACGTTCCACGTTCACGTTTTTACGTTCCACGTTTCAAAATTTTCCTAAATAAATGGCGAACGTAACTTCTGAAGAAGCGAAAAAACTTGATCAAATAGAAAAGAAATTAATCAAAGAATTTAAAGAACAGATTCGAATGGATGAAGAAGAACAAGAACTTATTCAAAAAATTAATCAACCTGTAACTTCTGCAATAAAAAATGTTGAGGGCAAAATTGAAAATGTTTTAAGCGATAATCAAAATTTAATGAATTTGGTTCCAGTTGTACGACAATTTGCTGATATTTCGATTCCAGAATCTGAAGTAGAAGAGTTTGAATTGCCAAAATTACCATCTTCAACACCATTTAGACCTAGAATCATTGAAGACTCTACCATAGTTGAACCAATAAGTCCTGGAACAACGGATATAATAATTGGTGAAATTGGTAAAAAATTCCTTCCTAGAGCGAAGGATGATAAATTTGGTTTGTATTGGGACAGAAAAAAGAAAAGTTTTATGATTGGAAATTTGCCCGTGAATTTTGAGCATAATGATATCATTATTAATGAAAAAACATATAAAGGAACTCAAGGTTTATGGAGATTATTAACAGGCACTGATGTTCCAAAAGACGGTTTATATTCTGAAGAAGACTTGAAAAAGTATACTGAAATTTTATGGAAATCTGATTCAATTTACAAAAATAATGATCCATCAACTAAGAAACCAAAGTCAAGTAAAGGTAAAAAATATCTCAATTTGATTAAACCAATTTGGGAAAAAACGAATCGAAGGATCAGGTGTGAGAAAATACAGTGATAATAAGATTGAGTACAGATATATCGACGATTTGACAAAACTCGATGGAATTATTAATTATATTTTTGCTCAAGAAAAGGCCGGAAATAACAATTTTTTGAACGAAAAGAAAGCGATTAAAGATTTTATTTCGAACAAACTTGATGAATTGATTGAAAAACCTGATGGAATTAAATATTTAAAACGAATTTTGCCGGCAATAAGTTCATCTATGATTGAAGGTAGCGGACTTTTGAATGATTTTATCAACAATTTACCTTTTGAATTACACATACCAACTTATCAGTATCTGGGACCTGGCACAAAACTTGAAAAAAGATTGAAAAGAGGAGATCCTGGTATAAATAAATTAGATCAAGCTGCTATGGAACACGATATTTTTTTATGCAAAACATAGAGACACAAATTCCAGACATATTGCGGATAAAACTTTGCAAGATAAGGCAATGGATAGATTTTTATCAAAAGATGCTAGTTTAGGTGAAAGATTTGTTGCACTTCCAACAGTTGGAGCAATGTTTTTGAAGAGAAAACTAGGAATGGGAATCGAAGAGAACTTGAAATTTTAACTATATAAATGGAGGTGAACGTAAACTTCAGCAAAAATCAGAAAGAAAAAATAAAATCCGCTTTTAAGAAGAAAATACCCGTTAGTATTCAATTTAAAATAGATCAACTAAAAAATGGCGAAGATAAGATATTTTTAACAAATAGACAATACAATAAACTCGAAAAAAACATAAGAAAAACAATAAAGGAACCAGAATAGAATTTTCTTATAATCAGTTGAAAGAACTTAAAAATGGTGGACTTTTGAAAGATTTATTAGATTTTGGAGAAAATATTCCAGTTGTTAAAAATGTTGTTCCTTATGTTCGTAAAGCTGCTCCAATCGTTAAAAAAGATGTGATTCCTATTGTTCGAAACATTTTAAATTGGTTAGATAAAGAGTTGGAAGATGTTACAGGATCTGGATTAGATGAAAAAACTTTGAATTACGTGAAATCAAACATTTAAAAAAAAATTTAAACCTTTAACATTCGGGGAATTGGAAGAAATCTGCAAAAATATTAAACATTTTAGAGGAATTTTCATGAGAGATACATTACCCGAAAAAGTTAAGAAATTCGAATGTGGAATTGTGAATTTAGACTCGATTATGGGAAGTGGAACGCATTGGGTTTGTTATTATAAGAATGATAAGAATGCCTGTTATTTTGATTCGTATGGAAGAATTGAGGACAAACCACCTATAGAATTGATTAAATATTTGAAAAAATCAAGCGTCTACTACAATGACTCTCAGATTCAAGACTATAAAGATCCCCCAATTTGTGGTCATTTATGTGTTTTTGTTTTGAATGGACTGAGTAATGGTAAAGATTTTAAAGAAGTTGTTAACAAATTATTGCTTAATAAATATGGATTCACAAAATATTTTTGACGTATTTGGAACACAAATTATTCAAAATGTAGATAATAGTTTGAATTTTGATAGTTTGAGAAATGAGTTTGATAACAAGTTAGAAAATTTATTACAAAACCTTCCAGATTCAGATATGTTTGCTGTCGAGATTGAAGATTTTAAAGTAGAATATGATAACAAACTTGCAAATTTCATGAGTTCAAATGAAGTTGCTGATAAAATAAAAACATTGGAAAAAGAAGTTGATGATGGTGTAAAAAAATTATTTACCAATTTAATGTCTCATATCGAAAAAGCTGATAAAATTACTGAAGCGATCAAAGTTGAAAAGAATTATGTTAGTTTGGCTAATAAGAAAAGAATTGTCGGTGTTCGACCTGGTATTGACAAACATGATGTTGTTGTTAAAGAACAAATTTTAAAACCTCTAAAATTATCAGAAAACATCGATATTGTTGATTTACATGATCCGAATGTTAAAAATGCCTTAGATTTTAAAGTAAAAAGAATTAGCAGTGTTAGTAAAGGAATTAATCCATTTGATGTTGTTGTAATGATTCAATTAGAAGATCCTATTAAAATGTTTAATGAACTAAAACAAAATTATGAGAATCATAAACAGCATGTTAAAGATTTTACAACAGAAGTCTATGACAAGTTAGAAGCCAGAAATAGAAGATCAGTAGACGATGTTGGTGAAATTAATGAAAAACTTACTAATTTTAAAGAGTCTTTTGATAAGTTTAGTTTAGATGCTACGAAAACTTTTGAGAATATTGGTCATAAATTTGTTGAATACAATGATTCTAATGCTGTCAAATTTCAAAAATTAGAAGAAAAAATTAATAAGTTCGAGGAAAATCTTAATATAATTTTGGAAAATATTGATAACAGATTTAATAGATTAGGCGGCTAAGATGACTAATTTTCCCTAAATAAATGGCGCTCATATATTGTGTGAGATGTAAAGAAAAAACTGCAAACAAATGATATAAAATACTATGCAAATATCAATGGAGTTTAAAAGAGTTTCTGGAAAATGTGCTGAATGTAACACTAAAAAGAGCCAATTTATAAAAACTTGAAATTTTTTCTTAATAAATAGAGATGGCGGGACATTACAGTGCTTTCGATCTTTATATAATGCAACACGAAAGAGATTTGAAAAAAGAACATTGGGATGATATTTCTCAAAAATATGAATTATCCGAAGATATGATGAGATTATACGTAAACAAATTGAATTGGTATAACATTGCTAAATATCAAACTTTATCATCAGAGTTCATTCAAGAAAATATACATTATCAATTAAAAGATCATATGTCTGTTCTTTGTCTCTATCAACACTTGAGTCTAAAGTTTTTGGATGAAAATAAAGATACAGTTGATTGGAACAATATTATAGATAGCGGTTACTATCCTGTGCAGATTTTATTGAAATATGTGGCCGAAATTGCAAAATTTAAGGAAGAGAATCCTGAATATGACGAAGTAGATCATTAAAAAATGACTAAAATCTTTTCTTATCGACTTATACATGATGTTTAAAATTTCTAAATTTTCTCTTATTAAATGGTGGACTACAAAAAGTATTCAGGTGATATTGAAAGGGCGGAGTTTAAAAATTTCTATCCAATTAGTAAACAACATTTGAATGAACCGAATAAAAGAACTGAGTTTAATATTGATTTTGGAGATAACTTTTGCTCGTCTAACTTCCAGTTTTATATTTCTGGAACTTTAACAAAACAAGATGGTCAAGCATATCTTGGAACTGATAATGTTAGATTAATCGATAATTTTATACCGTTTTTATTTTCTAAGATTGAAGTAAGAAAACACAATAAATTGATAGAAGAAGTCGAAAACTGTGGCCAATTAAGCACAATTAAAGGAACTATTTGTTATTCCAAAAGTGATGTATTTTCAAACAGTTTTGAATCAACTTTTAAATTTGGACAATTTGAAGCGGTCGGTGATTTAGCACATTTCGGCTTAGGATTCTTTGAAAATGTAAATTTTCCAATCTATAAAGGTGGATTTTACATTAGTTTCATAAGAGCTGAAGACGATGATGTGATTCTGAAGACTGCAACTGGAAATGTTATGCCTGTTGATGGCAAAATTACAATTAACGAGTTTTTCATTAGAGTTCCGATGATTGATTACAAAACCACGAGTAAAATTCAGTTGATTGATGAAATTATAAAATCTCAAAACATCACGTTTAATTTTCTAGATTGGCAATGTATTGAGCAAAAAGGTATTTCCGGAACAACTTATTCGTTCGATATCACAAATATTTATAGAAATATCTTCAATCCCAAGTTCGTTATCATTGGTTTTCAAACAGATAGACAGAATAATCAAGAAAAAAATCCTTCAAAGTTTGATAGTTTGAATGTAAAAAAATATCAGAGTAAAATTGAATGGTTCTTATTATCCAGATGAATTACAAAATTTAAACATTTCCGGTGGTCTTTTCAGAATCATGTATCAGATGTATCAAGATTTTAAGAAAGTTTACTACAAAAATATGGAAATGTATTACAACCCCAAAGAATTTATAGCAAATAGACCCATTTATGTCATTGATACAACAAAGAGTTTGACAAATATTTCTAGTTCAAAGAACGATATAATTATCAATATGGATTTTCAAAATGCTGTTACAAACGCGATTTGTTATGTGGTTGTGGTTTCTGAGAAATGTTTAGCCTATGATGTGATTAAGAACGATATTAAAGAAATTCAGTAAAAATCGTCTTATTTTCTGTTGAGCGAATGTTAGCAAATTTCATTATTTCCGTTTATAGATTTTTCATTGAGATTTCTGGATTTTTTCATTAAAACAGCTTAAGAAATTAGAAGCCTACAATGAACAGTAAAACAGCTATAGATTCGGTTAATTTTTCATTCGTGAGTTACAGATTAGTTTATTGTCCTTTAAACAGTATTTTACGTTGATTTTCTGACTGTCCCAAAAGTGAGCTAGAACCGCCATATTACTATCTACTTATTATATATATATATATTTATATATATATATATATATATAATAAGTAGATAGTAATATGGCGGTAGTATATATATACATATATAATAAGTATATATATATATATATATACTTATTATATATGTATATATATATTATATATATATATATATATATATATATATATATATATATACTTCGCTTCAATATACTTAAGCTGTTTAATCAAAAATCTTTATTCTTCAATACTCTAGGTTTCTAGGTTTAGTTCTGATCCGCCATCCCGTTCGCTACCATGGGTGTTCGCTTCCTAATTGTCTACATTGGGTATGTGAACGGGAATGGGCGGTTTCATTAAAAGAAAATTTAATTTAAAAAACTATCTTATTTTCTTTCTATTACTTTTTTCTTAATAAGGGTTGGAGAATGTATTATATTTCATAGAAAATCAAGTTTTATCATCCATAATGCGGATTATAGTTTGTAGTTATTATTGCAAACTGTTATAAATTTTCCAATATAGGAGAAGTTATTGATGAAAGATATTTGGTTTGTACAAATTGTAACTTAATATTATATGAACGCCCTAAACTTAAGAAAAAACAAATTAACGCATTTGAATAATTAAAATATACAATACACACATTTTTATGAAAAGATATTACCTGCTTTTTTCATTATCTAGATGTCGAATTTTTTTATGACTTAAAAACAGAAATCCTTGATGATTTTGTAATACATTTAGAGAAAAAGTTTATGAATATCAAGATGAAAGGAATTGGGACTATTAAAAAAAAGTTGTCGTTAATCTTTAGTTGCAAGCGCTAAGTTTTATAATCTATGATACCAATTATAGTTTCGACAAAGCCCATCTTGACACGGATTAGAGGATCACCTCGAGAATGTAGAGACAGGGCAGTCAGAAATCCCAGCCCCCTAAACGCATTTCTAAACGACTCTCTATTGTTTAAACTCATAATTACTCATACGGCTTTTTTGGAGCCTCCAGCTTGTGCTGTGCACAACTGCCCCAAAGTCTGATTCCATATCCTAAGTGGAGACAAATTAACCCATAGTAGGCTATTTTAAATACGTAATTGGGCAGTGCTTTGCCAAAATTGCGAAGGGCAAAGAAATGTCCAACGCAACCTTGGCACAGACATGATCTACGTGAACGTCTCAGGTTAGTCCTCGATCTAGTAACATTCCTAGGAATTTTGTTGATTCCGTTTCATCGAGCGGGAGATCATCCACAAACACTGAAGGTATTGTTTAAGATACTCGTTTGCTTAGCGAAAATTTCTCAAAATTTGATTTTTATTCATTTGTTTTCAGGTTGATTTCAGAAAAAGTAATTATTTTCAAGTTTTGAAGTGTTTTGGCTTTAACACAAAGAGTCATGCCGTCAGCATACTGAACCACCTTTACATTCTGGATCGATGGGTTGTACCGTTAGTTAGTTCCATTTTATATAATGCAACATTTCACAACCTAGTTAGCCAGTACAACTTAATATTATTTTTTATCCAATGTTTCGGAACTAAATTATCGACGGACTAACTAACGGACCTACTTGGCACGCGTATGAATATTTTATTGTAACCCTTCGTAGCAGCCCAACTACGTGACCGATTTCACCTCGCGCGCTATGTCTGTAAGTAAAATGTATATTTTCGTATTATTAAATTAGCCCTTTGATGCCAAACATATAAAAATGAATGTAACGTAAAGTTGTAAATAGTAAAGTAACTTACCCTTGAAGATCTTTTATTTGCTTGATTGAAATGGATACAACTTGTGGCGTCGTCCTTCTGACGAGCACGTTGTCGTGATAAGTTTTTTGTCTCATTAAATGGCTAATACCGTCGCGAATTTGTTTTAGGCGAGCTCACGTATTATTTGAGTAGATGGCTACCACTTTCATAACTTCTACTCCTCTTCTAGTAATTACCGACTAGAAATAACCCTTCTTAGACTACAGCTTCAATGTCTCGTGCCAAGACGCCGACGCCCGGGTTGTGAGTCTACATATTGCGGAGGGAAGTAAAGTCTTAAAGTTTTATAAAGTAAAATATCGTAGGCATAATTCTATAGAATATTGGACATTTTAGGCCCACCTATCAGATATACATTTTTAGTTCTTGTACTCTAATTGGCAGCAACGTGGCAAGGCATACATTTAATTTACTAACTAAAAGTGGTGCTTGTAAGTTTCATTAATTAAATTGAACTTACAAGTAAACTTTGCAATTCGAGTATTTATTACTACGACCTCAGAAGTCACCACCCCTCATGTGTTATCGTCATTCGGTACAGGGTTAGATCGTTTACGTAAAGAAGAAAAAGAACTGGCCCAAGGATAGATCCCTGCGGGACTCCATGGGTGACTTTGTTGTTGAGGATAAGGCACCCGAGATCTGCACATGATACTGCTCTCGGTCACTAAGATAGGATCCAAACCATTTTAGAGGCAGACCTCGTACACCACTCCATTCTAACTTTTGCAAACGTGTTTCATGATGCACACAGTCAAATTCTTTCGAAAGGTCGAGAAATACGCTGAGCACGTGTTCACGCCTCTCCAGTCCATCGACAACATGTTCCATGAGGTTAGTTACAGCGTCTACTGTACTCCTTTTTCCTCTGAATCCGAATTGGGTCGGGCTTAGAATATCAAAACCTTCGAGGAAACTGTTTAGCTGTTCCAGGATAAGTTTCTCAAAATTTTTGCTCAGCACCGGCAGAATAGAAATTGGACGGTAGTTGTTGGTTTGTAAAGGATCATCTTTTTTGAAAATCGGAATGACTTTTGTTGCATTTTTTTTATGGAAAGATTCCGGTTTGAAATGAACAATTAGTTAACTTTGTTAGTGGTGTTAGTAAATGCCTGAATCAATGCTTTAACATCCACATTGAACTCCGTAGATGTCGCAGGAGTCAAAGCCAAGGATGACATCGGTCCCTGCAGGTTGTGAGCACGAGGACGAGGCACTGGTAAAACTGGATCAACAATGGCCACGTTTGAGAAAAAACTTTTGAATTTGTTTGATATTTTGGAAGGATTTTCAAGGATTGTTTCATTAATTTTTACTGAAATGTTTTAGAGCCATTTAATTTAATAGATTTAGAGTAGCCGTTTATAATTTCCCAAGCTGTTCGTGATGCATATTAATTTCATAGGATTTGGTAGCTCGGATTACTCGTCTGTAAATTTTCTTTTCATTTTGATAAAAACTTCTAAAGTTCTCATTTTCTGGTGTAATAAAAATTGAGTGAAACAATTTAAGTTTATCTCTTGACACAAGAATGCCTTTAGTGATCCAGTGATAAGCTTGTCTCTGTTTAAATTTTTTCAATGGGCAAAACGCATTCAAATGAAAATTTAAACTCTTATCAAATGCCGTGAACATTGCATCCGGGTGGTTAAAATTATTGAAAAAATTCCAGGATTCCTTCTTGTGACTTTTAATTAAAAGTTTGAAATTTTGGGGTCGAACGTCTCTCTTAATGCTAAAGGTCCCTTTTTCGTTTTCAAGGGAATATTCAGAGACCACAACCTCCTGCGCGAAGTGATCAGAGATCGCAACGTTCAAAACAGAGACTGAGAGAAATGTTTGTTCTTCAAAAGCGTACAGTTCGTGTTCTCGAGGGACTGAGTGGAAGACAGTCCTGTATACCTGCTTTTAGGAACTAAATATTCTTACTACATCATTGTACATATTCGAAGTAATAATTAAGAAGAAATTTAATAGTAACAATATTCTTAAACTTATTCATGTTATAACTTATGCTCGATGGCCTGGAGAAAAGATAACGTGTGATGAGTATATTTCTCGACCTTTCCAAAGCTTTTAACTGTCTGCATCATGCGTCACTGTTGCACCAGTTATGGACTAGTGGTATTAGGGGTTTGCCGTACGATTGGTTCTCGTCGGGATCAGTATTAGGGCAATTTCTCTTCCTTATTTATGTCAAGTTGAATACATTAATCCAGAATGGAGAAGTGATTCAACATGCTGATGACACGACTCTCTGTATTAAATTTAAATCTAAAAATTATGTTGAAGTGAAATCATTTATCGATTTAAATTCATGCACTGAATATTTTTCAAGACTCAATTAGAAAATAAACAGCTCAAAATCAAACTCAATAAATTTTTGTCTTCGGCATCGACAAGAACGAGAGTATCGTCCCACGGTAATGATGGAAAATGTTCTATTGGAAGAGAACGAATCCTTTAAGTTTCTTGTTATGTACATTGACCGAGGACTGACATGGTACTTTCACATTGACAGCATCTGCTCTAAGGTTGCTTATTGTATTTATGTTTTGCGTAACCTTGCAAAATTATGTTCTAGTGATGTATTAAAAATGGCCTACTTTGGCCTGATACATCCATATTTGTCTTACGGTTTGAGACTGTGGGGCAGCTGTTCTAAATGCAAACTCGAAGGAGTATTTAGAGCTCAAAAGAAAACTGTCAGAATTCTTTACAAATTGAATTTCAGAGAGTCGTGCAAAGATGCCTTCAGAGACCTTGGATTGTTAACTTTACCCTGTATCTATATTCTGGACGTCGTTCTAAACTGTCGACTCAAATGCGAGAGGCACCACCAATACGAGACAAGAGGCAGGGACAAATTTCGGATTGTACATCATAGAACGACAGCATTTGAACACTTGTAGTCCCAAGTCGGTGTGAAACTGATAAACAAGCTGCTTGAAGGAATTAAACATCTCAGTGATTCTAAACTATTCAAATCTCGATTAAAACACCTCCTGGTGTCATAGGTGTTTTACTTCGTTGAAGAGTTCATCTCGAGTTGCTGGGATGAAAATTATTGAAAACTGTTGAGAAACAAGAATAAAATAAAAACCTCAGTTCTGTTATACAATTGGATAGCTATAACTGCAAATTAATCGATGCAAATGTATATAATTATGAATGCACCTGACGCATGCATGCAGTCTTGTAACTGTGGATGCAATAAAGATTATAAATATTATTCTTGAATAAGGAGATTACACGAGTACAACTTGCGCTTGACCCGCCACATAGGTCGACACTAGCTGCCGTGATGCCACACAATGTGCGTTCTGGAAGCTACCACGAACCTTAAATTGGTTCAAGAACAAGTAGCATTCAATCGAATGCTGAAAAACGTCTAGTTTGTTTTTTTTCTACTTTGTGGAGCTGACTGAATTTGACTATAGCCGCGTTTGTTTTTTAGTTGTTTTTAAAATGTTTGTTGGTTGTGTTTTTTATGTTTGCTGGATGCGTTTTTTTAATGTCGGTTGTGTTTTCAAAATTTCTGTTAGTTATGTTTTTAAATGTTTGCTGATTGTGTTTTTAAATTTGTGTTGGGAGTGTTTTTAAAATGTTATTGGTTGTGTCTTAAGCTTTTTTTATTTCTTAAGTCGTACTTATTGTGTTATTTCTTGTGATAAGTTTTTCATTTCATTTTATATTCTTTTCAAGTGTTTTTATGGATAAATTTAGGTTTAGTGTTTTATGTACATTGAAGAGTGTAATAAAACGTTAATTTTTATCTAATACTAATAAAATAAAATAAATCAGTCAGGCGGGGTACTTAGGTCAGAATAGACCAGAGTAGACAGTTATAGCAGTTGTCCTGCTGAGCCCTTGCTGGCAGACGGGGTACTTAGGTCAGAATAGACCAGAGTAGACAGTTATAGCAGTTGTCCTGCTGAGCCCTTGCTGGCAGACGGGGTACTTAGGTCAGAATAGACCAGAGTAGACAGTTATAGCAGTTGTCCTGCTGAG
The DNA here is from genome assembly GCF_021130785.1 of Homalodisca vitripennis. Lineage (NCBI taxonomy): Eukaryota > Metazoa > Arthropoda > Insecta > Hemiptera > Cicadellidae > Homalodisca > Homalodisca vitripennis. The sequence goes on from NC_060215.1 coordinate 146,304,167, forward strand.
CCCTTGCTGTAATTGATTAACATATGGATGTATAATCTAAATCTTATTTTTTACACTAAAACTCCGTTAATACAAGTTGTAAAGAGGTACAAATAAAAATTAACATTCAATGATTAAGTTTAATTGTTTTAGATATAAAATAACAGGTGATTTGCCATATAATTGACTACATTTTAGAACAAATTTAGTTTTAAAAGCTGGTTCTTCACAAAGTTGGAAAAGATTGTTTATAATACCGGTATTATAAAATGATAACCGAATATTGCATATTCGGTATTGTCGTGAATATGCAATAGCTATTGAAGGATCTCCAGTCGTCAGATATTCTTCTTAAAGAACTAATTTTAGTAGACATTCGAATGAATCACTTTCATATCGATCAGTCACATAATAAAATATAAGGAGTTTCTTATATTTCAAAACTTACTAAACAGAGAGGTACTTACTAATTTTAACTTTGCAAGCTATCGTTTCATGCTGTAGTAACTCAACTGACGAAAGTTAAAATTACAGATTTTAAAATTGCATTCCATTGTAAATTTTATATTAACGGATATAGTATTAATTACACGCTGTGTACTGCACGAATCTGCCCCTCTTTATTGTATTTGTTTTTCTATTTACTGCACGTGTCCTGATCTTTTTGTACAAATTTCATCCGGGAATACCTCGCTAAAACATTTACTTGTCATATTCCTTAGTTCCTAATTGCTCTAAAACTAAATAACACCTTTTTTAGCAATACAGATTATGAGGTTACACATTTGTTAAAATTAAATTATCGAGTGATCATTACAGCCAGGATCAGTAGACCGACACAGGCTACAGTCTAACTCTGCAGAAACAAACACAATTTAGTTCTTTTGAAAAGATATTTAAAGAACTTAAATATTTTGTTAAAGCATTTCCTAATTTACATCCACGCTCGTGAGTTACAGAGCCTGCTCGCCAGACAGATCTTGAAAGTGTTCAAAAGGGACTGCCTTTACGTAAATAATGCTGCATTCAAAGATAGCTCGGAGAAACCTTTTATTGTGATCGTCGGCAACCATAGAGCGAGTAAGTAAATAAATGATTTATTTCCTAAAACAAAAACACAAATATAAGTAGCAATACAAAATCATATGCGTATTACATATGTATAGTAACATAATATAAAATTCTATTGTGACAAATACAATATAATTTTATTAGGAAAATAGGGTCCCAAAGGCAAAGCCTGATGAGGGATTCCATCAGGTAAGTTTATTTAGATAAGGAGTTCATTTGCGGTTGCAGACACTATAACTATCTATATCTTCTAATCCCATAAATTAATTTATTGTTACACTCTTTATGGCTTAGCAAACAGAATTAACGAAACTTAAACTTACCCTTCGTGAATGTAAAAATAAACAGAATATACTTATTGTAAAGAAAATATATGTTTAAACATTTCCACAAACCGCCAAACCAGAATAACAAATAATAAAGGTTTTATTTTATACACTGAAGCACGCCTATTTTAAAGAAACTTAGTACACTACCATATTTACGTGCCACAGTAACATACACTATAAGAGAAAAACAAATTACTTATTGAATAATAGTTAACAGATACTCAACGTTGCTTCTGTCCATACTTAAAATCCAAGTTTTAACACTTCTAAGGAATTTATTTACTTTTGTAATATTTTTTATATTTTGCGGCAACCTATTAAAAAGTCTTGGTCTTGTATAATTAAATGTTTTTGTATAAAAAGTTACATTAGGTTTAGGAACTCTAAAACTGCTAGCATTTCTAAGACCTTGTCTAAAAAAGTTAACATTTGATGGTTAATTTCCACTAAATAAATAAAAGGCTTTTAAAACCTTAAATATATAAATACAACGTAACGGCAAAATATCCATACTAACAAAACATGGATGAGATGGTTCTCTTATCTTCTCTTTAGAATTAATTTAACATACCATTTTTGAATGTTTTCCACAGGTTTTATTGTATATGTTCCACCCCAAGAAATTATAGCGTATTCTAATCTACTATTTACTAAGGCAAAATATAAACATCGAAGAGTTTGGATTGGGCATACGTCCCGCAAGTGATAAATAAGTCTAATTCCTGTTATGAGTTTTGATTTTAGTTTAGTTATATGCGTTTTCCAGCTCAATTCGCTATCTAGAATTACACCCAAATATTTTACTTCTCTGGTTGGACTGATTTCTGAACAATTTACACATTGTTCACTGGAAGAGATTTGAAATTTATAGAGAGTGATTATATTCACAAGCAGAAAGTGGCTAGCTGTATGCTTGGTGTAGGATTTTGAAACTATTAAGAACCAGCTAAATCCTAAAGGTATTTTAGTTATATCGGTAAAAACATAATTTTATACACTCAAAAAATGTTCGTCCAGCGGCTGGACGGACGCCTATTTGCGGCGTTCTATTTAATAAGCAGGCAAGCGATCTTTACCGAGCATCTAACCCATCTGTCTAGTGGATGCATGGACGTACGGTGTGAGGCAGCCTTAATAACAAAACTTGTTAGTTCATGAAGCTGTTTATCATTTTGCAAAAATCCCCCAAAAAGAGTTTTCAAGCTGATTTTTCTAGGCCCAATGGTGTATACAATGACGGAACTAAGCGTTCCCTTTCTACAGAATTGTTCAAATATACTCTTATAATGAGAGTCCTATGTTAGAAACTGCTTGCTATGCTTTCAGTCGTCCGGTATATTCTTTTGTGTACCATGTTGTTTATTTAAACCCATTGACAAGAAAACTAATATGTCTACCGAGAGTTAGAAATATTAGATTGAATTAATTAAACAACATGAGCAGTAGTTCTGATATGGTCATTTACATCAGTAGACGAAAACAGGCAGTACAAGTACAGATAAGCACACTGTTTCAACCCAACATGAGCAATCGTTCTGATATGGTCATTTACATCAGTAGACGAAAACAGGCAGTACAAGTACAGGTAAGCACACTGTTTCAACCCAACATGAGCAATCGTTTTGATATGGTCATTTACATCAGTAGACGAAAACAGGCAGTACAAGTACAGGTAAGCACACTGTTTCAACCCAACATGAGCAATCGTTCTGATATGGTCATTTACATCAGTAGACGAAAACAGGCAGTACAAGTACAGGTAAGCACACTGTTTCAACCCAACATGAGCAATCGTTCTGATATGGTCATTTACATCAGTAGACGAAAACAGGCAGTACAAGTACAGGTAAGCACACTGTTTCAACCCAACATGAGCAATCGTTCTGATATGGTCATTTACATCAGTAGACGAAAACAGGCAGTACAAGTACAGGTAAGCACACTGTTTCAACCCAACATGAGCAATCGTTCTGATATGGTCATTTACATCAATAGACGAAAACAGGCAGTACAAGTACAGGTAAGCACACTGTTTCAACCCAACATGAGCAATCGTTCTGATATGGTCATTTACATCAATAGACGAAAACAGGCAGTACAAGTACAGGTAAGCACACTGTTTCAACCCAACATGAGCAATCGTTCTGATATGGTCATTTACATCAATAGACGAAAACAGGCAGTACAAGTACAGATAAGCACACTGTTTTCAACCCAAAATGAGCAGGAATTCCGTTATTGGAAAACTATTGCTTATGATTGCGTCTTTATTAAGATTTCTCTCACCTTTAAAAAAGAGGGTTGCTTTTTCAGGGTAACAATGAACATGTAGGATCCAAATCCAAAGGCCTTTATGTTGATTGTCTTGAACTAATCAATGAATATAACCCTATCCTTTCCTAAAATCTTGTTCGGTATGTAAATAAAGGAGAAGCACAAATGTCGTATCTATCAGCTCAAATGTGTGACGAGTGTATGCATGACATGGCAGATTGTGTATACAAACAATTACAGATGATGTGATAGATGCTCATTACTATGCTCTCATAGTTTATTCTGCTTGTAATGGTTTACATACAAATTAATCGACTTTGGTTTTACGCTACGTTTGCATCGAAGGTGCTAAGCCAAAAACCCTTTTCAAGCTCCTCCTACGCATAGGGCATGCCTCATTTAGTTAAGGAGAAGCTGTTTAAAGTTCTATCTCAGAATTACGCTTTGACATAAAACTATATCAAGTTATAAGAATGCGGCGAGTATGTCAGGAGCTGAAATTGGCCTACAGGCTAAAATAAAACAACAATGTACTTTTTTTATTTGCCACTTGTTCCGCACAGGTTAAGTGCTGCACAGAAGCTGTAGTGTTTTTGGGGTTTTCTAAGCCCTTTTCACTTTTTTGAAACTCATCTTATAGTTGGGGAACTTTTAAATTATTTTAGGCGAAAAATTCACTTGTATTCTACAGGCATCTGCGGGGCTGGTTGGCCTAGAGTGCCTCATATTCGCAAAGAATAATATCGGTTTATTCAATTGTAACGTTGACGCTTTAATCTTGTATTCTACAGGCATCAGTTTGCGGGGCTGGTTGGCCTAGAGTGCCTCATATTCGCAAAGAATAATATCGGTTTATTCAATTGTAACGTTGACGCTTTAATCTTGTATTCTACAGGCATCTGTTTGCGGGGCTGGTTGGCCTAGAGTGCCTCATATTCGCAAAGAATAATATCGGTTTATTCAATTGTAACGTTGACGCTTTAATCTTGTATTCTACAGGCATCAGTTTGCGGGGCTGGTTGGCCTTGAGTGCCTCATATTCGCAAAGAATAATATCGGTTTATTCAATTGTAACGTTGACGCTTTAATCTTGTATTCTACAGGCATCAGTTTGCGGGGCTGGTTGGCCTAGAGTGCCTCATATTCGCAAAGAATAATATCGGTTTATTCAATTGTAACGTTGACGCTTTAATCTTGTATTCTACAGGCATCTGTTTGCGGGGCTGGTTGGCCTAGAGTGCCTCATATTCGCAAAGAATAATATCGGTTTATTCAATTGTAACGTTGACGCTTTAATCTTGTATTCTACAGGCATCAGTTTGCGGGGCTGGTTGGCCTAGAGTGCCTCATATTCGCAAAGAATAATATCGGTTTATTCAATTGTAACGTTGACGCTTTAATCTTGTATTCTACAGGCATCAGTTTGCGGGGCTGGTTGGCCTTGAGTGCCTCATATTCGCAAAGAATAATATCGGTTTATTCAATTGTAACGTTGACGCTTTAATCTTGTATTCTACAGGCATCTGTTTGCGGGGCTGGTTGGCCTTGAGTGCCTCATATTCGCAAAGAATAATATCGGTTTATTCAATTGTAACGTTGACGCTTTAATCTTGTATTCTACAGGCATCTGTTTGCGGGGCTGGTTGGCCTTGAGTGCCTCATATTCGCAAAGAATAATATCGGTTTATTCAATTGTAACGTTGACGCTTTAATCTTGTATTCTACAGGCATCTGTTTGCGGGGCTGGTTGGCCTAGAGTGCCTCATATTCGCAAAGAATATGTGAGGTACTAAAAAGTACAGTGTATTTTTTTTATTATCTTGGGTCGTCCATTCAAGCTTTATTGTGGGATTAGTTTTCCCGTCAACAATGATTAACGGGATCCAGATAAAACAAGTTCGCCTCAGCTATCGTGCCACGACATGTTCGCCGCTTGACGGGTTGCGGCATGAACGATAAGGCTGGGCGCACACTGGAGGAGCATTCTGTCTGAGACAAGCGTCGCGAGTCATTTTGTTGGAAGCATTTTGACATTTTGTTCCTCCAGTGTGCGGTACCTCCGGACAAGCACCATTTTGACTCGAGAGTTAAATTAAAAATTAGTTGGTGCGTTACACTTTGGCGTAGCAACACGTACAACATGAGTGCTGAAGAAGTAAATGTTGCATTGTGCTTATGGGAGTTTGTAAAAATGTTGGATATGCCTCCGGAAAGGAAGTATTGGGCTCACCCAATTAATGAAAAGAGGGATGTGAAATCTCTTATATCCAGAAAAGTTTTACAACTATTGCAGAATGAGTGTAAAGAGTTTTGAGGAACTGTTGGACATAGTTCAAGACCACATTAAGAAGAAGGATACGAACTGCCGTAAAAGTATAACAGCGGAGGAAAGACTTTTCATTACTTTAACGTACAATACAATACAACATTTTTATTGCTTATACAAAAAATTGGATTGCAATGCTACAGACACAAAACATTTGGAAATACTAACCTAACAATAGTAATTGAATAGCCTAATGTATCCTCTGGGATATGTTTTACGTAAAAATAAAACATACCTACATATGTAGCCTATAAATATTGAATTAAATTGTGATATTATTTCCCAATTATTATTATTGGTACATAAAATCATCCACACTATAAAAAGCATTTACCAACAAAAACTCTTTTAATTTCGATTTGAGTTGTTTCACATGACATGTGTTTTGTAATTCATTAGGTAATTTAGTGTACAAACAAATGCATGTTCAGGAAGATTTTTTTAAACAAATTTAAACCGGTGTTGATGAGGACGGTATTTAGATTTGTTTCTTGTATTGTAATTGTGAGTATCATTACCCATAATCAACACACATCTGAACAGGCAACATTTTATCGTTTCTAATATATATACAAGGTAGGGTCATTAATTCTAACTCCTTAAAAGCATTAATGTAATGTTTCTATTAATACTAATGTATACATGTGCAGTAGATATAAAAAAATGTCATACTGAAATTCTTGAAATTATTGAAAGAAAAATACAGTACCAGTTAATAACATTTGGTTTAAAATATCGCATTAGAGGCAATACGGTACAAGACAATTCAGTTAGCTCATTGCAATTGCTGAGTTTGATAATTAACAATGTCCATTGCCGTCTGCAAAGGCGCTAAATGCAGATTAGATCCATGATTTTGTACAGACTTCAAAAAACCACTTATACTTGAGTTTTGTTGAAAATGAGAATACAACTGTAATTTATTTTTAAGAACCGCTTCAAAAATCTTACCCATCGTATTTATAAGAGAGACAGGTCTATACGAAGATACTTCATACCCATCACCAGCCTTAAAAATAGGCACAACACACGCAATCTTAAGTTTATCAGGAAATACTCCTTGCTCAACCGACTTATTAAAGATATTACTCATTATAGGAGCAAATATGTTTAAATTTGTTTTTATTGTAATTATACTGATAGCATCAGTTCTGCAATTACGCTTGTCCTGCAAATTACAAATCACTTTAAGAATTTCATAATAATTTATCTTTATTTCATTCAAAAAAAAAAAACTTCATATTCTTGATTGTCCTCGAAAAACAAATCACTTCCATATGATTCAGTTCTTAATTTAGCTACCACAACTACCAAAATAATTATTGAATTCATTCGCCACCACATACTCATTACCCTCCACCAAACATTCTTTACCATTCATCCTAATGCTACTCAATGACGATTTTTTACTCTTTACAATTTTCTTTATAACCCCCCAGTATTTTTTTGAATCCCCATTACAACTGTCTATCAAATAAGAAAAAAAGGTCCTTTTCGCATATTTTATTTCTTTATTTACCCTTCCAGATAAGCGTTTGTATTGCATTTTAATATTCAAATCATTTCTGTGTGAAGCAAAACACAGATCATGCGCATGCGCGGACTCTGTTGTCTGCGACGGCTGTCGCGAGGCCAAAGTCAAAAAAGTCAAGTCTTTTATTGCCGTTGATAATAATACAATTATGTGGCAAAGGTCATACCGAATAAATCTAAAATTTTTACATTCGTTCACAATACCACATTCAGACATACAATCGTTACATTCATCCATACCACTTACTCGCCAATTCTCTCCACCGCCAACGCCAGTGTCAGTCTTCTAGATTGGAGGTCTCCCAATTATAATTCAAAAACTCGTCGACGCTATAGAATGCTTTAGATGCTAAAAAGCGGTTCAGACGAGTTTTTAACGCCTTGGGCGTTTGTACGTTTTTCATGGAATCAGGCAAACTGTTGATGAAACGGACACCTGCCTGCGAGGGCAGGTGTTCATAAACCACCGTTCTGTGTCGCCCAGTACGGTAGTTGTCTCTGCCTCTCGTTTCATATTCATGCACGTCACGGCCCCTAGTCAGGGCACATTTTGACTTACAGAATAAAACTGCCTCCAAGATATAGAGACATGGCAGAGTCAACAGCTGCAATTTTTTGAAAGCAGGTCTGCACGACTCTCTGAAGTTCATGTTGGCGATTGTTCTGATCGCTTTCTTTTGAAGCCTGAAAACTCTCAAAATTTGATTGTTTGAACAAGCTCCCCAGAAAATCACTCCGTAGGAAAGATGTGGGTAAATCAGGCCGTAATACGCCGCCATCAGCACCTGACTTGGGCAGTATTTGGCTAAAGATCTTAAAACATAAACGCCAGATGCTAATTTTGAACAAACTGAATCAATGTGAACATTCCATGTCAAACCTCGATCAAGGTATATACCAAGGAATTTGGAGGAGTAAACTTCTTCTAATGTGGAGTCTCCCAGCATGACGGAAGGTCCACACCCAACGTCCATTGACCGCAGGGCGAAATTCAGAAAATTAGATTTTTTGGAATTTGTTGTCAGGTTGAGGCTATGAAAGTGTTGGACGCAGTTGTTAAGGTCAACAAAAGCTTTTTGTTCCAAAACTTCTTTTGATTTTTCGTTAAAACAGAGAGTCGTGTCATCAGCATACTGCACGAGATTCCCGTACAGAAGTGATGACTCGATGTCATTGACATAGACCAGAAAAAGGATTGGACTGAGGATGGAGCCTTGGGGAACTCCATATCTCAAATCCAATGGACTTGAAAGGTGATTTGTAATTTGGACAGTCTGTGTTCTACGACTTAGAAATGATTTAATCCATAGCAGGGGCACACCTCGAATGCCATGAGATTCAAGTTTGTCAAGAAGTGTATTATGGTCAACACAGTCGAATGCATACAATTTCTACTAGCAGTCTGACACTGTTTCGAATGACTCGCGACGTCACGAGGCGCCTCGCGTCATGCGCTCCCTAGCTGTGCGCCGGCCCATTGAAATGCAAGTAGATTTAGGTGTCCGACAAATTTGTGGAGTCAAAATGACTCTTTTTTTTTTTTTTTTTTTTTTTTTTTCTTTTGCCACCTTTTTGTGGCGGCCTGGATTAAAAATCCATGAGGCCCCGATGTTCACTTTTGTGGTTGTCCGTCGTTTGTAGGTAGTTCTTACAAGAACTTTAAAAATTTTACATCAGTCTTCGGTTTGGTAATCTGAGAAAAAAAAAAAAAAAACATTTAGATTCGTTAGTTACAACAATAATGTACAGTGGTAATATGTTTTGTAGTATTTATGTTAGTTACAATAAAGCTAGGATATTCTAAGGATTTTGTAAGTAGATGGGTATCAGGAAGGGAAGGTGTAGGAATCTCTTCTCTGCCAGGGGCCGATCAGGCAATGTCCTATCCCGAAAAAAGGTAGGCCAAGGAAAGAAGAGCCCAGGATTGGAATGACATCTATGTATTGTGTCTGTGTATAGATGGACTTTGTTTTTATATTTAAAGTTTTCGTTTGATTGCTTTTAAAAAATTGTTGATTTCATTATACATTTCATACTTTTCTGTGCTGATTACATAGTTTAGATTCTTGGAAAATGTCTCACTAATGATTTTTGTTTTTTGGAGATAGTTATTTCTTTCATGCGTATATTTTGGACACTGAAAGATTAGATGTTCCAATGTTTCATCCACTCCCATTGTGCAATTTAGACATAATGGTGTAAAATAACATTTAATTCTGTGAAGACATGCGTTAACATTAGCGTGACCAAGCCTAATCCTACAGATATTAACTATTTCACCTCTCGACATTTTAGAGGCTGTGAACCAAGGTGTCTTTGTGAAACATTGCTTGATATTTTTGTACCAATTTGCCTTTAAGGATGATGTTAATATACCAGTCATTTCAGTCCCAATCTTTTTGTTTTGGTGCGATTTGAAATCAGCATTTGTTACATAGAATTCGTAGCTGGTGAAAGTTAGACCTGTTGATTCTTTTGCCAATTTATCTACGGCTTCGTTTTCTTTAATCCCACTATGGCCAGGTATCCATTGTAAAGTGTAATTATTTGTGTTGTTTCTCATCATTTCCGCTATTATGTTCAAAATCAGGTCCTTACTGTTATTATTCCCCAATAATGCCTGATCAACTGCTTCGATGACAGATTTACAGTCAGAGCAGATAACTATTTCACTATTTGTGATCTTTCTAGTATACTCAACGGCTTTCAGTATTGCATACATTTCGGCTGTATAGCTCGAAACGATATGGTTGAGTTTGAAAATATATCTTTCGTCATAGCACGGAATATAGAAGGCTGCGCCAGAGCCCGAGTCAATTTTTGATCCGTCAGTGTAGATCATAATATTATCCTTATAGGTTATGTTTACCATATTATACCATTCTTGTTGCAATATTTGATTGCTGACTTTCTTGTCAAGCAATCTACCATTAATTAGTGTATTGCAGCTTACATTTACGTCAGTAATTTCAATAGGTTTGGTTAAATCGTGGGGTACAGCAAATAATTTTAAGTTGTTTTCTATGGGGTTAATTGTTTGTACTAGGCTTAATGCTTGTATATATACAGGAGTTTTCTTTTTGTTCCAGAAAGGGTTATTATTAGTTAGCATGTATAGATACATGACACTGTGATAGGCTGGGTGAGTTGTATCTGTTATTATTTTATAAATTAGTCGCTCAGTAAGAGATAATCTTCTCAGGGATAGTGTAGGTATAGCACATTCAAATTGCATGCCAATGATAGGGGTAGTTTTAAAGGCCCCAATCGCTAATCGGAGTGCTTGGTTTTGTACTTTTTCAAGTCTGTCAAGTATATAGTTAGGAGCATGACCATAAATAAAAGAGCAGTAATCAATCTTGGATCTAATTAGACTTTTGTATATACTCAGCACAAAATCGGGGTTGGCACCGTTTCTGCCACATGATACCATTTTTAAAATATTTAAGTCCTTCTGACATTGCAATATAAGTTGTTCTAAGTATGGTTTAAATTTTAATTTATTATCTATAGTAATACCTAGGAGTTTTAATTTATCTTCAACTCTTATTGTTTGACCATCAATATAAAATTGTGTATTGAGGTCTGTAATTGACCTTTTCCTAGTAAAAATGGTTATGACACTCTTATTAGGATTTAGGCTTAGATTTAAATCCTCTAATACTTTATTCATATTGTCTAATGCAAATTGCATATTATATTGTACGTTGTCATAACTTTTACCAGATGAATATAAGGTGACATCGTCAGCATACTGTAATGATTTTACCTGAGTAGGTAGACATTTATTTATGTCTGATATATATATCTCAAATAATAAAGGACTCAGGACACTACCTTGCGGGATCCCTCGACAAGTGGTCCTTGTAATGTGATAGTCGGGGAAGGTGATTGTCAGCTGCCTATCAACCAGCCATTTGTGACAGTGCACAATAAATTTCCTAGGTATACCTTTAATGAACATTTTTGTCCATAAAGTAGGCAAATGTACATTGTCATACGCACAGGAAATATCTAAAGCCGCCAAAATAGTGGATTCGTTGTGTGTAAAAGCAGTTTGTATATTTGAAATTAATTGCACCAAATAATCAGCACATCCGAGGTGTTTTCTAAAAGCGTGTTGTGCATCAGGGATTATCTTTAAATAGTCTACAAGCCATACAAGCCTATTTTTGATCATTGTGTTCATGATTTTAATAAAACATGGTATTAAGGAAATTGGTCGATACGATGTTTCATTATCCTTATCTTTACCAGGTTTAAGGAGTGCAACAACCTTGAATTTTTTCCAGCTGTCAGGAAAATCCATTATACCATTCCAAATATTATTATATAAGTTTAGTAATATATCTAGTGCCTCAGGTGGTAGTTTTTTAATCAGGGAGTAGGTAATACCATCTGCTCCAGGTGAGGTGTCTTTTGTCTTAGATTTAAGGGCCTTGTATAATTCTTTGATGTTAAAATTAGTTTCAAGTATATGTGATTTTTCAGAAAATAATGGGGGTTGAATTTCAGTTTTGTGTGGTACATATTGTGGCAAAATGTGTTGCATAAATTTTTGTCCAAGTTCAAAATTATCTATCATTTCAGATTTTGATTTAATATCATGTGGATTTTTTAGTTTTTTAACAATATTCCAAGCATATTTTGATGAGGGTTTATTGCCTATTTTTTGGCACAAGTTTTCCCAACCTACTTTCTTTGCTGCATTAATTACATCTTTTGTTTTTAATTGAGTTACTTGATAAATATGATATGTTGTTGGGGTCATATTAATTCTAAAATTTTTAAAGGCCAATCTCCTTTGTGCAACAAATTGTGAACATTTCTCCGTCCACCAATGTTTTGTATAAAAATTTGGCTTATTTATCGGAGCTTTAATATTTGGAATGGCCTTTTCCGTGGCAAAATGTATTAATTCAAGCAGCTTATTAAACTGTATTTCAGAAGGTAAGTTTTCAATTAATTGTATTTGGTTTTGTATAGTTCTTGTATAAAGATCCCAATTAGCTAATTTAAAATTTTTTCTTATACAGTTGTTTACAGGTGTTTCATTTGTAGGCCTACTATAGAATTCAATTTGCATAGAGATAGGGAAGTGATTGCTTCCCATCGGATCATTTAAGACATTCCAGTTGGTGATATGAGCATGTAGGTTTGGGGTAGCAAAAGTTAAATCAATAGTAGATTGTCTATTATACAAATTGGGGATGGTGGTAAATGCATTTTTATTAATCATAATATAGCGGGATTGAGAGTATTCCCGGAAAATGTCCTTACCTCGGGGGTTTGCCTTAAAGCAGAACCAATAGGGGTGGTGGGCATTCATGTCACCGCATATTAATGAATATTTATTGCCATTTATAAATAGTTTGTTACTCCAAAAGGTGGGGTCAATTTTACTATCAGCACAATAGATGTTGTATATATGGATACATTTATTATATAGTTTTATTTTAATTTCCAGAAGTTGAACTTTATTATCATTGTATTCGGACATTTTTTCAAATGATATAGATTTATGTATAAGGAAGGCAGTACCGCCATATCCATCGAGCCTATTTACACTAATTATGTTGTAATTGCTATCAGATAGTTTTTCATTATCAGTTAACCATGTTTCTTGAAATGCTCCAATATGAAATTGATTTTTAGTCAAAAATTGAGTGATCTCAGGCCACTTGGGTTTAAGTGACCTGCAATTCCATTGGAGTATGTTTAGCTTTTCTGTTGTCATACTTTATCAGGGGGGAGAGTGCTATTATTTTTATTAGTACTTGAATAAGTTTTTTTTGGAGTAGTATTAGCAGAGTTTTTAGTGTCAGTGTTTGAAATTATAAATGTTGCTAGTAGCTCATCTATTTGTTTTTTTGTTGTAACATTAGAAGTTTTAACCTTATTTCTTATTTCTGTAATTTTAGTGTTCAAAAGAGCCTGTAAGTATTCTCTGTCAACTGTCTTTGTTTCTGTTAGGTTAGGTTTAGGTTTAGGGTTAGCATATATAGGTTTGGTTGAGTTAGGTTTATAGTTAGTAGTGAAAGTTTTGTTTGAGGTGTGGTTTGTGTTTGAGGTAGGTTTTCGATAAACTGTGTTTGAAGGTAACCCGGAAGTGGTGGGCGTATCTAGTACAGTGCTAAGGGATGAGTATCTATTAGAGATGGAAATTAGGCTATTACTTGGAGATATTTGTGGAAGATTCGGATAATGATTAGTGTCTGAAGAGTCAAGGGACTTGGTTGCCTCGGCAAAAGTTTGAGGTCTTTTGGGTCCCCTAATATTCTTATAAGTGACCGGGTAGAATTGACTAGATGTAAAGTAGTCTTCTTTTCTTAGGCTCATCCTTTCTTTGATCTGTTTTTGTCTGATGAATTCAGGGCAGTATTTAGAGTTGCTGCTGTGGGGGCCTAGACAGTGAATACATTTAAGAGGGAGTTGGCATGGTGAAGAATGAAATTTATCGCCACAGTCTCTGCAAATTCTCTCGTTTTTGCATGGGGAATTTGCCACGTGCCCGTATGCAAAGCAGCGGTAGCACTGTTTCACAGGGATTATATAGGGGGTTACTTGAACCCTGACATAGTTTAAATGAATGTAATTAGGGAGAGTATCGGAATCAAAAGTTAACTTGACATAATGTGTGTCACAAAGTTCGCTATTGATTCTACGCTTAATACGTCTGGCCTCAATAATGGTACAGTCTGATTCAGTTTCTTTAATTATTTCATCCTCACTGATACTAGGGTCTATATTCACTACACCATTGGAGTGTATTCTAATTGAAGGTACAAAAACATTGTATTGGGATAAATGACGGGAATCGACAATATTGTTTGCTGTTTGCGCATTTTTGCAAAAAATTGTTACATTGCGGCCGGATGGTTTAACATACTCAATGTCTGTGTGGTGTAGCTTTATAATCTTTCCTATATGAAAAGCATTGAGTTTAGTTTTATTTTTGTCCTGAACAATAATCTCAAAGGGGCCTTTATTTTCAGGTTTATAGTATCTGATTGTGAAAGGTTTTTTTGGTTTAGGGGGAGCAATTTCACTTTTTTGATTATGTTCTAAGTCAGAAATGTCATCGTTTTCATGTTTTCGTTTTATTGTGGAATTTTCATTAGTTAAGATAGACTCTATTGCCTTAGAGGTTTCATCGTCCATCACGTTGCCGGCCAAACCTGACGACATGTCAGGACCAGCCGAAAGGAATATTACTTAAAATTTAAATTGGTTATACCAACAAAGAACAGTAAAATAGAATGAAGGAAATTAAATAAACAAATATGAGGAAAAGGAAAATTATAGGTTAAATTACATGTTATAGTTACCCAATCTCCAAGGTTGGATGATATAGGATTACAACACAGAACACACAGGAATCTACTTGCGGACAACCACTTAAACAACAGTGCCGTAGTTACGTCTGTTTCACAGCGATGCCGAAGTCGAACTGAAAAAATGACTCGCGACGCTTGTCTCAGACAGAATGCTCCTCCAGTGTGCGCCCAGCCTAAGTCGCGCATGCGCTCCAACGCAAACTCGTCAGACGAACCGGCCAGCAGAGGAGCGAGAGGTCAGTCTGTACAATCCTATCACGTCGATAAGATCCACGGTGCGCTGAGATCTTAACCTCACTCCTGCCGACTTGTTCGTGAGATACGGACGTATCGATTACTTCTTGCTATTGGTAATATATTACTTCAATTACTATACTTATCATAATTAACCTTTCGTTCATATTCTGTATCGTATTTATATGTTGTGCCACACGAAATTTACTTATAACGTATTATTCTTGGTATTCTTTTACTTTACTTACTTTCTTACTTAATCTATGTTCGTGCAATACGGACCTAAACTTTAAATTTGGTATTAGTGTTTCTTTACTTTACTTACTATCTTACTTAATCTATGTTCGTGCAATACGGACCTAACCTTTAAATTGATTATTGGTTATTGGTATTATTGGTTCTTTACTTTACTTGCTATCTTACTTAATCTATGTTCGTGCAATACGGACCTAACCTTTAAATTTGGTATTATTGGTTCTTTACTTTACTTACTATCTTACTTAATCTATGTTCGTGCAATACGGACCTAACCTTTAAATTGGTTATTGGTATTAGTGGTTCTTTACTTTACTTCCTATCTTACTTAATCTATGTTCGTGCATTACGGACCTAACCTTTAAATTAGTTATTGGTTCTTTACTTTACTTACTATCTTACTTAATCTATGTTCGTGCAATACGGACCTAACCTTTAAATTGGTTATTGGTTATTGGTATTAGTGGTTCTTTACTTTACTTGCTATCTTACTTAATCTATGTTCGTGCATTACGGACCTAACCTTTAAATTGGTTATTGGTTCTTTACTTTACTTACTATCTTACTTAATCTATGTTCGTGCAATACGGACCTAACCTTTAAATTGGTTATTGGTTATTGGTATTAGTGGTTCTTTACTTTACTTGCTATCTTACTTAATCTATGTTCGTGCATTACGGACCTAACCTTTAAATTGGTTATTGGTTCTTTACTTTACTTACTATCTTACTTAATCTATGTTCGTGCAATACGGACCTAACCTTTAAATTGGTTATTATCTATTGGTGTTCTTGGTTCTTTACTTTACTTACTATCTTACTTACTCTATGTTCGTGCAATACGGACCTAACCTTTAAATTGGTTATTGGTTATTGGTATTATTGGTTTTTTTACTTCACTTACTATCTTACCTAATCTATGTTCGTGCAATCCGGACCTAACAAACAGATTATTGCTCTAGGTATATTATTACTTCTCTTACACTTTTCTTACTTAATCTTTGTTCATACGATACTGACCAAACATTATATATTATTCTTATCGGGGATATTACTTTTGTTCATACTATTTTACATAACATATAGTGTGTTTTGGTTGAGATAGCTTTGATTTAGAAACAGATCTAGGTAGTTACGCTTTTATGGTTTTCATTAATTGATGATAGTAGATATCTTACACATCGGCACCATTTTATGTCAAATTCTCCATTTTTTCTAAGTCAGTTGTGTAATGATGATTTACCAAATGCTTAAACTTTACCATCATCTTATGTGATAGCAATATATCTGTACCCAACTGACATACATAATCCAAAAGAATAAAATTTAGACCCCTGGATCGAATCCCCGCTTGATTGGGCTCATCTAGGGTATGCGATACGTGTCATTCTTAACAGTAAATGGTTGTGTTGGGAAAAGACACGTCACAAATAATATCAGCTTATTCAATTGTAACGTTGACGCTTTAATCTTGTATTCTACAGGCATCAGTTTGCGGGGCTGGTTGGCCTTGAGTGCCTCATATTCGCAAAGAATAATATCGGTTTATTCAATTGTAACGTTGACGCTTTAATCTTGTATTCTACAGGCATCTGTTTGCGGGGCTGGTTGGCCTTGAGTGCCTCATATTCGCAAAGCATAATATCGGTTTATTCAATTGTAACGTTGACGCTTTAATCTTGTATTCTACAGGCATCAGTTTGCGGGGCTGGTTGGCCTTGAGTGCCTCATATTCGCAAAGAATAATATCGGTTTATTCAATTGTAACGTTGACGCTTTAATCTTGTATTCTACAGGCATCAGTTTGCGGGGCTGGTTGGCCTAGAGTGCCTCATATTCGCAAAGAATAATATCGGTTTATTCAATTGTAACGTTGACGCTTTAATCTTGTATTCTACAGGCATCAGTTTGCGGGGCTGGTTGGCCTTGAGTGCCTCATATTCGCAAAGAATAATATCGGTTTATTCAATTGTAACGTTGACGCTTTAATCTTGTATTCTACAGGCATCAGTTTGCGGGGCTAGTTGGCCTTGAGTGCCTCATATTCGCAAAGAATAATATCGGTTTATTCAATTGTAACGTTGACGCTTTAATCTTGTATTCTACAGGCATCTGTTTGCGGGGCTGGTTGGCCTAGAGTGCCTCATATTCGCAAAGAATAATATCGGTTTATTCAATTGTAACGTTGACGCTTTAATCTTGTATTCTACAGGCATCAGTTTGCGGGGCTGGTTGGCCTTGAGTGCCTCATATTCGCAAAGAATAATATCGGTTTATTCAATTGTAACGTTGACGCTTTAATCTTGTATTCTACAGGCATCAGTTTGCGGGGCTGGTTGGCCTTGAGTGCCTCATATTCGCAAAGAATAATATCGGTTTATTCAATTGTAACGTTGACGCTTTAATCTTGTATTCTACAGGCATCAGTTTGCGGGGCTGGTTGGCCTTGAGTGCCTCATATTCGCAAAGAATAATATCGGTTTATTCAATTGTAACGTTGACGCTTTAATCTTGTATTCTACAGGCATCAGTTTGCGGGGCTGGTTGGCCTTGAGTGCCTCATATTCGCAAAGAATAATATCGGTTTATTCAATTGTAACGTTGACGCTTTAATCTTGTATTCTACAGGCATCAGTTTGCGGGGCTGGTTGGCCTTGAGTGCCTCATATTCGCAAAGAATAATATCGGTTTATTCAATTGTAACGTTGACGCTTTAATCTTGTATTCTACAGGCATCAGTTTGCGGGGCTGGTTGGCCTTGAGTGCCTCATATTCGCAAAGAATAATATCGGTTTATTCAATTGTAACGTTGACGCTTTAATCTTGTATTCTACAGGCATCAGTTTGCGGGGCTGGTTGGCCTTGAGTGCCTCATATTCGCAAAGAATAATATCGGTTTATTCAATTGTAACGTTGACGCTTTAATCTTGTATTCTACAGGCATCTGTTTGCGGGGCTGGTTGGCCTTGAGTGCCTCATATTCGCAAAGAATAATATCGGTTTATTCAATTGTAACGTTGACGCTTTAATCTTGTATTCTACAGGCATCTGTTTGCGGGGCTGGTTGGCCTTGAGTGCCTCATATTCGCAAAGAATAATATCGGTTTATTCAATTGTAACGTTGACGCTTTAATCTTGTATTCTACAGGCATCTGTTTGCGGGGCTGGTTGGCCTTGAGTGCCTCATATTCGCAAACATAATATCGGTTTATTCAATTGTAACGTTGACGCTTTAATCTTGTATTCTACAGGCATCAGTTTGCGGGGCTAGTTGGCTATGAGTGCCTCATATTCGCAAAGTATAATATCGGTTTTCCAATGCTACCTTCGGCGCTAGACACTCCTAGCCTACAGGCGTCGCATGTTTAATTAGGTCTATCACTTAGATGGTAAGAAGCGTGTTGCGCAGAAATAAGGACTGTTGTGTTCCTAGCAAGTGAAGCCGTGGGTTTTATCATCACACCGAAGTTGCGATGTTCATATATTACTAACCATGGCCTGTATTTCTTTAGATATATCACGCAGATGCCAAAAGGAACGATATTGTGCCGAAATAACGACTATTGTGTTTGTAGCAAGGGAAGCTGTAGGTATTACCGTCGCTCAAATGTTGGGTGGTAAATACATGACCTACCCCGCCCCGTGCCTACAGAGATTCATCAGTCAAATGCCAAAAGGAACAATGTTACGCCGTGCCTTCTACTTCCTTTCCAACTATGCATCGGCATTCTACGTGAAGATACAGCTGAGCCTCAACAATCCAGTAGTGCTTAACGGGTGAGTGTCTCGTTGTTTGCTATTTACAAATATAGAGTATGTCATTTCCTTACTTTTAACCGAACATATATAACATATTGCGAATGTATTTGTTTCGTGTAAACATTCGTATAAACAAAGATACCTATGATAGTGTAAATTTTAAAAAAATTTGCAACTCAAGTTTGCTTTCATTCTGTTCAATAAATGCCATAGATGTATGCAGCGCAGACCAGAGCTGTTTCATCTGCATAAGTGAACAATGCTGAAAATAATTCTAACTTTAAAATATCATGTATGTTAAATCAGAACATTAAAGGGCCAAGAATTCATCCCTGAGCTGCTCCGTAATTAAGTCACAGTATACTACTTGTTATTCCATTTACTTCCTCGTGCTTTCAGGAAGCACATTTTCAAGTTCTTGGTACAGCACGTGCAAATTATATGTGCGAAGTGCTTCAAATATCTCAGCAATAGTATCTAATTAGGAAATTTAACGATAAGATGGCAACTCTATTTTACAGTAGGACAAAGCAGAGTGCAAGCACATGATAACACCGCAGGGCCGGCCGCGTTTATATGAATGAGTTGTGCAGTGTTGAGTTGTAGAAGTCGGTGGGAATAGGACAGGGCAGAGTGCAAAGCACATGATAACACCGCAGCGCCGGCCGCGTTTATATGAATGAGTTGTGCAGTGTTGAGTTGTAGAAGTCGGTGGGAATAGGACAGGGCAGAGTGCAAAGCACATGATAACACCGCAGCGCCGGCCGCGTTTATATGAATGAGTCGTGCAGTGTTGAGTTGTAGAAGTCGGTGGGAATAGGACAGGGCAGAGTGCAAAGCACATGATAACACCGCAGCGCCGGCCGCGTTTATATGAATGAGTTGTGCAGTGTTGAGTTGTAGAAGTCGGTGGGAGTAGGACAAAGCAGAGTGCAAGCACATGATAACACCGCAGCGCCGGCCGCGTTTATATGAATGAGTCGTGCAGTGTTGAGTTGTAGAAGTCGGTGGGAATAGGACAGGGCAGAGTGCAAAGCACATGATAACACCGCAGCGCCGGCCGCGTTTATATGAATGAGTCGTGCAGTGTTGAGTTGTAGAAGTCGGTGGGAATAGGACAGGGCAGAGTGCAAAGCACATGATAACACCGCAGCGCCGGCCGCGTTTATATGAATGAGTTGTGCAGTGTTGAGTTGTAGAAGTCGGTGGGAGTAGGACAGGGCAGAGTGCAAAGCACATGATAACACCGCAGCGCCGGCCGCGTTTATATGAATGAGTCGTGCAGTGTTGAGTTGTAGAAGTCGGTGGGAATAGGACAGGGCAGAGTGCAAAGCACATGGTAACACCGCAGCGCCGGCCGCGTTTATATGAATGAGTTGTGCAGTGTTGAGTTGTAGAAGTCGGTGGGAGTAGGACAGGGCAGAGTGCAAAGCACATGATAACACCGCAGCGCCGGCCGCGTTTATATGAATGAGTTGTGCAGTGTTGAGTTGTAGAAGTCGGTGGGAGTAGGACAGGGCAGAGTGCAAAGCACATGATAACACCGCAGGGCCGGCCGCGTTTATATGAATGAGTTGTGCAGTGTTGAGTTGTAGAAGTCGGTGGGAGTAGGACAGGGCAGAGTGCAAAGCACATGATAACACCGCAGGGCCGGCCGCGTTTATATGAATGAGTTGTGCAGTGTTGAGTTGTAGAAGTCGGTGGGAGTAGGACAGGGCAGAGTGCAAAGCACATGATAACACCGCAGGGCCGGCCGCGTTTATATGAATGAGTTGTGCAGTGTTGAGTTGTAGAAGTCGGTGGGAGTAGGACAGGGCAGAGTGCAAAGCACATGATAACACCGCAGCGCCGGCCGCGTTTATATGAATGAGTTGTGCAGTGTTGAGTTGTAGAAGTCGGTGGGAGTAGGACAGGGCAGAGTGCAAAGCACATGATAACACCGCAGCGCCGGCCGCGTTTATATGAATGAGTCGTGCAGTGTTGAGTTGTAGAAGTCGGTGGGAATAGGACAGGGCAGAGTGCAAAGCACATGATAACACCGCAGCGCCGGCCGCGTTTATATGAATGAGTTGTGCAGTGTTGAGTAGTAGAAGTCGGTGGGAGTAGGACAGGGCAGAGTGCAAAGCACATGATAACACCGCAGGGCCGGCCGCGTTTATATGAATGAGTTGTGCAGTGTTGAGTTGTAGAAGTCGGTGGGAGTAGGACAGGGCAGAGTGCAAAGCACATGATAACACCGCAGGGCCGGCCGCGTTTATATGAATGAGTTGTGCAGTGTTGAGTTGTAGAAGTCGGTGGGAGTAGGACAGGGCAGAGTGCAAAGCACA
The DNA here is from genome assembly GCF_021130785.1 of Homalodisca vitripennis. Taxonomy (NCBI): domain Eukaryota; kingdom Metazoa; phylum Arthropoda; class Insecta; order Hemiptera; family Cicadellidae; genus Homalodisca; species Homalodisca vitripennis. The sequence goes on from NC_060215.1 coordinate 146,325,590, forward strand.
TGATAACACCGCAGCGCCGGCCGCGTTTATATGAATGAGTTGTGCAGTGTTGAGTTGTAGAAGTCGGTGGGAGTAGGACAGGGCAGAGTGCAAAGCACATGATAACACCGCAGGGCCGGCCGCGTTTATATGAATGAGTTGTGCAGTGTTGAGTTGTAGAAGTCGGTGGGAGTAGGACAGGGCAGAGTGCAAAGCACATGATAACACCGCAGGGCCGGCCGCGTTTATATGAATGAGTTGTGCAGTGTTGAGTTGTAGAAGTCGGTGGGAGTAGGACAGGGCAGAGTGCAAAGCACATGATAACACCGCAGCGCCGGCCGCGTTTATATGAATGAGTTGTGCAGTGTTGAGTACTAGAAGTCGGTGGGAGTAGGACAGGGCAGAGTGCAAAGCACATGATAACACCGCAGCGCCGGCCGCGTTTATATGAATGAGTCGTGCAGTGTTGAGTTGTAGAAGTCGGTGGGAATAGGACAGGGCAGAGTGCAAAGCACATGATAACACCGCAGCGCCGGCCGCGTTTATATGAATGAGTTGTGCAGTGTTGAGTAGTAGAAGTCGGTGGGAGTAGGACAGGGCAGAGTGCAAAGCACATGATAACACCGCAGGGCCGGCCGCGTTTATATGAATGAGTTGTGCAGTGTTGAGTTGTAGAAGTCGGTGGGAGTAGGACAGGGCAGAGTGCAAAGCACATGATAACACCGCAGGGCCGGCCGCGTTTATATGAATGAGTTGTGCAGTGTTGAGTTGTAGAAGTCGGTGGGAGTAGGACAGGGCAGAGTGCAAAGCACATGATAACACCGCAGGGCCGGCCGCGTTTATATGAATGAGTTGTGCAGTGTTGAGTTGTAGAAGTCGGTGGGAGTAGGACAGGGCAGAGTGCAAAGCACATGATAACACCGCAGGGCCGGCCGCGTTTATATGAATGAGTTGTGCAGTGTTGAGTTGTAGAAGTCGGTGGGAGTAGGACAGGGCAGAGTGCAAAGCACATGATAACACCGCAGCGCCGGCCGCGTTTATATGAATGAGTTGTGCAGTGTTGAGTAGTAGAAGTTGGTGGGAGTAGGACAGGGCAGAGTGCAAAGCACATGATAACACCGCAGCGCCGGCCGCGTTTATATGAATGAGTTGTGCAGTGTTGAGTAGTAGAAGTCGGTGGGAATAGGACAGGGCAGAGTGCAAAGCACATGATAACACCGCAGCGCCGGCCGCGTTTATATGAATGAGTTGTGCAGTGTTGAGTTGTAGAAGTCGGTGGGATTAGGACAGGCCTGGGCTGCAGATGCATGTCGTAGCCCTCAAGCTAGTACCGCCCCTCCTCACCCCTCAGTATCGTGTGGATAATAATTATGACTGAAGTGTGTTCAGTCGTAATTATTATGCCATATTTTTTACTTGAATCATTTATAGAAAGAATAAGTTTGTCAAAATGTGTTTCAAACTTCTAATGTTTACACAAAATATGTTAATGTCCTGTGAATAATTATTGTTCTATTATATTTCTATTGTAATTATAACTATGGAGACACGTCACTATTGTAATTATTTTTTGGCATTTTCGGACGTTAGTTTCCCAATGATTTGTCCCACGAGCCTTCTCAGGTCAGCCAAACTGGACACCAACACCCGTTGTCCACCCTCAGATTTTCTTACGAAAATGTTCCCTTCTGCCGACCACACATATGCATAACCTAGATATTTCAGGTTTTTTGCATGAAAGAGAGAATTTCTAGACTAATGTGTGAGGTGTCCATTGACGTAAACACATGTGCCTGTCGTGTTCTATAAAAAGGGAGTAGGCCTGATTTTTTAACTTTTAGCATTCCTGAACACAGTGTCACGCTTTTGTCTGTTTTTAAATTGAGATATGATCGCTCTAGCGCAGTGATCTTCAAGCCTCACCCACCGCGTAAATTTTAGCGGCTGGCAGAACGTTTTCAGTTTTCGAACAAAGAGCTCAAAACATTACATCATTTTGTTAATATTTAAACTTATTTATACTTCAAACTACGATAGAAAATGGTGATTAGTTGGCAACTTGACATCAGTAAACTGTAGTACTGTCGGTAGTATACCACTGCAGTGTGCAGTGCGTCAGTCAGTATCGTCTGATCTCTCCTAGCGAGTGTACGATAGTTTATGTTTCGTGAACATTACTACGAGTAGTAAGAAACGGAAAGTTATCGATGAGTGCTGAGTGTTTCAAGGAAGGTGGACTGATCTCTACTGTTTCGTAAATATAAAAAATAAACCAGTCTGTCTCCGTTATGAAAGAGTAAAACTTAAAGCGTCATTAAGGCACCAAACACGCCTCCAAAATGGACGCAATACAAGGTCAGGTTCGATTGGATAAGGTACGATATTTAAAGAAACAACTATAGAATCACCAATCCTCGTTCACACGGCAAAACGCCGTAAGTGGATTGAGTGTTAAGTTAGCTATATAATTTCTAAAAAAATTGCTAAGTAATCAAAGCCATTTACAGATGACGAGTTTGTAAAACAGTGCATGGAATCAAGAGCTGAAATTCTATGCCCGAAACACAAGTACTTGTTTTCAAAGGTTAGCTTATCTGGAGTTACTGTAGCCGGAAGAATTATTTCAGGATATTGAAAACACTCTAAAATACATTGATTAAAGTTTGCTTTTTATTAAGTGGCGCTTGACGTTACAAATATCCGCAGTTAGCCATTTTTATCAGAGGAATTGACCAGAAATTTTCTCTTATTGAGGAAATGGCCGCTCTATTTTCAATGAAGACCACTACTAAAGGCAGTGATATTATAAAAAATGCAGTAAAAATACAAGCCTTTGTCTTTAAATTTGAACCAATTTGGTCTAAAGCTAAACAACCTGCCCAGTGTTGTTATTGATGATGACCCAGCAATGACAGGAAAACACGAAGGTGCTGTGGCTCTGATTCGAAAAGATGCATATGAAAATAAATAATTCATGCAGTACCATTGCATTATTCGAGAAGAACATTTGAGTATAATAAGCGTTTGTTTCAAATATGTCATGAACGATGTGACAAAAATCGTTAGTTTCATCAAATCACAAGGATTGAACCATAGTAAATTCCAGACCTTCCTTAATCAGATGGATGCAGGCTAGGGAGATGTAGTATATTACACAGATGTTCATTGGCTTACTCAGGAAAAGGTTATAATAAGGCTTTTTTATCTGAAAGAAGCAATCTGTGTGTTCATGGAAAGTAAGGGAGAGGCAGTTCACCAGTTTTATTTATTTATTTATTTATTCACGGCAATACGCCAATTACAAAACTAAACACAGTTTGCAGATGGCTGTCTGCAATAATAAAATAAAAGCCATCATGACTACAATTAAAGTATGGATAAATATATAATAAGTAATATTAACAAGATTGTATAGTAAAAAGCTAGATACTTAATGAAAATAACTGGATAGATGAGTGACACTAAATACCAGAAACGAATACCATTGATTACAACATAAGATAGACAACGAAAACACTAATAAGTAACATTAACAAAATTGTACAGTAAAAAGCTAGATACTTAATGAAAATAACAAACTGGATAGATGAGTGACACTAAATACCAGAAACGAATACAATTGATTACAACATAAGATAGACAACGAAAACACTAATAAGTAACATTAACAAAATTGTACAGTAAAAAGCTAGATCCTTGAATGAAAATAACATAACTAGATATATGAGTGACACCAAAAACCAGAAACGAAAACAATTGATAACAACATAATGACAGACAACGATAACACTAATAGACTATGAAAAATTAACAATGTAATATATACTAGTAACTACTATAAATACGTAACAACTTGAACATGCTACGGAAAAGATAAATACATAACAATTTAAATAAGTAATAACAGAAGATGCCGAATACACAATAGCCTAAGAGATGATTAGAATAAATACAATACAATAAATAATAAAGACAGATATGAGCTTAGTTAATGAAATACACCCGAAATCAGTTAAATGCCGCTATTGGTTATAGATTTCGGAAGTCAGTGCTCTAAGGATAGGAATAAAGTCTTCAGACTAGAGGTGCTGTCGTAGAAGAAATCATAGTTCGCGGAGACCAGATTTCCAAGCCTGTGCAGACGCTGTTCAATTCATGGTTGGTAGAACATGAGGGACGGCAGAAGAAGTCCGCGGAGCGAGTCTGGCCGGGAACTCTGATGTTGATCAAGCGAAGCAAGGCAGGACAGTCCAGCTCACCAACAAGCACCCTCTGAAGAAATGTCAGGTCGTGCAACTGCCTTCTCACAATGAGAGGATTTAGGCCCAGAAACTCTTCCACAGCACGCACCGGCACATCCAAATACTCAAAACCCAATCTGACCCCAACCACACGCACAAACCTATCCTGAATTCGCTGCAGACTTTGAATCTGACCTAGTTGATAAGGTGACCACACTACACTGCCAAACTCCAATACAGATCTCACCAAGGACACATACACTGTTTTCATTGCTTCGATGTTAAGTCCCCTTCTTGAAGTCCTGATAACAAATCCGAGCATCCGAGAAGCCTTGTTAATGATTGAGTCTATGTGGTCATTTGGGCTCAGGTTGGCAGACAGGATAACACCTAAATCACGTGTGGAATAAGCTCTCTTCAACGATGAACCATCAAGCGAGTACTCAAAGTGGATGAATCCAGCGGAACGATGAAGGATATGGCGTGACATTTCTTAATATTAAGTTTCATGCTGTTCTAACCACACCAATCGTAGATACTACGCAGACTGATCTGAAGTCTGTGGCAGTCATCAATGGAACTAACAGAAGTAAAGATTTTGATATCATCAGCAAACATAAGGTAGTCAGAACTGGTATATTTGGTAATGTCTCTTAGAAAGATGCAAAAGAGAAAGGGGCCGAGATGTGAACCTTGGGGGACACCCGATGAAGCATGAAAGGGCTGGGAAAAACCACCAGAAGATCTAACCATTAACATCCGATCGGTAAGGTATGAATGAAGCCAGGAGGCTGCACATAAACCCATAGGCACGTAGTTTCACAACCAGATGACGATGACTCACAGTGTCGAAAGCTTTGCTAAAGTCCAAGTAGATACTATCAACCCGATAGACACTGTTCCTTCAGTGCTGATAGCCGGCACTGAAGGAAGATCGAATATAATGGTCGTATAGAACAAGATTCGTAGTGATTGATCTTCCCCGTGAAAACCCATGCTGTTCGGAGTTTAAGAGACTTTTGCAGCTGAAACTGATTCGATCAAGTACTAAGGCTTCAAAGACCTTGCCCAGCGCTGGTTCAATAACTATTGGTCTATAATTCTTAACATCCGAGATATCAGAGGATTTATGGATGGGTACCACAAAACTAGTTTTCAAGCAGTCGGGAAAGGTGCCAATCTTCAGAAAACCGTTGAACAAAACAGTCAAATGGGGCGCAAGTAAAGTACAGCAGTGTTTAAGTACAATAGGGGAATTGAGTTGGGACCAGTCCCCTTGTATGGATCCAGAGACGCCAACTTCCTCTCAACATCTGACTCGACGAGCACACATTCGGATAAGTTAACAGATTCATCGAATTCGTAGTCCGGGAGGGGGCCGACATCATTTGTAAAGACTGAAGAAAAATGATTGGCAAAGAGGTTACAGATCCCCTCCGGAGATGATTCGACTGCGCCGTTAAGATGGTACGAATCAGTAGATTTGGAGGAAATCTTCAAGGAGTTAATGAAGCTCCAGAAAGATTTAATGTTGCGAGGTATCAAGCAGTTAACATTAGCAATGTAGTTAGAGTAGCATCTTCCACTCAAGCTCTTGCATGCAGATCTTAGATTTTTAAATTCGTTGTAATGGGTTGGGTTCGAGGTAGCTTTGTATTTTTTATGAGCAAGTTTTTTCTTTACAACTAGTTGCTTAAGTTCAGGAGACATCCAGCATGGAAAGCAGGACTTGCCAGATCTCTTAGTGGGTGTAAATTCAAGAACAGTTTCTCTAATAAGTTCCATCATAAGCTCAAAGTATTTAACAATATCAGGGGGTTGGAAGGCAACAGGCCCAAGGAGGTAATTGAGTTTTCTAGAGATTTGATCGATATCACAATGCAGAAAGTTGTAGGTAGTAGAGTGGGCTGGAGGCAACACTGTGGGAAGACAGACTCCACAGTGCAGAGCTGGGTGAGCAGGTTCCTCGGGTAGAAGGAGATCCAGGGCTGGCATAACATCAAGTGAGTGGTCCGTAGAGAAAATGAGATCAAGAGTGACATTTCGCACGTTTGAGATCTTGTTGCACTGGGTCAATTCAAAACCAGTTGCCATATCTATCATATGTTGAGAGCCGCCACTTGTAGAAATAGGAACGGAAGCAGTCCAGTTCACATCAAGAAGGTTGAAATCACCGGCAAGAAGAAAACAGCAAGAAGTAGGACAGGAAGAGAGGACTTCGTCAACAGACACACAGAACCGTTCATATACTGAAGCAGGCTGTTGAGGCGGAATGTATACGCCGCAGACTAAAATAGGGGAAGTAACTGTAGAAATAGACAAGAATAGAGACTCTACATCAGCGACAGAGGAGTTGATGGTTCTAATATGAAGATCTGACCTGGTAGCAACTAGGACGCCGCCGCCACTCTTCTTAGAACTAGTAAGGACAGATCTATCCCTCCGAACTGTTTTTCGAAAGATAACACACACAGAAAAATATTTAAATTATCAATCCAACCATCAAAAATCTGTCAAAGAAGGAGTAGCCTACTCGTTGTTTGATAGAGCAAAGAGCTTGTGCTCACATAAAGATGGATTAAAAGAAGAATTTAAGAAAGTTGAATCGGACCTCAGAAGCAATGGATACCCTCAATTAGTAATAAATAAGTACAAACGAACCAGAAGAATCATTCCTGAGTCAGAAAAACAGAATTGTGATAAATTTGCGTTTATGTCAATCCCTTATGTGCCGGGATTATCGGAGAAAATTAGAAGAGTAGGTAGAAAGTACAACATTAGAACCGGGTTTAAAACACACCACATTCTTAGACAAAGTCTCGTAAAAGCAAAACCAAAAAATGGCACACATGATTCCAAAAACTGTGTTTACAGTATAAAATGTAGTTGCAATAGGGAATACATAGGCGAGACAAAAAGATCACTAGACGTAGGATAAAAGAGCACAAAGAAAACACGAGAAAGGGTCTCACAGAAAAGTCAAAATTGCACACCATTGTTGGTCCGAAGACCATCATATGAATTGGGATGAAGCCAACATAATACATCGGGAACCACATTTATTCAAAAGGAAATTAATTGAGGCAACATACATTGGCAACATACATTAAATTGGCAGACCAACCAATCAGTCAACCATCAGTCGAGATTAGGCCGCTTTGGTTGCCAATTCTAAAGAATGAACTAAAGAGAAAACCAAAAGTATCAAACGGATCAGATATTTGTAATAAACCAATGCGGAGTCACAATATGGTTTTAAGAAGTTCATCTCGCATGAACCAATAATAACGAAAGGGCCCATTCCTGTCCCCTTCCTTTTTATTTCCGCCATCTTGTTTTAGTCTGCCGTGACGATTTATTTATTTATTTATTTATTTCAACGGCAATCGCCAATTTTATACAAAAGTAGCAAAAAAATAATTATGGACAAGATGTACTTCTTAGGAGCTAATAAGACAGAGAGTAAATAGTAACATACAACAAGGAGGCATGACCAGCAAACAACACATGTAACAACTGTACAAGACTGGAAATTGTAAGGCCAGTAAACACTGTATAGCAATAGGACATAGAACACAGAGCCTAATGAGAGCTATTCAAATAAGAAATAACAACAATTAATTAAATACTATAAAGGAAAAACAGTAAATAAACTATATAAAAAGGACTGTTAAGTATTATTGCATTAAATAACTTGTTTTTTATTGCCTAATATGAAAAGGCTATTTTTATTGAACAATAATTATGTATATATTTTTTGGGCAATTTATACTCTATATTTGCCTTTATTTTACTAAACTGTATATACTGCATTAATTCTATATCTCTTTCTGCGGCCTAGTGCCTACAATACCATTCCTTACTGGATTAAAATATTCACGTACAGCGACAGACCAATGAACCATTGTTTCACGAATCAGCTGTTTACTGTACACTCACCAACCAATCACAACGGTTGACTTATCAATTGCCCACCTTGCAAGCGTAGGCACGCTTGCTCATTATACTCTCGGTCCCGCCTGGGGCACTTGTGTACACTCTAGCCACTGCTTACCATACTTACTCTCTCCCCCATGTGTTACTCTCTCATTTAAATATTAGTTTATCTCTATTTGTTGTACATTTACATTAACATTAAAGTCAGTGCTCTGGATTGGCAATCTCTACCAGAACGTCTCTGCTCCCGGACACCCGCGTCTACCGTGCTCTACAGGACTGGCCACAGTGTTATGAACTATTCGTTTGCGGTCGTATTGTGCGTAAGTGAATCCGTGAAGGACATCTTCCGTTTTCACGCATGCCTACAAGACAGCAGCCCATTTCCACACTTACTGATCACAACCTGGCCCTCAACAACAGCAGACTACGGTTAGGTACCTCTCATGAAAACAAAGGCAACTGTTTATTTTCTGCACTTTATTTGAATATGCACTGTTCATAAACTCATTATGTGTAACCTAGTGAACTCTTGTTAAAATCAGTGTGTTCGGCGTCTTCACTGCCTAGTGTGAAGTGGTCCTTCTTAATCGAGCCTCTAAAATATTATTTCACGGTTCTCATAACCAAAATTCATTCTTTTCAAGGACTAACATCAGTAAAGAATCTAAGATAACAGTAGGATAAACTAGAGTGGGATTGAGTTAACAGTGTATAGGGCTGCAGTTTTTATAATAACTAAGAAATAAACTATATATATATATATATATATATATATATATATATATATATATATATATGTATACTAACAACAATAAAAATATCAGGTAACAATAACAAGAATAGAGAATAGGTAAACAGTGAATAGAGCTACTATTTCAATTGATACAACTAACAGAAGACTATAAATGCCATAACAAATAAATATACAATAAACAACAACGAAGAGAACTAAAACTGAAGAGGAGGCACTGGCACTATAATGAGGGGAGCCGACGGCCCCAGCATTAGGTAACTCACACAGAGCAATCACCTTCCTTCTGAACGATGGTGCAGAATCGTGGAAGAAATCCAGATGAGCTGAAGCCACCCCACCTGCGCGCATGAGTCGAGACATGCCGCTAAAGCGAGAATAGTTGGTGGTATTGAAGCGTCTGCGGAAGATTGTCATTGAGCGCAGACCTCTTGTAACACAAATGTCAATGGAGCTGAGCAGTTCCGGGCAGTCAACGAGGCCATTTAAAAGCTTGAACAAGAACAGGAGATCAGCGTGGTGGCGACGAAGATGTAGTGGGAGAAGGCCAAAATGACTCTCGACATCAGAGACAGGTGTAGTGCGGTAGCTGAACCCCAGTCTTGGACCAAGCATCCTGATGAAACGGTTCTGAACATGTTGTAGCTGTTCCTTGTGATTTAGTTGGTAAGGGGACCATATAACGGAACAATACTCCAGGATTGGGCGCACCAAAGATTTAAAAAGACTAACAATGGACTGAGGTGAGTTGAAGCTTCTTGTAGATCTAAATATGAAACCCAATAGAGAGCTAGCTCTTGAAGTAACATGTGCAATGTGAAATGAAATGAAAACTCCTTTATTTAAACAGGCAAAGTTAGGGCCTCATGGCCCTTTCTTACACAACCTGTCTGATCAATAATTATTAACAAATATTAACCAAATCAATATTAACACTAATCTACCTTACTAAATACATTAAATTAAACATTAATCTGAACACTAAAAAATTATAAATATGATACTTCTAAATAAAAATAAATAAAAATATAATTATACAATCATAACGCAAAATAATATTACAACTTCCATTTTTAATAAGAACCAAGAACTATAATTAATACCTAATAACAATAATTTATAAATATATAATAAGAATATTTTTGAAATAAATAATATATATGCAGTTTTGACTCACTCACACTCCTCACACACAATGCCAGGACCACACCCACAGACCCCTAGGACGGACCCGCCCCGACCAACCGTTCATGGTACAAACGTCTCAGTGTCGCCACAAACCGCTGATCTCCCTCAATGGAAGTGATTTCTGGGGGGAGGGAGTTCCACAGACGACAACCCATCACTTGAAAAGATCTATCAAATACTACAGTCCTGTGTTGGGGCATTCTTAAGGTACGAGAACCAGAGCGAGTGCTTCTTACACTATCATGAGATATAAATTGGAAATAGTTTGAAAAATATTTTGGAAATCCAGATTGTAAAATTGAATGAACTAAATTTAGTATTTTGATTGATCGTTGTTCTTTTAATTTCAAAATATTTCCCTGAATATAGTACGGTGTAATGTGTTGGTCTCGTCTCACATCATAAACGTAACGTAAACAGTAGTTTTCAGTCCTTTACAGCTTTTCATCACAGAGTTGCAGTAATTGAAGTGTGGAAGTACTAGTGATTTTGTCAACAGTAGTTTGATCCGTTCAGGTAGAAATCTTTGTAAGCGTTTCAGTGAGTGGACAGATGCAAAGACTTTTTTACATATATCCCTCACCGCTTCAGTCCAAGTCAAATTCGAGTTAAATTTCAAACCAAGATTTTTCACTGTTTCGTAGTATGGTAGAGTAGTTCCGTCAATAATTAAGGATTCAATAGTGTTCGGGTCCAGAAAGTTCCGTAAACGTGTGTGGCATATAAGTATTGGTTTGGTTTTTGCATGGTTTAGTGTAAGCCCATGGTTTCCACACCATAAAACAATATTTTTAATGTCGTCATTGATCCTGTTGATGCAGTCATTAATGGATTTAACGTCAAAGTGCAAGTAGATTTGTAGGTCATCAGCGTACATGTGATACCTGCAGTATTTGAGAACTCTGTGAATGTCATTTACATACAGTACAAAGAGTAGGTTACCCAGGATAGAACCCTGAGGCACCCCACAAGTAACACACCCCCAGTCCGAAGTCATGTCAGCAACCTTGACACACTGCCTTCTTTCTGACAGATATGATCTCAGCCAATTAAGAACATGATCAGAAAACCCTACTACCCTTAATTTAGCTAACAATAACTTGTGGTTTACGCTGTCGAAAGCTTTAGAAAAATCAAAGAGAGTAAGAATTGTGCCCTGTCTATGGTCCATGGCGAGTCGTATGTCATCAGTTACCTTTAGCAGTGCAGTTTCAGTACTGTGGTTTGTGCGAAAACCAGATTGGTAGTCACTTAATATGTTATAGTTAGTCAGATATTCAGTAATTTGACAGTGCACAATTCTCTCAAGGCCTTTAGATAGTGCAGGTAGAATACTTATCGGCCTGTAATCCGAGCATGACACTGGAGCTGAGATCTTGTTGAGGGGGAGGACAAGGGCAGACTTCCATTGAAAAGGGAAAACACAGCTTCTTAATGACGTGTTGAAGATTAAAGTAATAATAGGGAGGACAGCAAAGAGGATATTTTTAATGAGGCGTATTGGAATACCGTCATACCCCACAGCATTGCTGCGGATACGGCGTATAGCCCTCAACACGTCACCCTGTATCACTGGCTTAAAAGTAAACTCAGGATAATTTCGCCTGTGACCAGGTAAGTTATGAAGATAGGTTAAGTAGTCATTCACTTGACCTTGGTTGATAGTTGGACTACAAGAAGTGAAAAATGTATTTAATTCATTCAATGGGATATGGACCTGATGTGATTCACGTTGCTTTCCCACCCCAAGGCTTTTAACCTTTCGCCATAAGTCGCTTGACGACTGTTTTCTATTCTCAAAAAGACTTCGCGTGTATCTCAGTCTGGAATTGCGTAGAAGCTGCTTAACCCTATTCCTAAGTTCACGGTACTGGTCCATAAGTATAAGATCTTGGGAGCGCCTCGCTCTCCTGTACAGACTGTCGCGATGTGCCATCAGACTGAGAATTTCGTTTGTCATCCAGGGCACTGGACGCCTTTTACTAATACGCTTTGTCACTATAGGTGCATGTTTGTCATAAACACCCATGATGGTTTTATTAAAATCATCCACCATATCATCTACAGATTCAAGGTTTTCAAGGTTTTGCCATGAAATCATCAAAATATCAGACATAAACGCAGCCTCATCCATATTTTTAAAGTCTCTGTATTTTATGAATCTAACTTGAGCCTTAGGTATATTTAGAAAATAAACACAATAGATTAGGTCATGCTTTGATATGGCAGGGACTGGAAGTTGCCCATGCTGTGGTTCTGAAACAACCATAAGGTCAAGGAGAGTGTCAGATCCGGCAGTGTGATGTGTCGGTTCCAGTGGCAGTATTATCAGATTACAAGAATCGAGAATAGAAGTCAGTTGTCTATAGTCATAGTCGTGATTATTTTTCGGTAAATCAGTATTGAAGTCGCCCATGATCAACATTCTACTATATCCATGCATAAGTTGCAAGAGAGCATTTTCAAAGTCTGACAGATGACCAGTCCTGGGCGGGCGATAACACACTCCCAGTAATAGTACATCCGAACCAGACAAACCAATTTCAATGAAAATGAATTCGGGCCTGGCCGAGTACTCAGATGGAGATAACGCAAGCTGTTTACATCTCAAGCCCTCCCGGACATAAACCGCAACACCTCCACCTGTATTTCCCAGTCTATCGTTCCGCTGCAGAGTATATCCGGGAAGGGCCACCTCACTTATGCGAATACTCGGCTTGAGCCACGTTTCCGAAATGCCAATCAGATCAAAATTTTGAGGCCGAAATATTTCTCTGATCTCATCAATATGCCCCCTCAGCGACTGAGCATTAATATGTGCGGCTTTCAAGTGTCTAGGGTAAGGCGCTAAGGAGCTAGATAAGATATCAGCTGTGGAGGGATGAGGCGGGGAGGGGAGGGGGACCTGTCGGTCGGCGCGGCGACAGCTGTGAGGACCCGCTATCCTGGGTCCACAATCCACGGTGGCGCGACACGGCGAATGTGCTCCGAAGGACTAAGTGAAGGAGTCATTATTACACCTAAATCCCTTATTTTGTGGACCGTACGCAGGACACAATCGTGTAAGATATAATTACTCGTATGTTGAAGGGCTCCTGCACCACGCTTGAAAGAAACTAGGACACATTTCTGGACATTAAGCTCCATGGATATGTTCTGACACCAGTTACCAATATTTATTAGGGATTGCTGCAGGGCAGCGGTACCATACGGAGTGGAGACATCACAGAAGACTTTAATATCATCGGCAAACATCAAAAATTTTGAGTTAATAGCCTCTCCAATATCATTAATAAACAGGTTAAAAAGCAAGGGCCCGAGGTGAGATCCCTGAGGTACACCAGACAAAACATTGAAGGGCATCGAGGCCAACCCAAATTTCACTCAGAAAAATAAAATTAATTTTATTTTTAATTTGGCTGAAAACTAATAAAAATTATTGAAATTTTGCCTGATACTTCTTACATTTGCATAAATTAAATTTTGACTGAAATATTTTGAGTGGTAAAAAGTTATTAAAATCATTTTGTTGTTGCATTTAGAATAACAGTATAGAATTGATTAATTTGATGATTCATGAAAAGAAAAAATGTATATGTACTTAATCATTGCACAACTAAAACTTACTGATCAAAAAGAACTTACTTAATTTATTTAAGTTTGTCCAAATCTTCATACGTAACTATCTTCTTGACAGATAAAGAGTGTGTTGCAATTAAATTTGTAGAATAAAGATTTTTATTAAGATTTCTTGATATTTCATTAAAACAGATTAAGAAAGTAGAAGCCAACATTAAAACAACTGTAGATTCGGTTTCATTCGTGAACACTCTTCACATGTAGGAGTAACACAGTAAAACAGATATTGATTCGGTTATTTTTCATTTGTGATTTCCTGTTTGATTTCTCAGATTTGTTTATGGTACATTGAACAAGATCTTATGTTGAGTTGCGGACTGTCTCCAAAAGTGGTCTAGAATCGGCATATTATATCTACTTATATATATATATATATATATATATATATATATATATATATATATATATATATATATACATATTTATATACATACATACGTAGATCAATGCGGCCCTCAAGCCTACCCATAATATAGATTTGGCCCTTTATTAGGAAGAACACTTGTCTAGGGATTTTATTTCGCTCGGTAAATATACAGTGAATCGCTTGGATATCTGCATGAAACTCAATAGGCACACCAACTACCATAGACAGAAAATTAATCACATATGAGCATGGATCCGATTGTTTATTCGGTTGTGTGGAACCTGTGAGCACTTTGTCAATTCTGTGGCGCTATAGGTTTAGGCACTAGAGCTGTGGCACTGTGAGCAAACTGTTGGTCCGGTAAGATTAGGCACTATGAGCCACCACCGTGAACGCTTGGCCAATTCTGTGGCGCTATGGGTTTAGGCACTATGAGCTGTGGCACTGTGAGCAGACTGTTGGTCCGGTAAGAAGAGGCGCTATGAACCACATCCCATTTGTTCAAGTGCAACTTCGGCAACGCCCTCTATCATTAGTTTCCTATTTCTGCTGTACTGATCTATACTTTCTATTCTGAATTGTAACGAACTAATTTCTTTCTTTAATATATTATTTACTGAAATTAACTCTTCATTGTTTCTTTCTAGGACCTTAATTCAATGCATTAGTTCAATGCTTAAAAAAACTTTCTGTCAAGTTCGTCAACCTGTGAGGGAATAAAGTATATAGACTCCTTTATCTCCTCTATCTGTTTATTGAAACTTTACTCATATATATATATATATATATATATATATATATATAAAATTGTTGTATTACACTTTCATCCAGTTTTTGTAAGAAGTTTAGTATGAAAATAATTTAATAATTGCTGAGGAATGTTAGTGTCTTAGTGTCTCAGTGACTTACTTGCAACACAGATTTACGTATCCATGACTCTCTTCTTTACACACAATGCCGCTTCCAACTTGATTACTCAAGATAAGAACATTAACATATAGAACATTTAACGAAATCCGAATCCAGCGGTATCGGGTCATTACTTTTCCATGATTCTCTTCTTTACATACTATACCGTTTCCAACTTGATTACTCAAAATCAGAACACAAACACATAGAAAACCAAATTTGATCCAAATCATGCGGTATCGGATCACAACATTTAAATGATTTTCTTCTTTACATACCATGCTGCTTCCAACTGGATTCCTCAACATCAGAACACAAACACATAGAAAACCTAATTTAATCCGAATCTTGCGGTATCGGATCACAACATTTCCATGATTTTCTTCTATACATACCATGCCGCTCCCAACTTGATTCCTCATCATGAGAACACAAACACATAAAACACTTAACGTAATCCGAATCCTGAGGTATCGAACCACTAAATTTTCATTATTCTATTCTTTACATAGCATACCGCTTCCAACTTGATTCCTCAACATCAGAACACAAATACATAGAACACTTAACGTAATCCAAGTCCTGCGGTATCGAGACACTACTTTACATACCATGCCGCATCCAACTTCATTCCTCAACATCGAAACACGATTAAATATAACATTTAATAAAATGTAATTCCTGTGGTATCGAGTCATTACATTTCCATGATTTTATTCTTTACATACCATGCCGCTTCCGACTTAAATTACTCAACATCAGAATACAAACACATAGAATACTTAACGTAATCCGTAATCCTGCGGTATCGAGTGACTACATGTCTCTGAATCTCTTCTTTACATACCATGCTGCTTCCAACTTTATTCCTCAACATCGAAACACAATGAAATATAACATTTAATGTAATGTAATTCCTGTGGTATCGAGTCACTAACTTTCCATGATTCTCTTCTTTACATACCGTGCCGCTTCCAACTTGATTCCTCAAACATTAGAACAAAAACACATAGAACACTTAAAGTAATCCGAATCCTGAGGTGCGTAATAATAATAACGTTTTTATTTGAAGCTATTTTCAACATTACATTGTTGTTTTTCAAAATAACTCAAGTCATACATTTTTAATCAAGGCACATACAAGTCTATCTATCATCATCCGATAAATACAAAATTAAACTAATCAAACCGATAATACAATACAATAAACAGCTATTTAGGAGTGAAACACTCCTCCTCCAAAGCCAGTCTGAGATTGTTTTTAAACGAGGAATATCCATAAGCCTTTAGACTGTGAGGGACGCTGTTGTATATCTGGGGGCCAAAGTATCTAAATCCATTCCTCCCCATCTCCAGCCTGGCCCTGGGCACCTCCAGCATAGCGTCCTGCCGAGTGTGATAGTCCCTAATCTCAGCCCGGGTCTGTAGCGTCCCCCTGAGGTAAGATGGATTTCCCGTCAGCAACACCTTGTGAACAAGGCAAGCCACCTTAAGTTGTAAAATGCACTTTATCGGAAGGATCCTTGCTGTACGGCGATACTGGCTAACGTGATCAAATTTTCTCAGGCCGTACATACATCTTACAGCAGAGTTCTGTAACCTATCAATCAAGACCGTACCCTCAAGGGTCAATCTTCCCCCAAATACAGGAAGAGCATAAACAATAACTGGGAAAACCACAGCTTTGACAATCTTAAGTTTCACTTCCTCCTGAAGTAACCCCTTAAACCTAAACAATACTCTTAACCTATTCATTACACCACGATTGAGATTCGAACATGGTTCAAGAAGGTTAACTGCTTGTCAAAAGTAACGCGTAGGATTTTTACTGTGTCCGAAACCTGCAAAGGAACACCTCCCAAGGAAACTCCCAATGGTCCATTACCAAGAAAGACTGCATTTGAAGAGGGGTAAAAATTAACAAGTGAACACTTTCTTGGATTCAACTGAAGCCCGTGATCGTCAGCCCAGAGCCTGACCCTCGACAAATCAGCATTTAATCTGCTGCATTGGCAAGGAAGACTGTAATGGAGAATATGACAACACAAGCTGAGTGTCATCAGCGTAGGAGTAAAGGGAACAGAATGATAACTCAAGATTAAGATCCGCAGTATACAATAGAAACATAATAGGACCTAAGCAGCTACTCTGAGGAACTCCTGACTCCTTGAGAGCAATCCCTGAAAGGCGATCATTCACCCTGGTTACCTGGGTTCTGTCGATCAGATAAGAGCGAAACCACATTGTTGAAACCTGATCAAAACCGTAGTAATGCAGCTTAGCCAAAAACATATCGAAATTCACTGAATCGAATGCATGTGAGAAATCAAGAGCAGCTAAACTACTACAGAAATTCTTATTCCTGGCGGAAAACAATTGGCTTGTCAAACTTAGTAGAGTAGATGTCGTACTGAAACCCTTCCTGAAACCAGACTGACTATCGGGCAAAACACCGCTGCACTCCAGGAAGGAAACCAACTGATTTGTCACAATTCTTTCCATTACCTTAGACAGAACTGGTAAAATGGAAATGGGCCTAAGCTCGGACACACTTGTAGGATTACTATTTTTGGGAAGAGGGATGACCAGGCTTTTTCCATCCAGAGGGGTATCGGCCAGAGGAGAGAAAGAGATTAATGATATGGGTGATAGCCCCGATACAGAAAGGACTAACTGCTCTGACCATGATGATTGAAATTCCGTCAATGCCAAAGGCCGCTGTGGAGATACTGTTAATAATGTTTTTTACCTCACTCTCGCTCACCTGCCGAAACTGAAATTTATCTTGCACCTTTTCGCAAGTAGCGTGCTTATAAAAAGCGAGCCTCTCCGGGTTCACAAGATCTTAGACGTGTCAACCACACCAACAGTCATGTTGCTCAGGGAATTCCTAACGATGATATGATCAATCAAGGCTGCGGTATTGTCTGTTTCGCGGGTTGGCTCATTGACGATCTGAGCAAGGTTCATCGATGCCAAGAGATTCCTGAAATACTTGAACTCCGGCTTATTGTTCCCAAGAAGATCAACATTAAAGTCACGCATCAAAATCACCTCATCAAATTGAGAGAGTATGTCAATGAAGAGGGCGTGGAACAGAGAAGTAAAGCATGAGTAAGGGATATTCGGAGGCTTGTAGATCACACAGAAACACAAGCGTAATCCTTGAACTTTTCCCAACACATATTTATTCTAGCCGGCCATCATTGTGATCAAGAAAGATCCGCTTTATATCGAATCTATCCCTGAAGTAGACGGCGACACCGCCGCCATTTGAAGGCAAGCCAGGGCCGCACGTCCTATCAAAACGCCAAAATGAATAGCCCTTCAAACTGTAACAATCCGAAGACATATCAGGAGTAAGCCAGGTTTCTGAGATACCCAGGAAATCAAAGTCAAAATCGTCAACCACAGAGCAGAGCTCACTGAACCCCGTGTTAATTGAACGAATGTTCACATGGGCTAATCTGCAGAAAGATGGCGGCCTATGACTGCGTTTCTCGACAAAGTGGGAGATAGAGGTGGTTGTACAGAGCTGGCCACTGAGGGCAAATCATTCAAAGAGGGGTGACCGTCCAAGGCTGCGGTCTCCGAAGAAGTAGGCGCTAGAGGAAGAGGTAAGGAGCTGACCGCCGAAGGCACTACATCCACTCCCCCCTGAATATGAGAGGAAATAAACTTGCCGAGAAGATGGTTCCCCGTTCTGTTAAGATGACGACCATCACGAGCCAAGTGATATCTTTTTATTGAGTCATTGGCGTCAACAAAAACCACACCGAAGTTATTGCACATGAGATCTAATTGCTCGTTAAAAAGATAAATGGATGAGTTGCTGATGTCTCCTCGCTTCAGGACTCCACTCAAGATGATCCTAGATTTAGGAAACTGACCCTTAACAACACTCAGCAGATCAGCCATGCTGTGGAGAGCAGCCTTCTTTCCCCATCCACCATTATATCCAGCACCCCCATTGTACCCATTTACCAGATTATTTGTCCCAGCATGAATGAAGATAAGTTTTGGCTGGGAAGCCACATACCCCAAAAGCTTTTGCTTAATATGTACTATTTTTGCCCCGGGACAGACATCAACGGTTTCCCCATTCTCAGCACAAGGGGTACCCGCGTACCTCAACAAAGAGTCCCCAATCACCAGCACCCCCGCGGATGATAGACACCCAATTGAGTATGAATCAGAGCCGGCCTCTCCAGAAGTACAACAGACCCCCAAGTCAGCCTTACAAGCAACTACCTCAGTAACATTACTGCAAGATTTCATATTCATACAACTAGGCCTATGTTTAGCACCTTGTGTAACTGAGGTAACATTACCTTTGGAGGACTTTCTGTACTTATTATTTTTGGTATTTCTCTTCCGTTTAACATTCCATTTACCAGATACATTTCTTATTACACCAACTACGCCAGAGTTTACTTCCTCCTGGTCACCAGAACCTAATAATACATCATATGGATTTTTGTGGACAAAACTAGATTTTATTTGAGCTTGTATTCTATTGGACTTTAATTGTTTGCTATGATTGGGACCCACCCTTGTCCAAAGATTATCCTTAACCTTTGTTTTGTCTATTATAGAGTCACATTTACTATTACTAATGCTTTCAACTGAGCTACAGATTACAGCCTCATTTCGTTCCAGGCCTACCACAGGAATGTCAGAGGAGGTCCCCTTATTACTATTTACATTGACACCACTTGGGTGAGACACAAATATGTGAGAAGAAATACACCAATCATTGAAAGAAGTGTTACTTATCCTAACAGCACTACAATATCCAACTACAATCACATAGAACACTTAAAGTAACCGAATCCTGCGGTATCGAGTCACTACATTCCCATGATTTTTTTTGTATACCGTGCCGCTTCCAACTTGATTCCTGAACATGAGAACACTAAACATAATCTGAATCCTGCGGTATCGAGTCTTTACATTTCAATGATTCTCTTCTTTACATACAATGCCGCTTCCAACTTGATTCCTCAACATCGAAACAGAAACACATAGAACACTTAACGTAATCTGACTCCTGTGGTAACGGGTCACTATTTCGAATCGTGCGGTATCAAGTCACTGCATTTCCATGATTTTCTTCCTTACATACTACGCCGCTTCCAACTTGATTCCTCAACATAAACAAAAACATATAAAACACTTTACCTAATCCAAGTCCTACTTTATCGAGTCACTAGATTTCCATGATTCACCTCTTTACATAACATGCCACTTTTAACTTGATTCCTCAACATAAGAACAGAAAAATATAAAACACTTAACGAAATCAGAATCCTGCGGTATCGAATTTTTACATTTTCATGATTCTCTTTTTTTTATATACCATGCCACCTCCAACGTGATTCCTCAACATCAGAACACAAACACATAGAACACTTAACGTAATCTGAATCCTGCGGTATCGATTCACTACATTTTGAACAAATAGTGCTAATCGTCATCGTCTACCCTCGACCGCTGTCAACAATTGCGTGCAAGTGTGTGTATGTGTGTAGATGTATGTATAGATGTAGTATAGATATACCTGTAGATGGTATATAGATATGGGTAGATGTAGATCAATAGATTATATAATTTAAAGTTGAGTTTCTATATGTATTATTTTATATAGTTTTTTTTTGGTTAATTATATATCAATATACAGACAACACATACGAGGGTTTTGTATTTATTATAGTACTGCAGATAGTTTATATTTAGATAAATTATTAGGTTTTTTGTATTTTTTCCTGTTATGTCACAACTATAAAGTCAATAGTTATCCCAGGAGTACCTTTATTTTTACCCATCTTTAAGCAACAGTGCTTAATAAATTTGACAGGATTTAATAATGTGATGTATCGCCAAAACGTTAGGTACTACTTCGAGCAGCTAACGTTTTCCATCGTCAACTCCTTTCCGCCAGATGGGGCGCCCCCGGTTGTGTCTGAGCTTTACAATTTTCCCGAGGACCTGCTAAGACCTAACCTCGTGTTTTTCGTGAATTTCTCGGACCAGCTCATGTTCAAGCGGGTTACGACGAGAAGTCCTGCACATTGGAAACCGAGGTAGGTCCTTCAACTGATCACAGTAACCTGTTGTTAACCTGCTCCAACTTTAGCTTTAAAACTAATTGCTTCATACATAATTATGTAATCATTAGATTTTAATTTATATCAGCTAAAATAATGTAAAAATACCTTATTTAGTATCAAAGTTATTCTAAACCTAATCGACTGCTGGAAGCAATAACAGATATAGCTGCTATTATATAACCGTTTGTATAATTTTTTTGGAATGCGGTTAATTATTCTGTCGCTGAGACATCGTTTTCCAGAACATTTAGAAATGTTTATAGTTATTTTTTAGTGCTTACATTGCCTTTTATTATTAAATATGAATGAAAAACTGTCTGGGGTTCGAGATGAATTTCTTGTGATTAAATATAGTTATATATGTTCCTTTTTTTTAATGAAATTTACATTCTAAGATTACAAAAATATTTAAAACCATAATTATCTCAAAGTTGGTACTTCTCATATAGCGTGATTAGCATGCCTGGCATACCACGTTAATACTACATTAAGTTACAATCAGCTGTTTTATAATAATGAAAAATCAAAATCTGTTTTGTTGCAGCGACAATAATATGTACTTTAGTCACGGATTTTTAAAATTTCTGTCATTCATACACACAATACACACACTCACACACACAATTTTACAATCACGCCTCTTTCGTTCAACGCTAATGCAACCCACTTAGTACAGCAGAGTCAGTCTTCTAATTGGGCGGTCTCCAAGTCGAATACTAAATACTCGCCCGCATTGTAGAATGCTTGAGGCACCAAGAAGCGTTTGAGGCAGTTCTAAATAAATAGACATCGCGGAACATCACAGTGCATTCGATCTTTTTATAATGCAACACGAAAGAGACTTAATTGGGACATTGGGATGATATTTCATTAAAGTATGAATTATCTGAAGATATGATTGTACATTAACAAGATAAATTGGTTTAACATTGCAAAATATCAAAATCTTTCCTTAGAATTCATCAAGGAAAACATCTTTTATCAATTGAAAGATTATATGTCTCTTATTTACCTTTATCAACATTGGAGTCCAGAAATTTTGGAACAATTTAAAGATTTAGTCGATTGGAATAATATTATAGATCGTGGAGATTATCCTATGTGAGTTTTAAAAATTGAAAATTGAATAAAGAATAAAAATCCTGAATATGATTAATTTGATCAACAGTTTATTAATTAAATTCTTTATACAAACTTTTTAAAAGAGAGTAGAGTTAAAAAATAGTTTCCAATTAGAGATCAACATTTGAACGAACCAAATAAAAAAACTGAGTTTAATATTGATTTTGGAGATAATTTTTTCCTGTCTAAATTCCAGTATTATATATGTGGAACTTTAACTAAAAATATGGTTAAGCATATCTTGGAACAAATAATGTTAGATTAATTGACAATGTCGTACCGTTTTTGTTTTCCAAAATTTTAAGTAAGAAAACAAAACATATGATAAAAAGAAATTTAAAATTGTGGTCAGTTAGGTACAATTAAAAACCCCATTTCTTCTTCTAAAAGTGATGTATTTTCAAATAGTTTTTTTTATTAACTTTTAAATTTTGAAAATTTGAATTAGTTGGCAATTTATCACCTTTCGGGCTTAGGACTCTTTTAAAATGTAAATTTTCCCATCTATAAAGGTGGATTTTACATTAGTTCAGAAGAGCTGAAGATGATGATGCGGTATTAAAACAAAAAACTGGGAATGACATGCCAGTTGATCGAACAATTAACGAGTTTTTATTAGAGTTCCGATGATTGATGATACAATCACGAGTAAAATTCTGTTGATTGATGAAAAATACAAAAAGTCAAAAATTATGTTTATTTTTTAGTTGCAGGCAATGTGTTGAGCAAAAAAGTATGTCTGGAACAACTTATTCATTCGATATCACAAATATTTATAAAAATATTTTCAATCCTGAGTTTGTTATTATAGGTTTTAAAACCGATAGATTGAATAATCAGGAAAAAATCCTTTCAAATGCGATAGTTTGAATGTAAAACATATTAGAGTAAAATTGATTTTTTTCTTATTATCCAGATGAATTACAAACTTTAAGCATTTCCGGAGGTCTTTTCAGAATTATGCATCAGATGCATTAAGAATTTAAGAAAGTTTACTATAAAAATATGGAAGTTAATTCCAAAATGAATGTATACAATCCCAAAGAATTTAAAGCAAATAGGCCTATCTATGTTATTGATACAACGAAGAGTTTTACCAATATTTCTGGTTAAAAGGACGATATATCAATATGAATTTTAAAAATACTGTTACAGATGAGATTTGTCATGTTGTTTCTGGGAAATTTTTATCATACGATGGAATTAAGAATAATATTAGAGAAATTCAGTAAATGTTTAAAAATATTTTATAAACTATTCGTCAAATAATTTTTATATTTTGTACAAATGTCAAAGACACTTATAGACGTACTTATGTTTAATTTAAAAGAATATCTCAAGAAATGGGGATGGTGTAAGAAAAATCTCTTTCAAGGTCATCTTAAGATTTGAACCGGAAGTGATGATTAAAAAACACATTAATATTTACTGATGCTATGTACAAAACTGCATCAAAAAGCTCAAATAATTCTTGAGATATAAGTTTTAAAACAATGGATGATTAAATTTGATTTTGAAAATATGGTTATTTTCGTGAAATATTAAGTAGAACTCACTTGTTTTTGAAGTTTTAGAGTTTTCAAATTTTTCCATGAATATTACCAAATAGGGGATGACTTCATCCTCATGGATAAGTTAAGTTGAAAGCGTTAAATATTTAGTACATGTGTACCAAATTTCATTTAAATCAGTTAAGAAGTTTTTTAGCTACGAGTTTTGATAGAAATTATGAATTTTTTCAGGGAATATTCAACAAAGGAGAAATTTCATTTTAGAATGAAGATAGTACTACTTGTAATACTTAAAGTGTATTCTTCCGTAACTAAAATTTCGGTAACATAGATTGTTTACTATTCCGTTTTCAAGAATGAAATTTATGTTATCGTAAACTTTTATAAGTTTTTTTATTAAAATGAGAGACAATTTTACATATTTGAATATAAATAAAAAATGTTATTTGTTTATTTCAAATTATGTTTATAAATGTTTTGTAAAATTAGTAGTTCTCGAGTGGCCATTGTATTTGTTGACATTGTATATATACATCTGAGCTACGGCTTCGCTCTTAGCAAGGTTGCTTTGGGTACTATTTGATAGGAAGTGGCCATACGTAATACACAGTACACAACAGCTAGTGCGCATTGGTAAAACCATTGCTCTATTCTGTGTTCTCTCTTCTCTCCTATAGCCTGAAATAAAGATCCTAGCCTATAAACGGCAGAAGTGATCGTGTTATAGGCGCAAAAGAGAGAATACGAGATGAAATACATTAAAGCAATGGTTTTGCACTTTTTACTTTGAATTTTCAAACTTCACAGATTTACCCTTTGCTTTCATTTAAATAAGACTGTGATATAGAAATTTGCATCGCAATTTTACAATGAGTTCAAACATTTTATCTATTTTTTTTTATCTTAATAATCTTCATTTTAATTGATTAAATTCATATTTTTTTTATTCTATTTAAAACAACAAAAATACAAAAGTATTGTTGTCTTCCATAATAATCCTTGAAATCGTAAACATAATATCCTAAATAGTTGTACAGTATAATAAAATCATTGGTATTTATCACAGTATGTTGTCGTACTGTCGTACTGTATTTATCACAGTAAACACACAAATTTGTGATAAGAAGATTTATTTCTCGGTGGATTTGTAACAAAGTTGTTTTCTATATAAATAAACGAATATTATAGGATAAACTGTTATAATTGTTCAGAGAGAGGAGAAATTATTGATAAATATATATAGTTTGTAAAAATTAATATTGTATGAAAGGCCAAAACCAAGGAAAAGAAAAAAGATGACAAATTTTCATAATCTGCTTAGAAATGTTCAATATAGACATGATAAACAAACAGAATTTATCAAAGAATTTAGAAATAAGAATGAAAAGTTTGAATTTAATTTTTAAGATATTGAAAAATAAATAGGCCTATATTATTTGAAGAATATATCAGATTTGTTGGTGTAAATAAACATATTTATTATAAGAAGATAAAACCTATGATTTTTCACTATTTAGATATAAAATTTGATTACGATATCAAACCAGAAATGTTTTATAATTTCATAGTACATTTTAAGAAAAGACTTGAAGAATATCTTGATCAAGATAATTATGAATATTAAAAAAAAGTTTTATTAGGCACCATTGTGCATTCTATAATTCGAGTATAGAAGACATAAATGTTTGTAGCATTTTTTTCAAATAATTATTTTTTTAAATAAATATTTTTCTTAACAAATTTTGGAGTTTTTAAAAGATAAATAAAGTAGGTGATCTGAGTGACAACGAATACAAGAAACTAGCTCATTTAGAAGTAAAAAGGAAGTAAACAATTTTAAATTTAGAGAAAATAAAACACAAATTCGGGTTTACAATTATTGCGGAGTTAGAAGACTGCAACATTTTTAAAAAGCTTTTTCTTATAAGATTGTTTCAGTTTTTGGACAAATGCAATCAGCTCTGAAGTGAACAATTTGGATTCAGGTAGGACAAATCGACAATAGGCGCAGTCGTGAATCTTGTCGATATGGTTGTAGAGGGGATTAAATGTCGTAACCACACAATTGGTGTTTTCTTAGACCTTTCCAAAGCATTCGACTGCGTTGACTACGGTACACTGCTTGACAAACTTGAGTCTCACTGTATTCGAGGTTTGCCTCTTAATAAGCTCTATTCTAAATCACAGATCTCAAGTTGTCCAGATAACTAGTAAGTCGTCCAAAGCATCCATCCTCAGTCATGCGCTTTTCCTGCTTTACGTCAACGATATAAAATCATCGCTTCTGTATGGAAAATTAGTGCAGCTTGCCGACGATACGACTCTCTTTTTCAATGCAATATCAAGCGAAGTTTTAGATCAACAGGCTTTTGTTGACATCAACAATTACACATTTGTTGACAGCCTCAATTTTACAACAAACTCCTCAAAAACCAACGTTTTGAATTTTGCCTTGCGCACTGCAGGCAACCAGTGTGGGCCTGCCATTTGTTAGATGATTCCACACTGGAAGAAGTCAGATCTTAAAGACTCCTAGGAATGTACCTTGATCGAGGGCTGACTTGGAATGAGCATATTAACTATGTTTGCGCCAAAGTCTGCTCAGAAAGTTTTGTTCTGAGATATTTAGCCAAATACTGCCCTAGTCAGGTACTGATTACGGCGTATTATGGACTGAACTGGCTTACGGAGTGGTCCTTTGGAGAGCTTGCGCAAATACACAGTTTAAAAGAGCATTCAGACTCAAAAAAAGCAATTCGAATAATTGCCAAAATCAAATGTAGAGAGTCGTGTAGGGAAGCTTTCAAGAAATTGCAGCTGTTGACTCTGCTGTGCCTCTAAATTTTCGAAACTGCTTTGTATAAGTAAATGTGCATTAACCAGAGACCGAGACATACACATGTATGAGACACGTGGCAGAGCTACTAACGAACTGTGAGGCACGGAGCGGTGGTTTATGAACGCCTGCCCTCGCAGGCGGGTGTTCATTTCCTCAACAGACTGCCCAATTCAATTAAAGATGCTCCAACACCTAAGGCGTTAAAGACTCGCCTTAAACGCTGCTTGGTGTCACAAGCATTCTATAATTATTGCAGGTGAGTGTTTGGCATTCGACTGGGAGACCGCCCAATTAGAAGACTGACTCCGCTGTACTAAGTGGGTTGCATTGGCGATGAATGAAAGAGGCGTAACTGTGAAACTGTATGTGTGAATGTGAATTATTGTACGCAATTCAGAAATTTTAAAACCCCATGACGTGTGCCATACAATGTAAAAATTGTCGCTGCAATAAAAAAGATTTGATTTATTTGACATAAGATATCACTAGTTATCATCTTTCGGTACCGATGGCTAGACAATACTTTACTTATAAACTAAATCAGTCTACTTTATACTTGTTTCAATTGAATACTGCGGAATTGTGCTATTACATTTAATTAAAACAAAAAGCAAGGAACGATTAAAAATAAGTAATAATATTAGTATGTTCTTATTATCTATCCCAATTCATCGAACAACTACCTTTAGCAAATCGTTTACAGTTTCTGCCTGTCGATTGTGGAATGCTTTACCTGTTAACATCAGAGCCATCGATAAGCGCGCTCGCTTTGGGGCGGAGGTCAGGGCCTTGATGCTGGGGGCTCAGGGGATATAGCCGTTGGCGGCTTTTGTGTGCGGTACTTAGGGCAATTGCATGCAAGTTGAATGAATGCGAGTGTGTGTCTTGCGATATTATTGTAAATGTGTATATAGTTACATTAATTATTGATGATTGTTTTGATTTTAAGATTCATTTAATATGTAATGTAAATAAATAGACTGTTTTAGTTATAAATGTATATATATATATATATATATATATATATATATATATTAGTTTAATTTTTATGAGGTTAAGTGGTAGAGAGGACTTTATAGTCCTAACTTCGCCTCTAACAAAGTCATTTTTCATTTCATTTCTTTTCTGTAGGTTATTGTGTCTGCTATGAGAATAAATAGTAATTTTTATCAGCAAAATAAATTTATCATGGGGTTTAATTTATCCTGGAGATTATCTAGGCATACCAGAGATGTTCGGGGGGAGGGTTGTTACCGGGGGTTAAAAGAGCAAACAGATCTTTTCTAGAGGGGTTTGTGTCTGTTATATCTAATATATCGGAAGGGCTTTTTTTATCAAAGTGCTTTTTATGTGGTGCTGAACATAACGGAAGAGGTCAAGTTTTACCAGAGGAATAAATCCATAGAGGTTTATATTGAGTGTGTAGTACAAATATTTGTATTGGTTGTAAGCTAAGTGAGAAGAGCTTTTCGGGTTAATAAGCTCTATGTCGCTATCTACTGTGGTTATATTGAAGTGATGCCTTTGGAATGTTTGGTAACCTAAAATACCTGTGTCTCTATCTACGATTTCCAAAGTTTTTTTTTTTTTATTTTAAGAGCGTTTTTTATATTAACAGTAATAGAATGTTACTACAGAATGTTCGTTATTGCGTGAAACAGTTTCTCAATGACAAGTTTTTAAACATCCCCACAAACCTATAATTAATTATAAAATAATCTCCAAATTTTCAGCTTAGTACTAAACATAAGTTTGTTTTTATTTTACTTGATACTTGAATAATTTCATAATTTGATTATAGTGCTGATTTAAAACGACAACACTTGTTTGCATGAGAATAACTATCTACAGGTCGATGCAGTTTCGACACTCAATCGTCATCCAAGACGCGAGCAGGTTTCTTCAAAATACGGCCTTTTCCATTTACAACTACATATTCGATCAACGCTTGTTTGCAGGACAGTAAACCTCTACAGGTTGATGCAGTCTCGACACCCAATCGTCATCCAATAGGCAATCAGGTTTCCTCGAGACACGACCTTTTCTATTTAAAACTACATACTCAACGCTTGTTTGCAGGACAGTAAACCTCTACAGGTTGATGCAGTCTCAACACCCAATAGTCATCTAATAGGCAATCAGGTTTCCTCGAGATACGACCTTTTCTATTTACAACCACATACTCTTGTTTGCAGGACAGTAAACCTCTACAGGTTGATGCAGTCTCAACACCCAATAGTCATCTAATAGGCAATCAGGTTTCCTCGAGATACGACCTTTTCTATTTACAAACCATTCATACTCTTGTTTGCAGGACAGTAAACCTCTACAGGTTGATGCAGTCTCGACACCCAATCGTCATAAAAATAGGCAATCAGGTTTCCTCGAGATACGACCTTTTCTATTTACAACCACATGCTCTTGTTTGAAGGACAGTAAACCTCTACAGGTTGATGCAGTCTCGACACTCATTCGTCATCCAAAACGCGAGCAGGTTTCCTCAAGATACGGCCTTTTCCATTTGCAACTACATATTCGATCAACGCTTGTTTGCAGGACAGTAAACCTCTACAGGTTGATGCAGTCTCAACACCCAATAGTCATCTAATAGGCAATCAGGTTTCCTCGAGATACGACCTTTTCTATTTACAATCACATATTCGATCAACGCTTGTTTGTAGGACAGTAAACCTCTACAGGTTGATGCAGTCTCGACACTCAATCGTCATCCTATAGGCAATCAGGTTTCCTCGAGATACGGCCTTTTCCATTTACAACTACATATTCGATCAACGCTTGTTTGCAGTACAGTAAACCTCTACAGGTTGATGCAGTCTCTACACCCAATAGTCATCTAATAGGCAATCAGGTTTCCTCGAGATACGACCTTTTCTATTTACAACCACATACTCTTGTTTGCAGGACAGTAAACCTCTACAGGTTGATGCAGTCTCAACGCCCAATAGTCATCTAATAGGCAATCAGGTTTCCTCGAGATACGACCTTTTCTATTTACAACCACATACTCTTGTTTGCAGGGCAGTAAACCTCTACAGGTTGATGCAGTCTCGACACTCAATCGTCATCCAAGAGGCGATCAGGTTTCCTCGAGATACGACCTTTTCTATTTACAACCACATACTCTTGTTTGCAGGACAGTAAACCTCTACAGGTTGATGCAGTCTCGACACCCAATCGTCATCAAATAGGCAATCAGGTTTCCTCGAGATACGACCTTTTCTATTTACAACCACATGCTCTTATTTGAAGGACAGTAAACCTCTACAGGTTGATGCAGTCTCAACACCGAATCGGCATCCAATAGGCAATCAGGTTTCCTCTAGATACGGCCTTTTTCCATTTACAACTACATATTCGATCAACGCTTGTTTGCAGGACAGTAAACCTCTACAGGTTGATGCAGTCTCGACACCCAATCGTCATCCAAGACGCGAGCAGGTTTCTTCGAGATACGGCCTTTTCCATTTACAACTACATATTCGATCAACGCTTGTTTGCAGGACAGTAAACCTCTACAGGTTGATGCAGTCTCAACACCCAATAGTCATCTAATAGGCAATCAGGTTTCCTCGAGATACGACCTTTTCTATTTACAACCACATACTCTTGTTTGCAGGACAGTAAACCTCTACAGGTTGATGCAGTCTCGACACTCAATCGTCATCCAAGAGGCGATCAGGTTTCCTCGAGATACGACCTTTTCTATTTACAACCACATACTCTTGTTTGTAGGACAGTAAACCTCTACAGGTTGATGCAGTCTCGACACTCAATCGTCATCCAAGACGCGAGCAGGTTTCCTCGAGATACGACCTTTTCTATTTACAACTGCACATACCCGATCTTGGTTGCTGGTCAGTAAACCTCTACAGGTTGAAGCAGTCTCGACACTCAATCGTCATCCAAGAGGCGAGCAGGTTTCCTCGAGATACGGCCTTTTCCATTTACAACTACATATTCGATCAACGCTTGGTTGCAGGACAGTAAACCTCTACAGGTTGATGCAGTCTCAACACCGAATCGGCATCCAATAGGCAATCAGGTTTCCTCTAGATACGGCCTTTTCCATTTACAACTACATATTCGATCAACGCTTGTTTGCAGGACAGTAAACCTCTACAGGTTGATGCAGTCTCGACACCCAATCGTCATCCAAGACGCGAGCAGGTTTCTTCGAGATACGGCCTTTTCCATTTACAACTACATATTCGATCAACGCTTGTTTGCAGGACAGTAAACCTCTACAGGTTGATGCAGTCTCAACACCCAATCGTCATCCAATAGGCAATCAGGTTTCCTCGAGATACGACCTTTTCTATTTACAACCACATACTCTTGTTTGCAGGACAGTAAACCTCTACAGGTTGATGCAGTCTCGACACCCAATCGTCATCAAATAGGCAATCAGGTTTCCTCGAGATACGACCTTTTCTATTTACAACCACATGCTCTTGTTTGAAGGACAGTAAACCTCTACAGGTTGATGCATTCTCGACACCCAATCGTCATCCAAGACGCGAGCAGGTTTCCTCGAGATACGGCATTTTCCATTTACAACTACATATTCGATCAACGCTTGGTTGCAGGACAGTAAACCTCTACATGTTGATGCAGTCTCAACACCGAATCGGCATCCAATAGGCAATCAGGTTTCCTCTAGATACGGCCTTTTCCATTTACAACTACATATTCGATCAACGCTTGTTTGCAGGACAGTAAACCTCTACAGGTTGATGCAGTCTCAACACCGAATCGGCATCCAATAGGCAATCAGGTTTCCTCTAGATACGGCCTTTTCCATTTACAACTACATATTCGATCAACGCTTGTTTGCAGGACAGTAAACCTCTACAGGTTGATGCAGTCTCGACACCCAATCGTCATCCAAGAGGCGAGCAGATTTCCTCGAGATACGGCCTTTTCCATTTACAACTACATACTCGATCATCTCCGTCATCGTGACGGGAAGTGGCACCATGAGCCTCCCGGCAATAAATGCACCGTGCATCTTTCAATCAGTCACCTTCCGACCACATATAAATATAACTTGTACTATCCACCCACAGAAGTAACTGACGTGGCCGTCATGTGAGCCGTCATTCCTGTACTTCTCACGCTGCAAAGGAGTTACAAGAATCGTAAGCTTTCATTTGCTGAAAAATGATTCATTTTGCAGCAACTAACAAGTATCATGAAACTAGTTGTGATATTTATCCACTTTTCAATTAGTAATTAAAAACGCTTCACTGTAATTAAATAATACTCGTGTTTATTACTATTTACCTTAAGTTAGCATACCAATAATAAGAGTATAAAATAAACACAATTTCAAAGTAATGATAAACTCAACTTCTGAAAAAATGTATCCAATAAAAGGTTTTTCTTTTGATGACGTTTTAATTCAGTATGAAATTTATGTTAATATTATCTTTGTAATGCTTGATAAGCTTTTAATAAATTTCAGAATTAAATTGTGTCGTGGTGGACTCTGTTGTAGGCAATTTAATTTGCCGAGTACATTTCATATTGAGCATTTTTTTTGTGTCTCCAAGTTTTCGCATCGAGACAAGTATAGTACTGATATCTTATTGGACAAAAATTTACACCACCGTGTTGCTGGCGTCTTGTGGGGCCAGAATAAGCATACTTGTCTACAGCCTGATACGGAACAGGCTCGTGCCTGTCTCGGCAATTTTGTGCTTATCACGTACACATATTGTCAATCATTCTGCTTTATTACACTGAATAGCTCCTACTAAATTGTTTATTTCTCATTGACATTTACAAGTATGAAGAATAGTCAGTACCACTATACATATTGCAACTAAATAATAAGTATGTTTATTGTATGTGTATAACCAGGGACAGTCTGAGAGCGAAATACGATGTGTGCTAAAGTGATCATTGGCGCACCCGTGTTAATAGGTGTGATGTAGTGAAATTGTGTAAATAGCTAACTCTTAAACTGATTCTTCTACATTAATTATGTGTTCGACAGGTAAAAAATATTAAAACCTGCTCTATGATTATAGAATTTTTTCATTTATTACTCAGTAAAAATATCTAAATCTAAACAAAATAAGCACGATCTAAATCTCTTCAATAATGAAAAATTGAAAAAATATAGCACAAAAATGTTCTCTTAGAAAAGTTGATTCATCACGCAAAATCTTTAATGAAACATATTGAAAAGACTCGAAAACATTCAGATCGTCTTGGTTTAAGAAGTAACAGATATATTCAAGACTTCCCACTTAAGAATGGTTTAATGATTTCTACAAAATGTCGAAAAACAATTGATTGATGAATTACACGAGCTCTTCGAGCTCCTAAAATCTTTTTCCACTTTCAAAGGAAAATATCATTAATGTTGAAGCATCATCATCTAATAAAGGATACTTTATGGAATTTATTCTATCTAATTTAGATGAAACAGTTGTTGATATTTCTTCATATTAAAAATCTCAAAGAGATAAGATTGAGAATCTGATTGAAAAACATGTTAAAGACAATACAAAATATTAAGGGTCAGTTATGTTTAGCGTAGTGAATATGAAAGAAAATTAATAAATGAAGATAGACACACTACAACAATGTATTTTCATTTAAGGCTGAAGATTTATTTAATGTTGATGATTTTATTTCGAGTCAATTTGAAAAAATAATATGGTGCGTGAGCGAAATAATCAACCAATTGTAGGATCTGGATGGACTATGATGGGATGCAATCAAACAATTTTAATACTTAACAAACGTAATTCTCTGAATGCTGGATCATATATTGAATTAACACTATAAATTTAAAATAGAAAAGCTTATATTAATTTTAAAATTATCATGATCAATTTTGTTTTATTTATGGAATTAGATGTGCTGTAGATAAACCGAAAGGGCATCCTGAAAAATTAAACAGTATCAGATTTATTTAAGAGATGAACTATTTTATGTATTGAATTATTCATTTTCAATTAAAAGATGTTAAAGGCTAAAAAAATAAGTTTTGATCCAAAATACAGATATCCTAAAATGTCTATAAATGTTCATACTTATGATGAAAACATATTATTCCAATGCAAATATCAGAAGTTTATAATGCTGAATTGAACGTTGATTTATTGTATTTGAATCTAAATTATAAATCTCATTATGTTTTGATAAAAGATTTAAATAGATTAGTGAATTCTCAGTTTACCTAAACATAAAGAAAGGAAATTTTCTGTAGAAGATGTTTATCATTTTTTAACAATTCTGTAGATTTAACAGATCATTTAGAAAGTTGTAAGCAACATGAACTTTGTAAACCAATTATGCAATATCCAGGTCAAAACCACTAAATTTACTAATTTTCAAAATAAATTTTCCTCATCTTTATGTTATTTATATGGATTTTGAAAGCATATTAGAGAAAATTCCAACATGTAAGAATAATCAACAAAAATTCGACAAACAACTAATATTCAGAAGCATATTCCTTATGATATCACTATATATTTAGTGTTAAATTTAACAATCAAAATGTACAAACCGATATGTTACAGAGCAAAAAAATGAAGAAGATTTGCCAAATGTTCCAGTAAAACAGTTTGAAGTGCTTAGTATCTATGAAATTGACACACGAAGAAGACATTTCATATAAAAATTCAAATCTTTGCCACATTTTGAAAAAAAGATTTCGTATCAAGACACAGAAAAAGTACCAAGTTCAAGTTCAAAAAATCCTTTATTCGTTGTAATACAGAACAACAGTCTACATCAATCATTTCCCAAATGCACCACGTTACGGCGCGTGCGGGAATACAGTTGACCATATTAATTTAATTATTATGCTAATTGTCTTTTGACAGCAGTCTTTTGTCACTAAATATTTCATATGTTTGTTTATACAAACAAATTAACTTATTATTATAATATTGTTATTTGTTTTTTATGTTTGTGTTTGTGTCATGTATGTGGTTGCTGTTACATTGTTGTTGTTTTGCTGTTATAGTGTTGTTAATTGTATTGTTATGAATTTATATTATTATTTGTATTTATTGTTATGAATTTGATATTTATTATTTTGTTGTTATTTACTTTGTTTATGGTTTCATTGTATATTATATGACATTATAAAACATAAATAACTTATCATTTAAATGTGTTCTTTTTTTCAATATACAACCTGAACCATAAACAAAGTAAATAACAACAAAATAATAAATATCAAAAAATATAACAATAACAATAAATTAATACAAATAATAATATAAATTCATAACAATATAAATTAACAACACTATAACAGCAAAACAACAACAATGTAACAGCAACCACAACATGACACAAACACAAACATAAAAAACAAATAACAATATTATAATAATAAGTTAATTTGTTTGTATAAACAAACATTACATATGAACAAATTCTAACAGTTTCATTTTTACTTTGTGTTTTTTCTCAAAGATAATATCATTCCCACAAATTATTATAAACTTGTTATAATTGGCCGGGCCCATGTTATAAAAGATTTATGCCCGATGATTGGTATGATGATACATTTGAGAAATGCAAAGAAAATTGTCATTTGACAGGACAATTTCGAGGAACAGCTTATATAATTTGTAATCTGAATCTAAAATTTTCACAAAATATTCTAGTTTTCTGTTACAATATGTCAAATTATGAGACTCGTTTTTACATAAAAGAATTGGCCAAACTATATGGAAATGTTGATTTGATTGCAAACACAGATGAAAAGTGTATAAATTATTCAGTAAATTCTGGATATAGGTTTGAGTTTGACAATGATAAGCCAAGAAAATTCATCAAGTTTTCATTTGTAGACACATTTTAGATTTATAGCATCATCTATAAGTTAGCTAAAAATCTCAAGAAAGAATATTTCAAACATAATAATCATTTTATTCAAGAAGAACGAATATTGAATGAAATTCTAAAAAGACAGTCAAATGACGAAGAAGAAATCTTTAAAATTCTATCAAGTAAAGGTATATTTCCTTATGAATTTATCGATAGTATTAAAAAACTAGATTAAAAATAAAAATGGAATACTAGAGTTCTAAACAATCTTGACAGATGAAATAATATCTAAGAGAGATTACCAATATTACTTAAATCTATGGAATAAAGGAGAAAAATTTAGGAAATTACTCTGATATCATTCAGGATGTTCTATTACTTACAGATATTTTTGAGAATTTTATAAAGATTTGTTTGAACGGCTTTAAACCTGATCTATCACATTATCTAATTACACCAAGTCTTGCTTGAGATGCAATGCTAAAATTAACAAAAATAGAATTACAATTGATTCGTGATTATATGTATTTAATGATTGAAAAAGGAATCAGAGGTGGAATTTCTCAATGTATCAAATGATATGTCAAACCAAATAACAAATATTTGAAACATTTCGATAAGACAAAACTAGAAAATGTGTAGATCTACTTTGTGTAGATGCGAATAATCTATATCGTTGGGTATTATCGCAAAAATGACCCAGTAGTGACGATATAATGTGGATTGACCCAAAAAAATATACAAAAGAAGAATGGAAAGAAATCTTACTGGTGACGAATCTTATGGTTATATTCTCAAAGTTGATCTGAATTATCCAACAAATTCACATGAAAATCTTAAAGATTTACCTCTTTCTCCAGAAAATTATAAAAACAAGTTGAGTACAACTCTTCTGAACAAAACTGAATATGTTGTTCATTTAATACATTTAAAATTATGTCTAGAACATGGATGGTGACAAAATATGTGAATAGAGTTATTGCATTTGTATGTATCATTTATAGAGAAAAAATACAAAAACCAGAAAGTAAAAAGTATATCAACTAAACCCGGTCTCCCCTAAGGAGTTAAAAAATAAAGAATTGAATGATGTTTTGAGGCAATATTTTAGATTTATCATAATGAAAACGATGAGAAATCTAGTATTGTAGAGAGATATATCAGAACTCAAAATGAGAAGATAAAAGTTTCTTTGAGATGAATAAAAACTATAAATGGATTGATATTCTTCGAAAAATTGTAAATAATTATAATAATACTGTTCACAGCACAATAAAGGTGAAGCCAAAAGATGGAGATAAAGATAAAGAAAAAGAGTTATTAGAAACAGTTTTTAAGTATGCTCTACCTGAAATTCACACAAAGATTAAATTAAAAATTAATGATAGGCTAAGGATTTTTAGTAAAAAAGCAAACTTTTGCAAACAAGAACAATTTGTCAAGAGGTATATATAATTTATCAAATTAATAATACAAATCTAGTAGCTTATAGTATAAAAGGATTTAAGTAAAGAAGAAATAACTGGAAGCTTTTATGACTATGAGTTAAAAAGACAAAATTATAACAACTATTTTCTATATAAATGGGAGCTCAAAAGATATGTTCCATGTGTACAAAAATATAAAAAATATAGAGTATTTTTTCTAAAAATAAGAGTATAAAAGACGGATTATACTGTTATTGGAAGTATTGTGATTACAAATATGAACGAGAAATCCCAATAATATTATAAATGTGAAGGTTTGAATGTTTGGATATTTGGATGTTTGGATGTTTGGAGGTTTGTCCTCGAATCACAACGAAACTGCTATACGGATTGTGCTGAAATTTGGAACAGGTATACCTTTTAGTCTGAATTAACGTTTAGAGTACTTTTTACCACCCATAACACATTCATTTCACCAAATAAAGTCGAATTCAAATTGAAAAATTAGTTTGTTTACATTCGAATGTTATGATAAGAACGAAACTTATTTTGACTGCTGTTGACTGCTCTACAAACTTTCTTAAACATCTGTTTACATTTGAATTTTATCAATAATAAGTAAACAGTGCTTGATCGGTAGTGTAATGGAGATAGTAAATAAAACATTAATATATAAATTTTACACCAGATTGCGCCAGTGACGAATTAAAATCATCTAATGCATTAAATACTGTTATAAAACTAACCTTAATGAACAAAGCTATGAATGTTTTCACATAAGTTACTTTAAACTGGCGGGCTTCCTTGACATTATGATATTACATTTTAAGAATGGCTTACAGAAAACCAAAGAAATGAATACCAACATACCTTAATGATTCATTCTTTATTTATTTATTTATTCATACATACGGCAATCGCCATTTTACAAAAATGTTTACAACATAGTGTTCGAAATATTGATAGTACACTTTTTATGCATAGTCACTTACATGCGATATTAGTACTACTGGACTAGCCATGGTTACAGAACAATTGAATATGGTATACATTTAAAGTTCATAAAATAGAACATCAAAGACAAGATACAAAAAAGATAACAATGGTCAACGAGATGATTATATAATAATGTACATGCTAAGTGTATGCAACTTGTGCATCAAAGACAAATTGCAAACAAGGCAACAAGATAATAACTACATGATTCATGCTAAGCGTGTGCTAACTCTAGTGCATGGGTCAATATACAACAAGACAAAAATCAACAAGACAACCACATGCTAATACTAAATACTATAAGTGCTATAAGTACATGCTATAGGCGTGTGCTGACGGTATAAACTATGAAAATTTAACAATGAAATGACAAAACAACATAGAACAAAAATAAACAATATAAAAAAATACTAGCAGGGATGAGCAACCAAAGGTAGATTCTTGCTTTCAATGTTCACCATGCTCAGACACCCAAGAGAAGACCCTCCTCCGAAACACCAGCATGGATGCGCCAAAGAATTCCAACTGGTGGGCAGCATTTCCCAAACGCAGCAGACGTGGAATTACACTCTGGTAGGCGTAGACAGTCCGGTGTGAGTGCTTGGAGAAAGGCTGCAGAAGGTGGGTTGCGGCAGGTACATGGAGGTCTATGTGACGCAGGAGCTCAGGGCAATCAACCAAACTATTGACAATCTTGAATAGAAATATAAGGTCAAGAGCCACTCTTCTAGATGAAAGCGAAAGGATCGGGTGTTGGCTTGCAACAATCTGTATATCAACATCAGGATAACGGACGCCACTTCTAACTCCTACCAATCGCAGAAAACGTCTCTGAACTTTATTTAGATGGTCGCAATGTCCAATCTGGTGTGGAGCCCAGACAGTAGAACCATATTCAACAATGGGACGAACAAGAGTCAAGTAGAGGGTCTTCAATGTTGCATTAGATAGGACGTTTCTTGATGTTCGGGAAATGACCCTAGAACACAATTGGCTTTAGCACAAGTCTTGGTGATATGTATACCTGGATCCAAGGATGGTACCATGTACAACCCCACGTCCTTTATAACTGTCACTCTATCCAGTTACAAGCCATACAAAGAGAAGTCAAAGTGCAGCAAAGTTTCTGATCTTCCAAATGACATTACTTGACATTTATGAGCTTTCAGTTGCATAGCATTCCTATCACACCACTGTTCTATCCTAAGCAGATCCTCCTGGAGCTCATGTTGTTGATGGATTGAAGTCACCTCCTTGAAGATTTTAACATCATCGGCAAATAGAAGAAAGTTGCCTGCTAGTGACTCCCCGATATCGTTTATGAATAGGCCAAATAGAAAAGGACCGAGGAGGTACCCTTGAGGCACACCCGACGTTACGCTCACAACATTCTTGGAGAGTGATAACGCAAATTTGACTTGAGGGGTTCTGCCACTGAGATAGCTTTGCATCCACAGAAGAAGAGGCCCAATAATTCCGTATGCCCTCAATTTAGCTATCAGATGGCTATGGCTGACCCTGTCGAATGCCTTAGCAAAATCCAAATACAGGCAGTCAACTTGGTGGAAACGAGAGAAGGAGGAAACAACATAGTCACTGAAGACACAAAGATTGGTGGTCGTTGATTTTCCAGGGCGAAAACCATGCTGCTGTAGGATGAAGACACTCTTGAATTTAAAGGATAATACGTCCAGGATCAAACCTTCAAAAATCTTGGCAAACACAGACTGAATCACAATAGGACGGTAATTTGTTACTTTAGATGTAGATCTAGATTTATGAACTGGTACAAGATAACGAGGCTTCAACGAGTTCGGAAAAGAGCCATTACGCAGCAGCCTGCTGAGATAAACAGCTAGGTGAGGAGCCAAAAGATCACTGCATGACTTCACAACGGCCGGAGTTATGCCATCCGGTCCAGGTCCCTTGGAGGCATCAAGGTCCTGTAGTTTTCTTTCAATCTCAGTGGCCGAGAAAAAACAGGACGAAACATTGGTGTTGGATTCATAATTGTAATCAGTATAACAGTCAGTATGTGGAGTGTAGACGGTTGAGAAGTAATCAGAGAATAAGTCACAACATACCCTGGGGTTCATCAGCTGAGAATAAGCCATATTGAAGTCGGCTGGGTACAGTGTTAGCCTTACTTCAGGACTTCATATGACCCCAGAAGGATCGGGGGTTTTCCTTTATGCTATTGTTGACAGTAACAAAAACTCCTGTTGGCATGCGCTGGCAAGAGTTTTGCACTGTCGCCTGACCACTCTGAAAGCTTCATAATCACAGTCTAGAAGAGAAGTTTTGTAGTTTCGGTAGAGTAGTTTCTTCCGTGAAATCAATTGTCTAAGTTCCCGGGTAACCCATCGAGGGTAAGTAGACCCGTTCTTTCTTCTTACAGGTGAATTGGTCTTTATAGAACTATCCATATTCAAACAGAAACTGTTGAAGGAGGCTTCAATGTCCGGACAGCTGGGATCAGGGTTATTCAGGGACGCAGAGCCAGGCTCTGACATTGTCGATGGTACACTGTCTGAGATCATGGAAAAACACATCACAATTATCAACACCAGAACAGCCAAAAAGTAACTTAAATTCCAGTGCCGGGTGGAAGGCCTCATAAAGTACAGGATCAGAGGCAGCCGTAATATTAATCTCTTTATCCGTTGAAAAAACTAGATCCAGCAGAACTCCTCTTGAGTTTAGAATGGTGTTGTGCTGCCGCAGACTTAGGAAATTAATCAGGTCAAACATACTCTCGACTGCAGCATTCCCCGGAGGTTGAAAGTGTAAAGACCAGTCCACCTGTGGCACATTGAAGTCGCCAGCAATAACAATCCTGGTGTCAGGTTCACAAGAACCACACACTTCCTCAACTAAGTCATTGAAAGTTGAAAATACATTGGCTGGAGATTGAGGGGGGATATATACTCCACCAAGGACAGTAGAAGATCCGAGCGGTGACGAACAAACATTCGATGTTATCGATAGAAGACGGCATTTCAAAGGAAGGGTACAAATTTGATACAGCAATCATAACACCGCCACCCGATTCCTTGGTACTGCTCACAGAAGAGCGATCCTTGCGATAGACACAATAGTTGTTGAGACCAAGTTCTGGAGCAAGTATTTCAGAGGATAAATTTCTCTCTGTAAGTATGATGACATCATGAACACAGGAACAGATTGACTCTCTTAGAAGCTGCAATTTTGTGCGGAGACCATTCACGTTCTGATAATATACACCAATACGCCGAGTAGAACCCGGCCTAATTAGTTTTTTAGCACAATTGACACAATTGAGGGAACTCCATTCCTGTACTTTATTGTAAGATTCCCTTCACCTTTCTTAATCCGGCTATCAAGTTCAGCTCTTAGGAAATTTAAGTACTGTCGTTCCTTATTGGTCCTATCACGAGAGACTCCAACACTTGAGAACTTACTGTTGCCATCCATCAGCTTAGCCTCAACAAACTCGTTTAAAAACGAAGCCGCATCTGAAGTTGATCTGAAGACAAGTTTAAGAAGGCGAGATTTATTAGACACAGGCTTCCCAATCCGATAGAGTTTTCGGAGTTATCCAGGTTTGTTCCATAACCGATAGCCTGTGCCAGTTCCAGGACATAGACCCTGTCATGGCGTATCCTGCTATCCACTTCCCTGCTCTTGCTCTCAGGCAGGTTATAAACAATCAGGTTATTGGCTCTCTTACTACGATCTTCAATCTCACTATAAAACTCTTCAAAGGAACCAGCTGACGGAGTCTCTCGATCTTCCAAAGATTGAATTCTTCCATCAAGATCATCTACACGTGATTCAATACTAGCTAAGCGAGAATCAAAGCTCTCTCTCAGTTTTTCAATGCCACTGTGTAACGAATTGACATCATCCTTGGTCGCCATGTTATCAATTTTAGAGGGCAGTGAAGATAGAGCGTTAACATTAGTTGTGAGTTCTGTTTTTTTCAGTAAGCAGGCTTAACTGATTCAAGAGGACAGTTTGGGGTTTATTTTCAGCTTTTAAGCAGTCTGCTCTTGTACAAAACCACTTTTCATTGCTGTTGCTACTGATACGCTGGTATTCAGAATAGACATTTTCAAACATTCTCTATGAAACCAACGCTGGCACTCATTATCACATTCAACACCCTCATCCGAATCTAAAACACGTTTTATACATACAGGACAGATTGAAGACATCGTTTATTAAATATAGTGATAATTGCTGAGTAGTGACGTGATCCAGAAGGCTGTGTATGCAAAGAATTGCAGCGTAGCTCTATGGTCGTAACGTAACAGTATGTTTACATCAATGTTCAGTGGGAATTTCTGGTGGAGACTTGTTTGTTAGTTACTGACAGAACTGAATTGAGCCGTTATTGGGAGAATTTAGCACTAACACTACAGCTACTCGATTCACTGCAATCAAAGTGCTTCTACCAAGCGAGGATTTCAATGTTGTTCACTTTGCTACGTCCGATTTAGAGAAGGTAACTTTATACAGTACGGTATCTTCACAGATGACGCAATCTAGAAGGCTGTGGTAAAAAATCGGCGAGGTGATCCTTCCCCTATGGGTGACAAGTTTGTTTACAGTGATGGACAGCGGAACGACGGAACAAGGATCAGGTGGTGTAATTTTTATTAGTCACAATACAGAATGAGTTGTATTAAATATGTTCTGTTCCTGTGTGAAATAGTTGTGTTTCGGGTGGGTACACAGTGAAACATTTACACGAACCAATGATGAGAAGATCGGAAGCGGCTAGGATTCTCAAAGTGAGCAGGCAACAAGCAGATGAAGTTCATTCTTTCCCTGGCTACAGTCCGAAATACAGGTGTAACGCAAAACTTTAATAACGATTATTTTGGAATGTTGCATAACCTTAATAAGGATTTCCCCCTTATACCTGAAGTGTATAAGAAGTAGGTAGGACTTCCCCCTAGGTCGTAATAGGCTTTTCAGTCCTAGCAAACTCAACTATGCCAACACGATTTTGACCAAAATAGATTTCCGAGAACTATATAATCGAACGTATATAGTATTTTAATTGAGGCAATATGGCAAGCTAACCTGTGACATAGTAGGTAAGGGAATTTAAACGGTCTTAAGTATGCACTTTTTTACCGAAGTAGGCATCTCGGTCCTATATATATATATATATATATATATATATATATATATATATATATATAATACACCCTGTATATATATATATATATATATATATATATATATACATGTTTTCTTCGTTAGAACAACAAGGCAAACTCTACTATGGTACTGGAAATATCTTAGACCTGTAATATATGACAAGGATTGGAAATATACGCTTTTGACCAAAGTAAGTTTCCGAGACCTGTGTTATCCGAGATTTGTGTTTTCTTGATCGGGATTACAAAGCAGATTGAGCTGTGACGTTGTATATAATT
This sequence comes from Homalodisca vitripennis, assembly GCF_021130785.1. NCBI lineage: Eukaryota > Metazoa > Arthropoda > Insecta > Hemiptera > Cicadellidae > Homalodisca > Homalodisca vitripennis. The sequence goes on from NC_060215.1 coordinate 146,368,860, forward strand.
AATTAGAACCAGAAATGCTCCTACACGTGCCAAACATGATATAATAATTACGTTAAACTCTGATACTATTTACCACGAAATGAAATAATATCTACCTGATGTATGCCTACTTACATTTTAAAATGTTTGTAGGACTCCCATCATATTACATCATAGTTGCTTTTTATAAGGACTTCGGTTCTAAAGATTGCGTGCGAAGCCGCGGGTAACAGCTAGTACGATACAATGGAAAAATTAACTTCGAGATAGAAAAATGTACCCGTTGTAAAGAAATCAAGAATATCTCTGAATTTCACAATTATTGGCATTATAGTAGAGATAAAAACAAACATATTGTTAAGGATTTATGAGAGAAATCTTTCATAAACCAGTTCATTGCGAATGTGGAAGAGAAATTCAACAATACCGCTATGTTAAAACATTTACAAACAAATATCATAATTAATTCAAGGGTTTAGTAAAATTTGTCATCACGTAATTTAGATATTACAAAAAAAATAAATTTGTGTTTAAATTCACAGTATTACTTCAATAAATCTAATTTATGTAAAAATGTTTATTTTAATCTGTAATTATTTCATTTTATTTTCTAATATTTTAATTCTATTTTGTAGTATATATTCTCTACATTTACGAATACTTGGTAAAACTTCTTTAGTAATCCACTTTTTTAGGTAACTTTGCCTCTTTTTTATTAGATCTCAAAATTAGAGAATATAAAGCGGATTCATTAATAAAAAGTGTATAGGGATGAAGAGTTTTAAAGGGACTATAATATCCTCTTGAATATTTGGAGCACAATTTTTTTAAGTTTAAACTCAAATTCAAACAAATGCCCGCAATGAAAAATGATATACAGATGCTCTGAAAGCAGTAATTTAATATACAAACGCCAAATAAGTAGTGTCCACCGTCAGAGGTCCAATCGTCTAAATTAAATTCAGGATAGACGTGCGTTCTCGATTAAAAATCACTCCCTAGAAAATTTTAAAAAATGCCTGCAATGAAAATGGATACACAGATACTCTGAAAGCAGTAATTTAATACACAAACGCGAAACAGGTTATGTCGAGGTCCAATCGTCTAAACTAAATGCAGGATAGACGTCCGTTCTCGATTAAAAATTCCTCCTTAAAGAAATTTAAAAATTGCCCACAGTGAAAATTTGCACACAGATGCTCTGAAAGCTATATTTTAATATAAAAATGCCACACAGGTAGTATCGACCGTCAAAGGTCGTATCGTCTAAATCAAATGCATGATAGTCGTGCGTTCTCGACTAAAATCACTCTTTTAACAAATCGTAACAACTGCCTGCAATAAAAAGTGGTAAGGAGATGCTCACAATAAAAATCACTCCTTAGAGGAATTCTAAAAATGCCCGCAATGAAAATTGGTACACAGATGCTCTGAAAGCTTTATTTTATTATACAAACACCAAACAGGTTGTGTCGACCGTCAGAGGTCCTATCGTATAAATAATTATAATTCTACGTTAGACATGCGTACTTGCCATAAAATCACTCCTGGAAAAATCCAAAGAAATGCTCCAATGAAAATATGTACAGAGATGCTCGAACGCTGTTGTTTAATACACACGTCTAACGTGCATTTAATTTTAGACGATAGGACCTCTGGTGGCTGACACCACCTGTTGGGCGTTTTTATAATAAAATACAGCTTTTAGAGCATGTGTGTACAAATTGTCATTGCGGGCATTTGTTTATGTGTGTCTCAGGTGTGATTTTTATTCAAGAACACTCGTTTAACGTGCATTTAATTTAGACGATAGAACCTGTGACTATCGACAATACCTGTTTGGCGTTTTTATATTAAAATGAAGCTTTCAGAGAATCTGTGTTCAAATGTTCATTTTGGGCATTTGTTTGGTTTTGTTTAATCGTGATTTTAAATCGAGAAAGCTCCTCTAACGTTTTATTTAATTTATACGATAGGACCTCTGACGATCGATACCGCCTGTTTGGCGTTTGTATATTAAAATATAGCTTTCAAATCATATGTTAAAAAAATATTGTCAGCATATGTTGGATTCGTCTCAGAAGTGATTTAAATCGAGAACGCACGTCTAATGTGCGATCATTTAAAACAATGCATCCTCTAGTGTCAAGTTCTTATATTTAGGATTTTTTTTACAACTAACACCTTTGTGCAAATTTTCAAATCGAAAAACCGTGTAGACTTAGAGAACGATCGCTTTTTTAATAATTAGTTTTATACATTTTATCCTAGTTTTTTTATTATTGGAAGTGCCTTCAAATTTAGAACTGCAACATTTACGCACAGAATACAAAGGGACGATAACTTCACGGTCTGGACGACAACGTGACACTAGCTATGGCTTCACGGTGATCTCTGGCCTCCTCTAGCTGCGGCTCTGGAATATGGCAAATCATGTGTCGTAATAGGCTTCGCGAGGTTGCATGCAGCATTTCAAATCTCTCTTATTTCATTCCTGAGATGTCCTGTGGACCAGTAGACGAACACAAAATCATACAAAAAGGAATGTGGCACAAAAATGACGCATCATATAATCCATGCTTGTAAAAGTTTCATGCAACATTTAAAACGTACGTGTGAAATATTTCTTGTATCTTGCCACAAGATAGATTCAGATTTTTGTTTATAAGTTGGGTTTCGTATTAGTGTTTTAATAATAATAGGCTATACGGGTCACTATTAAATTATGCTGTGTGTTTTGGGATAGTTAGGTAATATGTGTTAATACGTAACATTTTTCAATCTCTTATAGGTGTATTGAGTTTGTTTGCAAATGTATTTATTCTGCTAATTTTTTAGGTGTTATCATGGTTGCCCATAAGACCAATGTAAATATATTTGCTAACGCTCAGCCAAATCTTTTGGAGTGACTTACTCATAATGAAACTCAGTGTTACTCATGTAGAAATGAAGTCTCACGTACAATTTGAAGTATATAGTTCAGGTCGTTTTCGACATATCGTGCGGACAAACAAACATAAATTAAATTTATCCAGTCTTACGAGTGATAGGCTTCGTTAAAGATCAAACAATAAATTTTATAAACAACATTTTTAATATCTTGTTCAAAAGGCCAAGGTTGGAATTTTAGTGCAACGGCAAACATTTTTTGTTCCACACATAAGAAGTGTGCTTAAACAATTTCACAAAATTGTAATTATGATTCAGTACAAAATATAAGAAGATTTTCTTCTGAAGAAAACAGTATGCAACATGTTTGTGAAAGCATGACAACTTTTATGAATAAAATTTTTAAAATATCCCGTGCAAAGACACAAAAAATACCTTGCCATAGATATAGACTCACCATTGTCGGTTCTAGGGTTACGTGAACTTCATGCCTAAAAGTCATAACAATTACATGTATTTACTAATTTAAAATCTCCTCTTGCTATTTTTTTGGACCCATTACAGTTTCAATCATTAGGTAATGAACACATTTGTGAGATTACTGAGTAAATTATTTATAAACTACATTAAATACATCTACATACATATCGAAAAAAGGAAAAAGTCTTGCAAGCAGAAAGATTTAAAAAACGTTCTATTTCCTCTATGGCACACCTATGACCATATGTTTTGATCGTCAGCTTTGTTTTAGCAGACTTTTATTCAAGTCTGGTGAGTCACAAAATATCAAACACTTCTTTATGTGTCTTTACTTTGGGTTTTTGAACTGCGCGCGCAATGAATGAGGCACCAGTTTCTTGTTTACCAACACATCCGAAGATGTCGAGGGCTAAGAAAGTGATTGAGGAAGCTAAAGAAATTCAAAATCCAGAGTTGGATTTGGCCGATAAAGGGATTACAACATTTGAAGAAATGCCTGGCCTGTGTAAGTACAAGCTAGTCTTGAGGTAACTTGTGTATGACCAAATTTGGTAACTTGTTTGGCAGTTATGCCCTATTTAGGCCATAGCAGACATATTGGGCGTGGCATTAGTAATAGGATATTAATATCTTTTATCACTAATTACGTTTACATTTTTTCATAAATCACTTACTTTAACTCTTTATTTTAATATATCTTCACCAGTCAACAGATTTTCTATTGATATTGAACTAACCTCCAAGTCAAATGTAGGCTAGGTTAGTGTGTGAATTGATTATGATGGGTCTATTACTTTTTATAAATGTACTTTATTTTATTGGTCAAATCAAATTCAGATACTTTAAGTTATTATATGATGGTCTCTATGGATAATGTTTACTTTAGCCACTTACCTAAAATATATAAATAAATAATTAATATATAATTATTTTATATAATTAATTATATTAAATATATTAATAAATAAATTAAATATATAATAATAGTATAATAATAAATTAACAATTTCTTAAATTAGTAAACTTTCATTTCCAGAAAGAATTTTTATGCAGTCAGCAAAGACTTTAGTATAATAAGTGGCCACCAACACAATCAAAACATCAATATTTATGATTATCTAAACTACCAAAACCAAAATATTGAACCGAATTACATAATAGCCTGGGTACTTTAAATTACATTACAGTTCAGCTGTTTTTATATCTAAAAAGTAATAATTCAATGATTATTAAAATGATCTAGCCTATGTGTACTACTTAGAGCGCTGAATATAAATTTCTAATTTTGCCCAAGGGTCATTCCATACCAAATCAACCAATGGTCTGAACCTTGACCTCTCAGATTTGTATGATTTTTTTGTTTATGTGTTCTACCCACAAAAAATAGTTAAAATCCAAAATTTCAAATTTTTTGGGCTTTTCGTTTTTGAGTTACAGGCATTTAAAAAGCCAAAAAAATACAGTTTTCAGTCAATTTACGATTATTTAAAAATGACCTAGTTCCAAAACTATAGCACCTAGAGAGCTAAAATTTGTAGCATTCTCTTCCTCTTGAAATTCCTTTCAATTAGATGTATCACATGACTATGTTACATACATTTACAAATTTTCAAAAATATTCAAAAAACATTTTTTGAAATTCCTAAAATACGTTCCCTTGGATTTGATCAGGAAAAATATATGTATTGCCCATTATCATTGACTACATACATGCAAAGTTTCAGGATGGGGTGTAAATGGGTTCATATTTAAAACAATTTTTTCCTACTGGAATACCTGCCGGTTATGTGTGCGTGAGCTGCTTCTGGGCTACACATACTATTCTCGGGACATATGAAACTGATATGAACCTAAATTATTTAAATAGCATACCTTTTTAAGACTCTGTTTAGTTCAACTTGGTTCTGAAAATAATTCCTTTAACAAACTTTTTAACAACATTGTAAAATATAATAAATAGCAAGTACAAAAATAACACAAACTAGGCTAAATAAATTTAAAATATTGTAATATTATATCCAAATGTTGCAAAACAAACAGTATAACCAGATCACCCAGAGTAGATAGAAGTGAGTATAGTGTTTGCACCACTCCTCCCCAATGCAATTAACCAGTTCATTAAACTTCTTTTTGTACGCTTCAACTTTAATGTTCCAATTTTAGATCCAATTTTGGTAGAATTGTGTGTAGAATGTAGAAAGAATTTGTTTTATTTATAGACTAGTATAACATGATGTGGCGATAACCAATATTTAACCTATTTCTTGTGTTGTATGCATGTTCCACTTTCTCTAAAAATGAAAATTTATGTTTTGAAACAGTACAAAATCAAAACTTTTAGGAATAATTGTCTAATATCAAGAATCATAAATAATCAAATAGATTTTCTAACCTCCTTTGTTTTTGTGTAAGAACCAGCTTTCATAATAGACTTTTGTGTAGTTTGTACTGTAAATGGTTTTATTACTGTATTAGAAACCCCTCCCCACACAATGATTTGATACTGAAGGATCGATTGAACATATGCGTAATAAACAATTTTGATATGGTGGAAATTTAGAACACGTGATAATGTAACGAACATATAAATGCATTTTCATTATTTGCTATTGATATAGCTAACATGGGCTGCCCAAGCGAGACTATTATCGAACATTACTCCTAGATATTTAAAAAGTATTAACACGTTCGATACTATGGCAATGACAGGGGATGTGACGGCCACTGCACTGCCCATTGTGCATCTTCAGCTCTAGACCCACTGGGTCACGGATAGCTCGCAGGGACACAGCCATGTGCTTCATCTTGATTATATTTACAGTCAGTCCATTAATGGTGAGAAGTCTTCTCTCAGCATTCCTATAGACTTCCCATATATGACCCTCAAATAACACTACTGTGTCATCTACGTACAAGTATAACATACCGTTATTAAGAACGATCTTTCCTATATCATTTGTATAGATTAAAAAAGAGTAATAGCCCAAGTGAATCTTCTCTGAATAACCCAATTAATTAATATGCTTGTATTCGCTTTTTATACCATTAATTTCAACCATTTGCCACCTATTTACATAAATAACTTTTAAACCATTTCAGCGCGTTGTCTCTTACACCAATTAGTTCTAATTTTTTAACCAAAAATGTGTCTATCTGAGGAGTCAAAAGCTTTTGCCAAGTCAATGAACACCAATAAAGAGAGCTATATTGTTTAGTTACCTAGTTTTTGTTAGCTAAAAAAGGTGTCTTCAACCGTAAACATCTTTCCTAAAACCAAACTGATTATTAAAAATTATATTGTTTTCAAATAAATAATGAGCTAATTGTTTTCTAACAATCTTCCCTAATAACTTAGATATCACGCGTAAGAGAGATATCGGCCGATAGTTCGAACGCTCTCTCTTCTCACTCACCTCCCTTGAATATATAAGCATCACCTTGGCGATTTTAAATGTGTCTGAAAAAATACTATCTATGAGACTAGTATTTATTATGTGCAAGAGTGGTTTTCTTAGATAGGTAAAGTTGTCTTAATAATATCAGTAGTAATACCATCCATTCCTGGAGTTGAGTCTCCTTTTTTAACTCTGCCACACCACTCCTCTACATGCTGTTCGGTAACTGTAGTCAACCAAAACTCTGTCCGCAACCTGATATGTTCAATATCAACAACAGGGACCGTGCCGGCCAACTTTCTCCTACATTAACAAAATAATTGTTTAATAAATTCGCTACAGAATTTGTTTTATTGTCATCTTTTATATTTGTATCCAAAGCAACAAAATGTTCTACTAGGAAGTGTGAATTTGCTTTAGTTTTTCCATGCTAATTTTCGCTGATATGCTGCCACAGTTTTTAGGATTTCCAATTGATTGATTAATTTTAATTTTTGTAATAGTTTTCTTTGGTTGTTTTTAATAGGTTACTTAAAATATTATGATAATTTTTCAAAATAATTTAATAATTCACTGTTGAAAGGCTGACGTTTATCTCTTTTTATGGATTGATATAGTTAGTCCTTGACTTATCCAAGGTTTTAACTTCAACTCTCCTTATTCCGAAATACTATACGTTTAGGGGAGACTTTCATACTATCGTTAATTTTTTATACCAACATTTCGGTGCTATTATTTACATTTGTACAATTATTTATTTCATTTCAGGTGCATCCTAGCTATTTGATTTTTTTACTTACGTATTAATTACGTCTATACTCTTACTTGATCTGTTCCCAGACTTATATTTAATCTACTCCATTCAGTTGCAATTAAAGATTTATTTGTTATTGCAGTTCTTATGATAACTGAAATAATATTCTCAGTATTATGAGCTTCTACAAAAATGTGATTGATGCAGTGAGCTGTAAGTGCCGTGACGCGAGTAGGCCTGTCTATACAAGCCACAAACTCTGCAGCTTATCGAACGTCCAGATATTGCTCAGCCGCCGCCGATCTCGCACTATCCAGTATACAACAGTTGATGTCCCCCACAATCCAGTACGTGCGGTCCCCGACTCGACTGTCACAGTATCTCTCTAAGTCACTAATAAACAGTTCAAGGTCACCGTCGTTTGATGGACTACGATAAACTGCCAGGACTGTGAATCACTCACTGCTGGTTTCAACATTCAGCTCAAGACACGTTGAGCCATGAAACTACTTCACTCACTATACTACTAAATAACTTATTTACATAGCAGATAATTACATTGTTCTAATTTCTCCTTAGCCTATTGCAAAAATATAAAATCCTTCAATTTGAAACATCTCATATTCTCCCCCTTCACCAAGCTTCTGTTAAAATTATTTGGTCAAAAGTTATTTTAATGCTATTTAGTACAACCACTAGCTCATCAAAATTTTTGTTATAGCTCCTGATATTTATATGAATGCAACGTATATTTGTGCTTGAATGATTAAATATTCTGTCAACTTCACATACATCCTCACAGTGGAAACATGCAACATATTATCCACTTCAGCAAGGTCACCCATTACTCCACCCACCACACCCTACGCCTGCCTGTACACAGTACAACACCTACAGTCTTATATTAGCTATCCTCTTAAACTATTATCGTATTTGTTATATGTTATGTTTACAGTTACCAGATACACACACACACTCATATTCATATATACATACTGTATACACATACGCATGTATTCCGTACATTCACATGCACATATACAAATATAAATATAAATACACGTATATACATAATCAATCTGTATTTATTCATGCACAGAAAGACATGTCCATGCATTCATACACTTAAACACATATGCATCTCGATACACATGCACTTATACTGATACCACGCACACATACATTATATGATATAGGGACCTCCATAACCCGCACATATATACTTTACTACATGAGTTTTGTACAAGAAATGCAAATATTTCCTCACTACCACTCTGCTTACTATTCCTCTACTATTTCATCTTACAATATGTACAGAATGCCAATGTTGGTATAACTAAAGTTATTTCTAATTTACTGAAAAAGCTCTCACTTTTCGATAACATCACAAATGAATTTGTTCACGTTATATATGAATGCATGGTACAAAAAGGATTATTTGTGCATCTTTTTGAACAATATTTGTTTTATTACATTATATGAAAATTACGTATATACACATGAAGGTGTCTCACTTAATTCAAAAATACTGACTTATCAAACTGCCCTCATATTTTATTCCTTGTTTTTCTTAGTGGACAGGAGATGTGAATGTGCAGTACTTCATGGAATATGGAATACTGCTTTTAAGCAGTTTCAGTATCCAGCGTAGTAAACAGCATCCCAGGTTGTTATTGAGAGCAGGAATTTAAGATAGTTAATATTTTTCTGCTCATTTATCATCGAAGGGTTTGAGTCATGTTATCTTCTTTGTGATAGCCAAGCCTACATAACTGAGGTGTGTGGTCTGCTAATCCAAACTGTGTTTTAGCTGTGGTAATGTCTGTTCAGTAATTCTAGTGCATGTAAGTTCTAGGAATGTAAGTTGATGTATCAGATGTGACACAGGTTGACAAAAGAGGGGTTCTTCTCATGTTGTAGCGTATGTCCCGAGTTCGTCATCAAACATCATGTTCTCTTGGGTGTTTACCTTTAGTCTAGGTCAATATTTATGTCACTTATAAGTACAAATGATTTGATTTAAGCTTGACAGTTGTCCATGTTTTGATCAAATTTCCATGCTGGTTCTTTTTCCCAGGTGATCCATAAACTCCAAGTACGTATAGATACTTTCCTTTATCTTTAATATGCACTGTAGCTGCTTCTAAGAGAAGTTCTTCACAAACATCAGCTATTTCTACAGTTTTGGTGCATTATAGAAGACTGTTCTTGCTATAAATTGCAAAACCTCCCAGTTTGTAAAGTGTATATCTTTGAATCATAGTTATTTGAATTTCTTCTTTTTAGAGACCATGTTATATTATTACTAGAAGACTATGGCTAAAATCGTGCAGCATATGGTTTAGCCGGTCAATTTTTTGAGTCAGTCCTCTAATTTTTTGGTGAAAGATAGTCTACTTATATTATTGATTTCCCTTGTTTCGTGAGACTGAGGTTAAAAAAAAAATGGTGGTCTGCAGAAGTGGAGATTTGTGAGTTGGAACAGGGAGGTATGGTGCTATTTCCTGAGATCAGCTGTAGACTTTCCATTGCTCTGTGGTCCTAGTCCCTTGGAGGTCCCTCCGGGTAAGATTTCTGTCCTATTGAAGATTCCTGTTTAGACTTACTAGCCATTACATTCGTCGTTTTTGTACTTGTCTATATATTTGTTAAAAAATTCCTTCAGACTTTCATCTTTCTCCCAGATTTTTGCTAAGGCAGGTGACATCCTTGAATTCCTGAGATATGATAGGATGGGATACATACATTGGTTTTGTCCAGCAGGTGGAGGAAGGCATGAGTTAGGCTTTGTTGGCATTGTTGGAGATTTGGTTGCTATTCAGGATCTTTAAGGTAAAGCATATCCTGAAGAGTTGTAGCTGCTTTACTTTTAGCAACTTGCAAGGTGATTTTTTTCCTTCGGAGAATGTCTTAGTTCTGGTAAGGGTAGAGTAGCGATACACACAGATGTGACACAATAATTTTGACACTATTCTTTGTACAATACCTGTACTGTCTTATGAATAAAGAAGTTTTGAATTTGATTAGTTTTCAGGTTGTGGAGATTGCCATCCTTCGCATATTTACGGCTGTGTAAATGATGAAATGACACAAATTTATGAAGTTACCTCAATCACAGTTCTATTGTGTTGGTACCTCGAAGAAGCCTGAGTCACTCTGTTAATCCGTGAAGCAGTTATGTAGTCTTCTCTGTTCAGCTCAACGATACACTCAGAATACTATATGTCATTGCAATGTAAATTATAATTCATAAGTTGTATCATTTTGTCTAATAAATACATAATGTTTGTTTTCTTATGTTTCAGTCAATATGCTTAGTATTACGAGGTTAACCCTGAGTCACAACAAAATCCGTGGTGAGTTGATAGCACTCTTAAGTCTATTTCATATTTGAATCATTCTCTGTATAGTTCTTTTTCAAATTAAAAATGTTGTAATCAAGTGAGGTAACTAATCTCACCATACCTAATCTAAGCATACTATGTCTATTGAGGATATAGAGATTTCAGTGATTCTGGTAGGTGGGAGGTCTAATCTCTGGATGTTATATCCCCTTAGTAGTTCGTTGAATGCACTGCGTTCTCTTGATATCTCAGGTTTGGCTGATTCCTGGGGTAGTGTTTGTGTCTATCTGCTGTTAAGTTCTGAATATCTGAGTGGTTATATAGTTTACAATAGATTGTTCCATCTATAACAGGGTGGCCACCCGACCGGGAATAAGCCGGGAATTTTTCTGAGAACCGGAAAAATTTCATAAATAAATTTTCCGTCTCCAAGAACTTATAAATCAAGACATAATTTGACAGCTTCTTGAATGAAGAACTGATTAATCACGAAACATCGTATTTTACGCAACGTGGCTCGTGAAATTGTGAATGAAGATCAACATATGTTCGTGAGCTACATCTGACGCCGGTTGATCTAAGGTTACCTTCACAAGTGTGGTATGTTTATCTTGGTTAGTTCTACTTCTGTGCCATGGCCTTTGCCATGAATAATATAATGTTTGACGGTTTGATAAGAGGTGCAGCTCAGGTTTTTTAGTACACCAGAATGCCAGTTGGATTTATACAAAGCTTAATAAGATACCTTTTGGAGAAGAGAGTAGTGGGTTAGTTACAACAAGTAACGTCGAGAAGGGGGCGTTTGAGTCCTGTTGCACAGCAATGACAGACTGAGCTGAGGGTTGAGCGGCAGGAGAAACATTTAATGTTTAAAATTGGTGGTGGACAAGCGCCATCGTGTGGTATTGCCCTGCTGCTCACGTCTGCCATGACTAGTGTCGAGTGTTCCCCATATGTACAACACAAACATTAAACTTTAAGTCTCCGCCCAATCTAGCGCTTCACCGCCTACCGCTAACCGCTCGTATCGTATCAAGTTAAAAACTCTTTATTCAAGTCAACATTTCAATACATAAATCTCACAGATCCCCACAGATGTGCGGGAAAAATAGTCGACAGTTAACATGTTACAAGTTTTAAAACATTTTGCAGTCGTCCATTTTTATCTTCCACCACCATTAATTTTTCACCCAATAGAAAAAGAGAAAATTCAATTTCACAAACATCGTACTATTCACTATTCAGCTTAATCATTTTATACAAAAATTGTGAGCAGAAAGTGACAATTGACAACAATAAATAATAAACTATATGTTTGCAATGCCAAGTAATAACAATTCTAGAACTATGTACTAGGATGATCTATAGCGGTAAATTAACTATGAAAAATACTCATAAAAGTAAACGTAACAGTAACATTAAAGTTTAAAGAATATAAGAAATTAATGAAATTGGAAGAAAATAAGAAGTATAGAATTTTGAATTTTGATAAAATGAAGGATAAATTCGGGTTTACAATAATTGCAGAATTGGAAGATTGTAAAGTACACTTGTCGAACAGATTTTTTAATGTTTTGGATGAATTATTGAAAAATGACAAATTACACTTGATTGTTACTGGAAAAAAGACAATAAAAGACCAAGAATGTGTTACAATTAACTTTTTAGAATAAAGATTTTGTATTAAGATTTCTTGATTTTTCATTAAAACAGCTTAAGAAATTAGAAGCCTACAATGAAAAGTAAAACAGATATAGATTCTGTTATTTTTCATTTGTGATTTCCTGTTTGATTTCTCAGATTCGTTTATGGTACATTGAACAGTATTTTACATTGATTTTCTCACTGTCCCAAAAATGCGCTAGAACCCCCATATTTATATCTACTTATATATGTTATTTATTTATTTACATTTCATTGTACATAATTGATGGGATTAGAAAAAGGGGATGGTTAAAGATTTAGATATTCAGGTAGTCAGTGTAGATGTCAGTGAGTAGAAGGGATGCTCCTGTAGTCTGGTCTACAATTCTTTGAATAGTTAATTATCCTCTTCAACCCTACATGAAGAGCACTCCATAGTTTAGCTCCAGTGTAGCTTGACTCTCTCAGTTGTAACAAGACGATGAGTAGATATGCAGTACGTTAGTGTTTACCGAATCTGGTGTAACTTTGGTATTATGCTCCAGTTCTCATTATGGCTGATAGGTTAGTATGTATGCATGTCACAGTTGTCAAGGTGTAGAAATTAACTATAATGTACTCATCATCATCATTTAAAGGTATATTTGCAGTGTTCTCATGGCCAAACAAACAAAAAAGCTTATCTGTGTGTTTTAAGTTTTTGACAGTCTGACATTGGGAATTTTTTTTTTTTAATCTCTGGTGTTGTAATATTTGCAACAGTCATTTAAGTTGTCTTAGCATAAAGGAGGCAGTGTAAAATTTACATACTAGGAACTGATTTACTAAGTCTGATTTGCAAGTCTTATTTAATCCCAGGAATTGCTCCAGAGAATGACCCCGTAGTCGATGTGAGAATAAAACATGGCACGGTACAACATTAGTAACTATTTGTGGCTCACAAGAAAGAAAGAAATTCTATATTCATATGGCTAGAAAAGCCACGTAATATTGTCTTGTAGCTTTGTCAATTAAACATATATATTAGTTTTGACATATTAAATGTATAACTCTTTTACATACAGATTTACTTAGAAGTCTATATAAGTTAGTAAAATGAAAACCTTCTTTTACAGATGGCCTGTACAAGTCCTGAACTTCTGCAACAGGATAATTGCTCTGGATATGGTTTGGCACAGTAAATTTTTGTGGTGTACCCAACTTATCTTACTCTCAAGAGTTATGCCAAGAAATTTAACACATTCTGAATTTGTTTGTTCAAAGCTTGATAACGAAAATAAAATTTGTGAACAGTATTGTCTGAATTAATTTTTAAAAAATTGAAAAGAGCCAATTAGTTGAACATTTTTATGTGACATAATAAAGTTATGTCATCTGTATATAATATGGATTTGAAGGGGATTGCTTTTGAAAAATCATTAATGTAAACAATTAAAAAAGGCCTTTAACCTAGGCTGATCAGTTTTTATCTTTTCTTGGTGACTACTGCGTGTTAACTGTTACTGAGGTAGGACTGAATTTGAGAATTAATTCAATCAATTTTGTTGTATTTTAATGTATTTAAAAGATTTTTTAACAAACAAAATCAAACGATTTACTAGTGTGATGTTAGCGTTCAGTTTGTTTTCGAATGAATCCAGAAAAGTGTTACAAGTCTTCATCAGCTTGATTAGTATTAAAATCACATCTAAACACAAATTTGGCTGAGTTAAGGATGTTGTTTGATTCAATCATTAATTAGGCCAATGATGCAAGATCACCCCTATAATTGTAGGAAAACAATATATTTTGTATATAGACTGATAATTTTAAACATATTTCCGGCCTTCTGTTTTTAAATTAGGTTGATGGTGGAGGTCTTTAAGCATTTTGGAAGTAAACCTGTTTTAACAAACTGCTAATAAAAATTATTAAAATCATTGCTGATGACTTTTCAATAACAAAGTTCAAAAGACCATGGTAGTATTCTGCTCTTGAATTTCCTTATTTTTTATATGAGAGGAAATAATATTCTCTAGACCTGAAACTGTTAACAGTTCTTAGTATGTACATTTGAAAACGGATCCCTTATGATAAAAACAACTTAGATGATTGTAAAACCAGAAATAAAATTCACTCTTACAACACTGTACATTAAAACAATTATAAGTTCCCTATGTCAGACTGTCAAAAACTCAAAACCACTGCAAAATAAACTTGATGATTTTAATTTGCTATTTAAAAGTTTTAAGATTAAGCCAAAAGGTAATTAAACATTTCACTGCATAAGTGGCTGGAACGTCAAGTGTTCTAATCAGAAGATGAATATGTCATGTGTATTAGTACTTTAACCTAGTTTTAACTAAACAAACCTAGTGTAAAAAATTAGACAAGATTATTTATTTTTGAGATTTTAAATTTATTGAGCAACCAGGTTAGGGAGCTCCTGGCGACACTGTCTTCATAGTAATAAAATATCTTCTCCTTCTCCTTTTCAGTTGTTCCTTTAAGGTTGGCTAAATTAGTAAATCTGGAGATTTTAAATTCATTCATCAACCAGGTTAGGGAGCTCCCGGCGACACTGTCTTCATAGTAATAAAATATCTTCTCCTTTTCAGTTGTTCCTTTAAGGTTGGCTAAATTAGTAAATCTGGAGATTTTAAATTCATTCATCAACCAGGTTAGGGAGCTCCCTGGCGACACTGTCTTCATAGTATTAAAATGTCTTTTTCTTTTCAGTTGTTCCTCCAGGATTGGCTAATTTAGTAAATCTGGAAATTTTAAATTTATTCAACAACCAGATTGAGGAGCTTCCAACTTCACTGTCTTCAATGCCTAAGCTTCGTATTTTTAATGTTGGGTGAGTTGAACCATTTGTTCCTTGGTATAGTCAATCACTTGCCTTCTAGGCGATATATTTATAGGAACCTTTCTCTTTGTCTTAGCATGATTAATCATTTCCTTAAATATTTTATTGTAATTTTTTAAACGCTCTGAAAAAGTCAAGTATTATAGTAAACCAAGCAATCAAAAAGTACATTTACTAAAATGTTTGTGGGAAAGACAAAATAATAATATCTTTATAAATTGTATGTGTTTCATCCGAAAAGTATTACTAAATAACAGGGCCAAATAGGAGTCTATTTTTTACAAAATTCAAGCCTATGAGGATAGTCTATACCTTGAACGCATAGTATTATAAGGTTGAATATTATGATCTAAGCCTTGCATTGATTGTTTTGTGATTAATATTGCAGCATAAAGAGCAAACATTATTCAAATTTGAAGTATAAGTACGATTAATGCGGTAGAAAATATTGTACATCAAATCTTAAACCCTTAACAGGTGTCTTTTTGTATCTTAAACTATGTTTACTGAATCTTTTACTGTTATTTATATAGATAGATTTGTAGAGTTTAAATATGTACTCTGTTGTAAAAAATTAGTTATTTTTAGTGTTTTTTATAAATTTTGTTATTATTTTGTAATTTTGATTTATCGTCTACTAAGTTATTTTCACTATCCGTGTTCATGTCATCGTCATGTAAATGTCTATGAACCTAATATTACGTCAAAAATCATTAAGGGGTTAATGAATTTTGAAAGAAGAGTGTTACCATCTGCAACATTATGGCTATGAATAAGTGGAGTGATACGCTCCAGTCCTACGGTAGCTCTGGAGACCTTGTATGAGCTGGCTCCTCTCCATCTTTTTGTGTGCAATAAGTGCAGTAAGACTGCTTCAAGTGACAAATCATCCAAGGAAGCAAAGATTCTTGGCTGGGTATATGAATTTAATCAATTATAAGGAAACCGGAGTGCCAAGAATGAACCCTCTTTTTGAAAGGGAAGCACAGATCTGGTATACAGATGAGTCAGGAAAGAAGATGGGTTCAGGCAGAAATACTTGGAATACATCTGTGTTCCTGGATCTACTTATCTAGGATGAACTTATCTTACCAGCTGCACCAGTGATATGGGACTGTCTATTATTACTTAAAAGTCCTGCTACCTATGTTACTCTGATGTGGGTGCTGGGGCATGTAGATAAATCTTTAAATTCTGGACGCTTTGTACATTTCTTTTGCATTTCCATTTATGTAGAAAATAATTTTTATAATTTGGGTCTCTATTAATTCGTTTTCATAAAAATTTCCAGTTATTTCTTCATTATTTAAATCTTATACATAAGATATTGGATTGCTATTATTAATTTGATAGTTACAAATATTTCTTTTAACCAATTGTTCTTATGTTTGTTTGAAAATGTTTATTTTTTTTTTTTTACTAAAAATCCTTACTCTATCATTAATTTGAAATTTAGTTTTCGTGTGAATTTCAGGTGGAACATACTTGAAAACTGTTTCTAATAACTTATTTTCTGCATCTTATCTACATATTTTTCAGTTTCATTTTTATTGTGCTGTGAACAGTATTATTCAATTTATTTTTTATGATATTTTGAAGGATATCAATCCATTTAAAGTTTTTATGAATCTCAAAAAGAACTTTCATTCTCTCATTTTGAGTTCTGTTATATCTTTACAATACTTGATTTCTCTTCGTTTTTAATATGATAAATGTTAATGTTATATTTCCTCAAAACATCATCAAATTTGTTATTTTTGAACTCCAAACCATTATCTGTATGAAGTAAATTGGGTGGTTTATGATTGATCTTTATCGCATCTTTAATGATATCCTCAAACGCTTTTGAAACATTTTTTCTGTTTTTCCTCTGGATTGCTCTTGACCAAACATATTTTGAAAAAGTATCTATAACATTTAACATGTACTTAAATCCATAATTTTTATCAGAATAGTTAGACATAATAACTAAATCTGCTGCCTGTAAATCACCAATTCATAGAATTATAATTTTTCTCTTTGTAAATTTTTTCGTACTGGTGCATAAATTTCCCTAGCTTTAATCTATATCTCCTCTTTATTCATTAATTCTTTTTAATAAATAATGGTTTTTTGATTTTTTTTATAAATTTACTTTTATTTGTTCTACATTTTGAATATTTTGCTGCAATTCTGTGTAATACATTTTGAGTTTGAAAACTTTTAGAATCTATATTTTTAGTTTTCATTTTACATTTGTGACAGTGAATTAAATCATCTTCCATTTATAATCACTAATTTTCAAAGATCCAATTTTATTTAATTCATCTAATATATCAGATTTTGCTTAATTTTTATAGCCGTATGGTATTGTATCAATCTTATTTTCTAATATAACTCTCTTATCATCTTTCAAGCTCAGTTTTAACTTGTTTATATTAACTGTATACAATTGATGATTATAACTTCTAATGCAAGTCATTTCTCATACTACAAAACACCCAATACTATATACACTCAAGACTACAAAACATGGCTGACTGACTACAGTCACAGTGAAGTGGACTCTTAGGAAAAGTGTGTTTTATGTGATAATAAACTAACACACTATTATTACGTGTGCACAAAAACTTACCTTGGGTAACGTAAGTCCATTAAAATAATGTTTTTCTTTTCCATCAAGAAACATGTTTTAAAATTAGTAACCAGCTGGGTACCAGCTCAACAACAATTCAAGACCTTTATAACTCATCATAACTAATTTCAAAGTAAAGCAACCAAAACGAATTGAAAAACACTTAAATATTACACTCAAACATAAAACTATTTCAATTGTTTATAACAAATAGACAATAGACAATAGAAAATTTTCTTTATTTACATATTCATAGAGAATAGTGCATGCGTCATAAAACAAAAGTTGTGGTTAGTAAAATTTATACAATGTAAAAAGTTTTTGTGTCATAGTTATATAATACAAGGAAGCTCTTGTCTTGCGCTGCACTGTGTCAGGTGCTCAAGAATTCGGACTCTGAATAGTAGGGCCTTTCTTGCAGCCATTTTGTTAGTTGGTTCGCGAAACACTGAGGTGGCTGATTTCTTAGATGATCGGGCAGGTGGTTGAAAAACAGCGCTCCTTGGTATGAGGGTTTCTTCTCAGAGAGGCTTAAGCGGTGTAAGGGCAGGGCGAAGTTTGTGGCATTTCTTGTGTTATATAGATGTAGTTCCTGATGTCTTAACTGCTGTGAAGTGACTGCATGCAGAATAGTTTCCCGGATGTAGAGTGAGATTGTTGTGAGAATTTTTAGTTGTTTAACCCTCCGAGTGGTGAAAGACGCTGCAGCGTCTATTAAATCTCGTTCGCGAGTGGCAAAGACGCTCTAGCGTCTATTAACGCAAGCCTCTCTTGTTCCGGTATTTCCGATGTTATGCCGCGACTTAAACGCTATATATTAGGTATGGTTAGAAAGACCAGATTCTAAACTTTAATTTGATATAGTATTTAGATATGCTGGTACTAATGGAACTCTTACAAACGGTTCATCCACCTACTGTACTACCTCCTGGACCAAGTGTAGGTCTTCTTCACGGGATTGCTTATTTACCAGACTTTGTGCAGTGTGTGTACACACCAAAAAGGGGGTAAAAGTCACTTCTGGTGCCCAACTTGTAATTTTGGGGTTCATAGGGAGTGTTTCCCTTACCTGGAACATTATTGGAGGCCTCTCAAACCAGGAAGAATGATGAGGAATGAGGTTGGCTCTGATACTGACTAAAATGCAGTAAAAAACGTGTACATAAAAGTTTTGATCAGCAAATAGTGCGTTGTTTTTAGGAATAATACATATAACGGATACATATTTTTGTTCAGAATTAAATTTTAAACAAAATGGCTATTTTGGATTTGTGTTAAAAAATTAAGTTTAGGAACATTTACTCAGCCTAATATAAAACAAAAAAATTTGAATTTTTATTTTTGGAATTCAACCCATTGGTTTTTTACACCAATCCAAGGTAAGTGTTTCATATTATTACCATTCTACTCTGTGTGTTATGAAGTTTAAATCGATGTATGATATGTCATACTTATGTAATATACAGGATTTAATATAAATTTTCTTTTGCGAACATACAAAATCAGTAAAAAATGTCCCGCCACTTGGAGAAAAAAGTACCGCCACTCGGAGGGTTAAAAGATTCCCGGCAACTTTCTTGGTGAAGTAGTCCTGCTAGGCATCTAATTGCTCTCTTTTGTAGAATAAGATTTTTTCCCATGTTGGACGCTGATGTTCCTACCCAAGATACTATTCCGTATCTTAGGTGCGTTTCGAAAAGAGCAAAGTAGGCAACTTTGGCTACCTCCATGCTACATACTTGTTTAATTCTGCCAATTACATAGATACTTGAGGAGAGTTTCTTACTTAGTTAGTCTATGTGTGGCTTCCATGACAATTTCAAGTCAATTGTGATGCATAGATATTTGGTCACATTGCTTACTTCCAGGTCTGAGAGAGGTGCTAAGTTTGTAATTTTGTTTTTTGTGTTGAAAACTATTTGTACGGTTTTATTTTCATTTAATACTAGGTCATTATTTGTGCAATATTGTTTAGTTTGGTTGAAGCATGCAGTCGTGTTTATTGCGAGCATTTCATTGACTTTATTAGAGATGGTAAGCACAGTGTCATCTGCAGTAGAACAGGCATCATCCAGGCAGTTTGGCATATCATTCGTGAGGAGGAGGAAGAGCACCGGCCCGAGCACGGATCCTTGAGGCACCCCTCTTCTCACTTCAGTTGTTGCTGATTGAATTTTATAGTTTGTATAATTTTGGGTGTAATTTATTTCTACTAGTTGTTTTCTTCCCTTGAGGTAGCATTTAAATCAATCTGCTTCTTTACCTCCTACGCCGAGGGCTCTTAGTTTTTGTAGTAGCTGATCATGATTGAGGCAGTCGAAAGCTTTACTAAAGTCAAGGAATAGGCTAGTTACTGAACATCCTTCCTCTAGTTGGTCTATGATGTGTTCTGTCAGCTGTACCAGGGTTGTTGTTGTTGACCTACCCCTAAGGAATCCATGCTGTTTGTTTTTAAGTAGATTATGCTGTTCGAGATGGTTTAGGAGTCTGGCAAGGACAATTTTCTCAATTATTTTGGAGAATGTCGGGATGAGTGATATTGGCCTGTAGCTGCCAGGTTCACTTCGTGGTCCTTTTTTATATTTTGGCAGTCTTCAGAACAGTTGGGAAGATACCTTGCTGTAGGGATTTATTTATTATATTAGTTAGTGGTATTATCAGTTCTTCTTTACATCTTTTAACTAGTTTTGCGGATATTTCATCAATACCAGACAATGTTTTAGGCTTTAAGGAGTCTATAGCTTTTTTTACTTCTTCGCTTGTTGTTAAGTAGAACTGTAATTTCTCATTTGTGACTGGAGCTGGGTCAGGGTTTGCAGAATTAGTGTTGCTACTGTTTGTTTGGAGTGTGTTTTCTGCTATTGTTGTAAAATATACATTAAGGGAGTTTGCTATTTCGTGTGGGTCCTTTGTTGTTTTTCCATTTAGCTGAAGACTTAGCTGATCATTTGTGTTAGTAGTTGCTTTTCTTTCATTATTTATTGCCTGCCACAGCGCTTTTGATTTATTTTCTGCTTGGTTAATGTGTGCTGTAGTTTGTTCTTGCCTTAGGTGTTTCAGTCTCAAGTCATATTCTCTTTTCCTCTCCACTGTTTGTGCTTTATGTTTTGCTAGGCCTGTACGCTGTTCTATTTCTAAAGCACTGATGTACACATTTTTCAGTTGGTTGCATTCGTCATCCCAGACCTGTCTTTTTTTATTTTTTCTTCCTTTGACTAGTTTCAGAGGGCAGGTTTCATTTAGTATAAGTTGTAGTGCACTGTGAAAGGAGTTATAGGCATGGTTGACATCTTCTTCCATTAAGATCTGATCCCAGGTTTGTGTTTGTAGTTTTTTCTTGAACCGTGTTAGTTCTCTATTGGTAAATAGTCTTTTTCTTTCCTTAACGGTTTTTTAAATTATTTTTGATGTTTTAAGGTAAAATATTTGTGCTGTATGGTCAGATAAAGCCTGTCAGGATGATGGATGTTTTTATGCTCTCAGGGTCTATGTTAGTGCAGATCCAGTCTATTGATTTTTCAGTTTCACTTGTGATTCGCGTAGGAGGGAGATTCATTCTCACAATGCCATATGTAGCAAGAAGTTCTTGAAGTTTTGTGTTGTCATTATTTTCCGTGAGATTGTCCACATTAATATCTCCCATGAGTATCGTTTGTTTGCTTGAGCTCATGATTCTAATTAGTTGTTCGGTTAGGACTTCAATTGAACTGTCTAGTTTTGCCCTTGGAGGTCTGTAGACGCCCAGTACTTGTATATTTATCTTTTTTTCTTTATTTCAAAGATGGCAGTTTCACATACAAGTTCTGATTCAGGTCCGCTTGTTTCAATGAGCGTTATTTCCTTCTCTTGTCCTTTTTTCACGTATCCAGCTACTCCTCCCTTGATGTGGTCTTTCCTTGCGAAACCTCCAGCAAGTGAGTAGCCCTTAAGGCAGGTTGTAGCAAGGTTTTCTTGTGATAGTCCGTGTTCAGTTACTATTAACAAGTCTGGTTTTTCGCTGTTTAAGAGATGGGCGAGTCTATCTAGTTTATTACTTAGCCAGTTTATATTTTGATGTATTATTTTTATGATGTTATGGTTGCTATGTGTTTGATTTTCCTGAGAGCCGAGTTCCAGAGGGTCCGGGTTTTGTGTTTTATTTTCGGCTTGTGCCTCTCTTTGGGAGCAGGACTTTGAACTAAAAAATGG
The DNA here is from genome assembly GCF_021130785.1 of Homalodisca vitripennis. Taxonomy (NCBI): domain Eukaryota; kingdom Metazoa; phylum Arthropoda; class Insecta; order Hemiptera; family Cicadellidae; genus Homalodisca; species Homalodisca vitripennis. Next base: position 146,390,995 of record NC_060215.1, read on the forward strand.
TGTTCCAGTATTTGCGGCTCAGGATGTAGGTTTGTTTGTATTTTGTCTTTGTCCGTGGTTGCAGCTGAGGTTGTTTGTTGCTGTGGATTTTCAGTGCATGAGTTCTTTGTGTATTTGACGAGCTCTTCTTTACTCAGGATGTTGGCTTGCTTGATCCACTTGCTTATTGTGTCGTTTTGACACGCAGTGATGTAAAGAAAAGATTTAGTGTGTCTTTAAATAGCAACAATGCAGTGCGCTTGTGAGTTGTAGATGTCTTCCTGTTTGTTTGAGGTACGAATCACGATTACGTTTTCTGCTTGTCTTCCTTGAAATTCATGAATGGTGGAAGTGTTTTTGTAGTCTAGACTGATGAGGTAGTTTTTCTGATTGTTTGAAGACAAGGTAGGTATGTGGAGAGTTTGTTGGGTTTTTTTCAAGACTTTGTGGTCCATCAAAAGACTGCAGCGTTAGTTCGTTTGAGACTTTGTTTGTTGTGTTAATTCCTTGAGGATAAAATTTTGAAAGTACCGCTGCCGTGCTTAATGTGCATCTATGGGTTGTACTCAGTGTGTCATATATTGTTGCTATTTCAGCGATGTTATGGAACTTGACTTCGAGGGATTCTGTTCTATTGATGTACGGGATTTAATTTAAGTCCCCAACGAGCATAGTTTCTTTTGCTCCTGCAAGCACAGCCGCATATATTATTTCATCTGCATGCAGCATTAGGGCTTCATCTACTATAAGCCTTTCATAATTTTGTCCCTGTTTTAAATGTTGTGTCAAGTTTATTATAAATGAGTGAACCGTTCGGAATGTGTCATTTATTTTAGTGTTGTTGATGTTTGGGTGTGTGTTTCTAAACCTTCTTCTAAAATCTTGAACAGAGTCTCTAGTTGGAAAGAGAATGAGGTCACCTTGTTTGTAATTGTTAAGAATGTAGGTTGTTTTTCCACACCCTGGTACACCTTGGACCAGGTTTAGATAAATTTTGCCAACGCTATCGATTTTTATGTCTTTAACACTGTTGAGGAGGCGCAAGTCATTTAGCAGTTGAGTGTCACCTGATACAAGTATGTTGGAATTGATAGTGATGTTATTTGGGGCCAGTGTGTATTTACCATTTTCATCTACTTTAAGTTTAATCAATCAGGCTCCATCAAAGCCAAATTGATACTCTTTTTTTGCTACTTGGTTTGTTAGATGTTCTCCGGTACATAGGTCAATGATGGCATATTTATTTTTTGTTTTTTCCCTAAACTCTTGTATCTTATTTCTTCCTCTTAAGTGGTTTATTTCATATTCTTTGTACACCGAACTGAGTTTCTGGAGGATAATTTTCTCTTTAGCTTTCCACAGTTCTTTTTGTTCATGCATAGCTGCTTGAATAAAAGTGGTTTTGTCAGGAGCTGCCGAAGGTCGAGGGGGGTCATAAGGATTTGGTGAGGCAAGAGATCCTTGGGTCACTCTCCACAGGTTGTATATGGCTTCCTGTCTTGTTGGGGATACTTTTGAAATCTTTCTCTGATTTTTATTCATGGTGTTGTCAAGAATATCGTCAACTATTGTTTTAAGTTTTTTTGTCCGTATGTACATTCTGATTCGGTCAAGATATGCATTGCATGAAAACTGTAGAAAAACTTGCAGGAGCTCTCTTACACTTGCCTCGGTTAGGTTTATTGCCTTCATGACCTGGAAGAGTGGTGGAAACAATAACATTATTATTTTAATTGGAAAATCTATTGGACTATTTGATTAAATTTAAGATTGACATAGTGCTGTTTGGCGATCTGAATATAGAAGCAAATGGGAACAAATAGTACAACTGTAAAGCTTCATAATCTCTTGAGAACTGCCGGCCTTTATTGTTCCAATTTTAGGCTTAGCCTGCGTTAACTACACAATAACAAACGTTAGACCATCAGACTACAACGTTAATGTCCTTGATCTTTTAATATCTGACCACAGTGTCTTATCCTTTAACATTCATGACCAGCTCATGGCAGCCTCAAAAGAAGTTACACAGGTTCAACAACTTGAAAGACCTTTTAGACCATTACCTGGGCCTGCAGTTGAAGATATTTAAACTTTGTCTACAGAATATTGACTGGGGTGTAACTCTTAGAGGATTAAGTGCTGAAGAAATGTATTAACAAGTTTCACAATGTGTTTATAGGCTGGATGAATATTTATTTGCCAACGAGGAACTCAAGAACAAATAACTTCAAGAATTACCATAAACCTAAAGGTTTGCGCAACTGGTTCACTCCTCAGTTGGCAAAAATAAAAGAAATGGTTATGTCACTTTTTAATATTTCACAAGCGACTGAAGATCCCAGGGATGCTAAAAATGATAAATTAGCCAAGATCAATTACTGCTCTAAAACAAGCTAAATTTCATGCTAACCAAGAATTTATTCAGTTCTCAAGCAACACTTGCAAAGCTTTGTGGCAAATTATTAAACAGGAGACTCAACTGAAACAACATACATGCTACTCCGGATGCTTTCTAGTAAATTAAAAGTATCAAAGGTTGTGCCAATCTTTAAGAAGGGTGATCATGGAGGTGTTAAATCGTATAGGCCTATCTCTCTGGTACCCGTTTTTTCTAAAGTCTTTGAAGCCATCTTTAAAACCCAGGTTAACTTATATTTTGAAACAAACAATCTCTTTAGTCTTAGTCAGTTTGGTTTTAGAGCCGGGATGTCGACAACCGATGCAGTTGGGGGACTTGTTTCGGGCATCTTGGCTGGTTTCGATGCAGGCTTTGACACCTGTGCAGTTCTATGCAACCTCTCCAAAGCCTTTGACTGTGTCGATCACGACATCATGTTGAGAAAACTTGAATTCTATGGTGTAACAGGCATTCAAAATTCGTTGTTTAAATCCTACCTCAGTTATCGGCAAGAAAAAATCTTTAGTAATGGCAATCTTTCCAAATCTTCTGAGGTAAAGTTTGGCGTGCCACAGGGATCGGTTCTGGGCCTTACTTTATTTCTAATTATGGTTAAAGATCTTGAGTGCAATGTGAGTTATAAATCAGTCATGTTTACTGATGATGTCACTTTTTTACAACAGTAAATGATCAGAATGAAAGAGAGCTTAAACTAAGATGTATGATTGATGAAGCAGATGAATGGTATAAATCAAATATTCTGTTCTTGAATTTAGAAAAAACTCAAAATATGGTTTTCTCCTTAAAACTTAAAGCTGATTGTAATGATAATGTGGTTAATGTATTATGTATCACTCTGGATTCAAAGTTGACCTGGCATTCTCATATAAATAATGTATGTATAAGATTGAGCAGGGTCATATATCTCTTGTACCATTTGAGGCACTGTGTACAAACACTATCTTAGAATGGTTTACTTTGCCCTGTTTCAAGGTGTAATTACATATGGTCTATTACTATGGGGTAACTGTAGTAGCAGTATAAATGATTGATTTATTCAAAAGAAAGCAGTCAGAATTCTCAACAACGCCCATTGTCTTGAGCACTGTAGACCCTTCTTTATTTGTAGTAAAATACTAACTGTTGTAAATCTATACATTTTATCTTGTCTATTTTTTGCAAAAAATTATGTTAATAATTATGTCCTCAATAAGCATGTTCACTCTTATGCTACTAGAAATTCTCACCAAATTCATGTACCTTTTTCTAGGTTAAGTAAAACTAAATTCTCTTATGAAATTGTTAGCATAAGGCTATTTAATAGGCTGCACCTTTCTGCTCATTATAGTAGCTTCAATAGTTTTAGGAATATTTTATACAATTGGCTGTTGAACAATCCTTTTTTACAAAATTGATGAGTTCTTTAAAAGTTATATATCTAGTCTAGTCTTCCAAAGTTAGTCTGTAGGTAGTTGTATCTGTATATGTTAATTGCTTTTATTTGTATGTATCTGTATGATGTAGCCTATTGTACAAATATGTATTTAATGGCCAAATGTATGACCTATGACTTATAACTTGGATGAGACTTCAGATGAAACTCTATATAAACATGATTTGTAAAGTGTTTGTATATCATCCGAAACACCTAGTATTGTCGTTTTGATCTCGCTTGTAGTCAGTATTGTCAGTTTGATCACGCTTGTAGTCAGTATTGTCAGTTTGATCTCACTTGTATTCAGTATTGTCAGTTTGATCTCGCTTGTAGTCATCTAATCATTTACAATAACATCATAATTAACTTTGACTTACTGAGTGTATTGAGGCTATGATTAGTAAAAAGAGTGACTACTAATTTGTTAGGCTTATCATTTATTGTTGCTGATATTTTATAATTTTGTTCATAGTTCCATGTTTGTTTATAGAATGAATCGCTTAAATTCATTACCAAGAGGTTTTGGAGCTTTTCCAGTGCTGGAAGTGCTAGACCTGACCTACAATAATCTGGATGAGAGCAGCCTTCCTGGCAACTTCTTCATGCTCGGTAAAGCAAGTGTTTTGATAAGTTTTGATTTGAACAAACATGATATCAACAATTTACTTTCAATAAGATGCTTACAAATTTAAAAGAATTTTCAAAAGTATTTTACAAATAGGATAAAACAGGTTTTTATATTTGATGGTTAGGTTGAGAATTAAAATTATTAATTTGTTTGGTGAGTAATCAATTTTTTTACATCAAAGCAAGTATTATAATTAAAATTAATAAAATGTTGATTCTGTTATACTTGTATGGACTGTATTGTATATATATCTAATACATGGAATTCTAAAATAGATTATTTAATTAGTATCTAACCTCTTATATTAACCCTAGAACACTACCGTGCGTAAGTTTTCCATATATGCGTCATGTTTATAGTCAAACCTACTCCCCCCGCCCCAACCTTCCGGTTTAAGCTTTGGGCAGTGCTTCTACTGATCAATGGTCGTTCGTCCTCCGAAGTGTGAGGGTGTGTGTAGTTCTTTTTCTTATCTCAATATTGATTTTTATTTAGGCCGTGCGTCAAGTTTACGTAGCGGTAGTATTGCTTGATAAAAAAATGTATATTTTACGTATAAGTGTGTATGGTAAAATTAGTAACTAAACCTATTTTAGGTTGTTTTTTTGTAAAGTAAAGTCTTAGAGTTAGTAGACAATTTGTAGGCTTTTTGGAAAGGATGAGTTTCTATGGCATTGTAGATATGAAGATAAGGTTAGGAAAACACCATGTATCGCACATGCACGCATTACACACACACACACACACACACACACACGCTTAAACACACGCAACATAACCTTAAGTAAGCACATAGACAAGAAAATACACAAACACAATACACAGGCATGAAAATAAACCATTACATAATCTATAAAACAAAAATAAGCATGCTACGTAAAATGTACGTATCAGTAGTAACAAAGGTATATCAAAACACGGTAGTGTTCTAGGGTTAAACCATACTAGATCCCACCTGTCACATAATAATAATCACACTAGTGCAGCAAGTAGTTTTCAAGTTATCATTACATATTGATACTCATGTATGTATTATACCTTGAAACAGAGTGAAAAGCCAATAAACAAGAAGCTGTACAGTATCAGACTGATCAATTCACAATTCTACACATGGCAATCATGTGTGAATTATACCATGAAACAGAGTGAGAAGCCAATAAACAAGAAGCTGTACAGTATCAGACTGATAAATTCACAATTCTACACATGGTAATCATGTGTGTATTATACCATGAAACAGAGTGAGAAGCCAATAAACAAGAAGCTGTACAGTATCAGACTGATAAATTCACAATTCTACACATGGTAATCATGTGTGAATTATACCATGAAACAGAGTGAGAAGCCAATAAACAAGAAGCTGTACAGTATCAGACTGATAAATTCACAATTCTACACATGGTAATCATGTGTGTATTATACCATGAAACAGAGTGAGAAGCCAATAAACAAGAGGCTGTACAGTATCAGACTGATAAATTCACAATTCTACACATGGTAATGTGTGTATTATACCATGAAACAGAGTGAGAAACCTGTAAACAAGAAGCTGTACAGTATCAGACTGATAAATCACAATTCTACACATGGTAATCATGTGTGAATTATACCATGAAACAGAGTGAGAAGCCAATAAACAAGAAGCTGTACAGTATCAGACTGATAAATCACAATTCTACACATGGTAATCATGTGTGAATTATACCATGAAACAGAGTGAGAAGCCAATAAACAAGAGGCTGTACAGTATCTGACTGATAAATTCACAATTCTACACATGGTAATCATGTGTGTATTATACCATGAAACAGAGTGAGAAACCTGTAAACAAGAAGCTGTACAGTATCAGACTGATAAATCACAATTCTACACATGGTAATCATGTGTGAATTATACCATGAAACAGAGTGAGAAGCCAATAAACAAGAAGCTGTACAGTATCAGACTGATCAATTCACAATTCTACACATGGCAATCATGTGTGAATTATACCATGAAACAGAGTGAGAAGCCAATAAACAAGAAGCTGTACAGTATCAGACTGATAAATTCACAATTCTACACATGGTAATCATGTGTGAATTATACCATGAAACAGAGTGAGAAGCCAATAAACAAGAAGCTGTACAGTATCAGACTGATCAATTCACAATTCTACACATGGCAATCATGTGTGAATTATACCATGAAACAGAGTGAGGAGCCAATAAACAAGAAGCTGTACAGTATCAGACTGATCAATTCACAATTCTACACATGGTAATCATGTGTGAATTATACCATGAAACAGAGTGAGAAGCCAATAAACAAGAAGCTGTACAGTATCAGACTGATAAATTCACAATTCTACACATGGTAATCATGTGTGAATTATACCATGAAACAGAGTGAGAAGCCAATAAACAAGAAGCTGTACAGTATCAGACTGATCAATTCACAATTCTACACATGGCAATCATGTGTGAATTATACCATGAAACAGAGTGAGAAGCCAATAAACAAGAAGCTGTACAGTATCAGACTGATCAATTCACAATTCTACACATGGCAATCATGTGTGAATTATACCATGAAACAGAGTGAGGAGCCAATAAACAAGAAGCTGTACAGTATCTGACTTATCAATTCACAATTCTACACATGGCAATCATGTGTGAATTATACCATGAAACAGAGTGAGAAGCCAATAAACAAGAAGCTGTACAGTATCATACTGATAAATTCACAATTCTACACTTGGCAATCATGTGTGAATTATACCATGAAACAGAGTGAGAAGCCAATAAACAAGAAGCTGTACAGTATCAGACACTAATCAATTCACAATAATACATTTGGCAATAGTGTGTGTATTATACCTCAAAACAGAGTGAGAAGCCTTTAAAAAAGGAGCTGTAAAGTATCAGACACTAATCAATAATAATAATTTGGTTTAGAATATTTTTGCTAGATTGCATTAATGTAAAGCAATATTTCATTTACTTTAACTTTTCAATTTAACTCAGTGCTTACCATGTTACAGAAACACTGAGAGCTCTCTACTTGGGTGACAATGACTTTGAAGTTCTGCCACCTGAAATTGGTCTGCTGAAAAATCTGCAGATTGTAAGGAAACAGGATATTTTTATATACTGCTAGTTGGTTATTCAAGTAAAGAGCTGTTATATCTACTAATCGCTGTATCACAGCACTAAAGCTCTTACTAGAAAAATTGGTATTGAATAACTGTCAGGATTATATGTTCATCTGTGTATCACAGGGTGTCTTGTAATGTTTCACATAATTTAATCTGTTGTGTTCTGAGTTGTTTTAGTAACTGATTGAAATATCCTGTACTGTAGTTTTTATCTGATCTTGTTGTATTCTCTACATTATTCATTCATTAGTATCTAAAGAAACCTTATATTTTGTATAATAATTTTAAAAATATGTGCTAAGCCACATCCGCTGGTAGCCCTATCTAGTGCTGGCAAAAGGTGATGTGAGCATGTGTCTGCGAGGCGTAAGTTACACACTGGTGCAGAAGCCAGCCACTTCGGTCCCTGGTCAAGAAGTAAGTAATGGACAAAAGTGTTGGAGATTTCTGTTGCCACATGGGAGTCCAAGCCGTGCGTGTATTCCCGGCTCAGTTAAACGAGATAAAATCAGGAACTGGGGTAGGGTTGCCTGCATAGGCGTGGGTGCAAATTCCCTTGGTATACCAATTCCCGGTGTCTCAGCCTACACCTTTAGATATATATAGCTGGTACAATTCTTTTTTTAGAGGCAAAGAGACAGGAGTTTCTGCATGTGGTCCTAAAAGGACCTTTGCGCCTCCCTTACTTAAGAAAGAACTCTTTATTCATGAACATTGAGAACAGAATATTTGTCACATCATAGAATAGTAAAAAATCCAAATCGGTTACATTACAAGAGAAGAACATTTAAACAAGAGGGCAAAAATTAATCAAGGATGCAATATAATTCTTCTATGGTGTAGATTGATTTCTTCACCAGCCAGTCATGTAGTTGTCTTTTCATCGTCTTCGGGTTGCAACTTTTAAGGTCCACGGGAGGTTTGTTGAAAAGTTTGGTTCCAGCAAATGATGGCTTTTTGGTGTAGAGAGTAGTTCTGTGGGCTGGAAGATGATATGCCTGAGCTCTTCTATTTTGATAAGCATGTACCTCTTCATTTCCTAACAGATTTTGTTTTGAAGCATAAATAATTATCTCCATTATGTGGATTGAGGTGACTGTAAGGATGTCTAGGTCTTTGAAGGCTTGTCTACAGCTGTCGAGGAGAGAGAGGCCAGCCATAACCCTTATTGCTCGCTTTTTAAGAATTAATACCCTCTGGAGATTACCAACTGAGGAGCCACCCCATAGGGTGATTCCGTATTGTAGGTGAGATTCAAAAAGGGCAAAATACGCAATCCTTAAGGTGGATGGTGTGCCAGTTGCTTTAATTCTTTTAAGGGCAAAGATGGCACAGCTTAATTTTGAGCAAAGATTATCTATATGGCAGTTCCATGACAGACATTGGTCAAGAAACACACCAAGGTTTTTACCCCTTTATTACATGAACATGAAGTACAGTAATAGTGTCATTCAAAATTCAAAGAGAGTATGTCATTACACAAGTACTCAAGACTCAAGAAAAGTGACGTCAGAGCCAACTCACACCACATAAGCTCCAACACATCATTTCCTCCAACTCATTAACAGTGGAGGTGGCAGGCTTAGACAGACAGCTGTAGTGTGCAAGTGTGAGCGACCTGACACCTGCTGTCACAGCAACCTGACCTACCTAAATTTGGTGATCTCTTTTTCAGGTTGCAGGTTCTTTGGTTTTCAGATTGCAGATCTCGAAACGTAGTGTTACTGATTTCTTGTTTCACTGAACGATGGCAAATGTCCGGAAAAATCCTGTTTCCTTCACAATCCTTCCATCGTCAAAAAAAAAAAATAACCTTCATTTCTTTATTGCCAAGAAAAACAATCATTACATAATTGTACAGGCAGAATCAAAAATACAATAAAATAATCATTAACTAATTATAGCATAAAATTCATCAACACTATAAAAACTATTGTCTGTTAACAATCTTTTAATACAGCATTTAAAACTTTTCGATGGTAGATTTTTAAAGTATAATGGCAGATGATATATAACTTTAATGGCAATATATTTAAAGCTATTTTGTGTTGTACTGTAGGATACTAAATCATTTCTTATTTCCTGCCTATTTCTAGTTTCATAACTGTGGTAATCACTATTAGATTTGAAAAGATGTATGTTTCTGTTTTACATAAATATAGGCACTGATAAATGTAGATACATGGAATTGTCATAATTTGTAACTTAATAAATAAATTCTTACAATGGGATCTAGTTGGAGCTTTACAAATCAATCGAACTGCCTGCTTTTGCAAGACAAACAGACAATGAGAGTAAGAGCAGTTGGCCCAAAAGATGGCACCATACATTAAAAAAGAATGTATATAACTATAATAAATTAGAAGAAGAACATCATTAAAACTGTGTAATTTAATTTTCTTAACATAAAGATACCTCTAGTGATCCTGGGTAAATATAATTAATGTGAGAGAACCATTTTAAATCAGATTGCAACAGAACACCAAGAAACTTAACAGACTGAATCTCTTTACATCTATTTAAAGACATTGCTAAATCTTGTGTCTTTTCTAAATTAGAGACAGACTATTAACATTGCACCAATCCGCGAGTAAACCAATCTTAAAATTAAAAATATCAGTGATTTTGTCTTCACAAGTAACATTTAGGCAAATATCATCAGCATACAAGTGACACTGTGTATTATCATCATCTAAAATAGCTGGCAGATCATTAATATATATGATAAACAAAAGTGGTCCTAAAATAGATCCTTGCGGAACACCATTAACAACATCCCTAAAACTAGATAACGACCCATTAAAACACACACACACTGAGTTCTATTACTAAGATAGGACTCAATGAAAGACAAAGACATCTGATCAAAACCCATATGTTTAAGCTTAACCAACAGTGATTTATGCTGCACTGTGTCAAAGGCCTTTGAGAGGTCAAAGAACCTTGATTCCACACAAAGCCCCTTCTCCATGCCAATCCAGACAAGCCTGAAGAAAGGCACGAACCGCATCACAAGTAGTGCGATTCCTTCTAAAACCAAACTGCTTGGCTGAAAGCAAACAATTTCGTTCCAAGTAATTAATAATTTGTAGGCTTATTACCTCTCAAAAAACCTTCGAAAAAACAGGTACAAGGGACACAGGTTCGAAAACTATGATACTCATCCTTATTGCCCTTCTTATAAACAGGAATCACCTTACTTATCTTCAGTTTATCAGGAAAATAACCTACATCTAAACATGAATTAATAACATTACATAAAACTTCAGAAATATAATAACTGCTTATCTTTAAGAGTTTAGAATTGAGATAAAAGACATCCTGACTATTACTGCTACTTAAAGAATTTATAGCTGAGAAAACATCTTCAACACTTACATGAGTAAACGAAAAAACAGAAGTCACATTATTATAAACATTTGACAGATAAAAACTAACATTAAAAATACTATTTTGGTATATTACTGACTAGATCATTAATACTGTTGATAAAATAATTGTTGAAACCTGTAGCAGTTTAAATTAAATACTATTATTGGTATTGGCTTTAGCCTTACTATTGACAGAGAGGTTATCTTTGACAATGTTCCAAAGTTGTTTAGGTTTGTTGGAAGAGTTAGCCACCAATGAATTATTATAACTGAGTTTAGCTAATCTAATCTCCTTGCGTAAATGTTTTTTCAACCTTTTATATGCATCCAGGAAATATTGAGAATTTTGTATCCTTACTTAAATAATAGTAATGTAGACAGGATTCCTTAAGAGCTATTAAATCAGGAGAGTACCATTTATTAATATTAGAATTTACACTAGATCTTTTTTTTGACAGTTTTAATTGGAAAAGTTAAGTTAACTACCCACATAAATAAATTAAAAAACAACAAAAACTTATCACTAGCAGCTGAATAGCTGTAAACAGGTAACCAGTTCATGGTATTCAAATTTCTCAAAAAGGTAAGAGTTTCTTTATCTTGAACCAACCTAGTAAGAGACGTTGTCCTACCCTCCTCCGAAACTGTAGACAGCTCCATGGAAGTTGACACGCCAGCAAAATGATCAGACTCCACTGTAGGAACTACCTTTACCGTCCATCTATCAGGATGAACACTAGTGACAATGTTGTCTATGCAGGTGCCCCTGTTGATGTTCCCAGGACGTGTAATTGAATTATTCAACATGATATTCAAACCCGTAACCTCCAACTAAGTTACTAAACGCCACAGTGTTCCTGTCCTTGGTCTCGAGAAAGTTAATGTTAAAATCAGCACAGATGATCACTTCATGAATTCACATGGGAAGCAGTTTGCAATAGATCATCAAATAACAATAAAAAACCTGTCAATATCCGGTGTTAGGTACTCTGTATAAACAAACAACAAGAGCATTTAAAGTGCCCACATAAACAGCCGATATTTCAAAGAGCAATTCGACAGCTAACTTATTAATCCAAGGTACTTCATGAAAAGTTAGATTATTTTTAATAAATAATAGCCGAACCACCATGTGAGTGAACTGTCCTACAGAAAGAGGATGCCAGTACATAGTTAGGCAACTTAAAAAGAGATATCTCGTCCAAAGTGAGCCAATGCTCCGTTATGCAAATTATATCACTATTGTTTGTGTGACCAAGGGCCTCAACTGAGACCGACTTTTCCCTCAGTCCATGACAGTTCCAAACAATTAGGTTAAACCTTCTTACAGTTGGCCTGCTATAGTGCAAACTTTGCTATTTACTACAGTTTGGGTTTGCCTAAAAAAAAACCATACTCCTTAGCTTATTATTTTTTAGGCTTAGGCTGATTGTATTCACATATTAGTGTTCCACTTGGCCAGAACTCAGAATTTTAACACTTTTGAGGCTAATTCCAAAGGCAAACCAATTTTATATGATTTATAAAGTATCATACTTTGTTTTCAACTCGACACACTCTGAATTGTTAACACCGGCTCCTTCCAAGTAGCTAACTAAATCTTCTTTTTGAACTTCAGGCGATAGACGAGATATAAATATCCAACTCCGTTTTTCCAATAGCTTTTAGCTTGCATACATTTGCCTCTTCACTCTTCTTCGTACCAATAATAGGCTTAACATTGGCCTGGAGTTTCTCTTTTTCTTGGAAGAAGTAAAGTTCCCACTTATTCTCACGTAAGGAAGGGAAAACTTCTTTATTTTTCTCGTAACCAGTATCCCCCATAGATTTCTTCATCTTCAAAATCCAAGAAAAACGTCTCCTTCAATTGAAACATTGCCATTTGACTTACTAGGAACTAAACGACTTTACACCCTTAGGATTATTATTGGTGTTACTGTCATGATTATTGTCAAGATTAGAGTTGTTGGGCCTATTTCCCCCATCAGTTGCTGACTTCATTGACTCTTTAACTCTTGATCTCGTTAAAGGTCGATTAACGTCCTTTGCCGACTGTTCTTGTGAAGGAACGGTTAGGCCTATTGATGCTGGAACACTCGTTGACTTTTTGGTGATACCATCCCCCACTTTCCAATATAGTGTTTAACTTTTTATTAATATGTACATTATCATCCATCACCGATTTAACAAGTCCAATAAGTTTTTCCTACCATGTCATGAATATTGAAATAATCATCAGCAGAAATCACATGGTTTCTCATCTTTTTCTAACCTATCTTTGCAACCGGTACATATCCACTGAACATATTTACTCACTGACTTAATCCATTTCAAAATCATTTGCTGAAACATTAACACATGACATATGAAAAAATTTCTTGCATATTCCACCACATAAAAACTTTAAATCAGTCCCTAAAACTGATTTATCACAAGCACCACAATAGGTAAACGTCCCTCTATTATCCGCCATCTTGATCATTGATTAAAGCTAGTGGTATAAATAATTAGTTCCCTTCCAAGGATGTGAGTTGTTTGTAAACAAAGTTGGATGTAGTTGACAGTTGGCAGTGATACCTGTTCAGGCCCAGTCTTAGCCCAGCTCAGTTCACAGTCCAGAGGTGAGTGAGCTCGGTTATCTACAGTCCAGAGGTCAGGATGTCTTATCTCTGATAATTCTTTATCTGTATTCAATTAACATTCTTGTATTTCCATGCAAAGAACTTTGATTAAATTGTCCTTAAATAATTTAATTCACAGATTTTATTAAAACTACTCACATACACTTGAAGCTGGTTGTAAACACTACACTTAGATGTAAAACACTTCCTCTGCAGTTCTAAAAAACCACTAAATTTATACAAATAATTGGAGAGCACACTTGTGCCTGTTTGCTCTGTTCCTACTGTCTGAATATGACAGAGCCCAATCAGTGCTTCAAACAATATGAACAATACAGGGCCCAATACGGCCTCTTGTGGGACTCCTCTTGTAATATTTTGTGGTCTTGACTGTAAAACTTCATTAACACCATTCACACACTGCTTTAATTCCACTACTTGCTCTCGCCTAGTAAGGTAACTTTCGAACCAACTAAGAGCTGTTCCTTTTATTCCAAGGGCACTGATTTTAGTGAGAATTAGTTTATGAGACAAGGAGTCACAAGCTTTACTTAAGTCAAGAAGAATAGTTGTGACAGTGTTCCCGATTGTCTATTATTTTTTCAATGAGTTAAGTAAGAGCAGTGATAGTTGATTTTCCTTGGATAATCCCATGTTGTCCTTTCGGTATCAGGAAAGTACTACTTTCTCTAGTACCTTAGACAGTTGGAACTAAAGAAATCGGTCTGAAGTTTGATATTTCATGCTTATTTCCTTTTTTGTGTAGTGGATAGACCTTAGATAATTTTAACTTTGAGGGGAAAACTCCCTGTGCTAAGGATTTATTGATTACATCAGTTAAAGGCTGACCAGTCACTTTCTTTCAGAAGTTCAACATTTTTAATGAAATCTCGTCATAGCCTGAGGAGGAGGGGGTTTTTAGTGAGTTGATGATGTTTAACACTTCATGATTGGATGCTAAATCAGATGAAAAAGTTCATTTCCTAGGAAGTTATTGTGTGTGTGCTAAAGGTATTAGTATTTGTCTCCTTATTAAGTTTAAGGGTTTCTTCTGCATTGTTGTAAAATAAGAATTAAACTGTTCAGCTATAGTAAACAGATCTACATAATCGTCCAATTGTTAACCTCCAGACAGAAACTGAATCTTCCCTTCTAATTGTTCACTCACTATTAATGACTTCCCAGATAGCTTTACTTTTATTGTTTGATTCAGCAATAAAGTTGTGATAAGCTTCCTTAAGCAAACTTTTTTAATTTTAGGCCATAGGTTTTCTTTTTGTGTGCAGCTATAGCTTTGTCTTCATTTTGTCCTGTAGTTAAAAAACAGTCACGGGCTTGAATAAAAGCTGTTCGTAGCTCATTTACTTCAAGGTTGGAGGCAGTTTTAGTTTGTTTCATGATATTATACTTTTTTGTTGAAGGTGGACATATAACATTAAGAGCTGTAGTCAAAGTCCCTATGAAGTTGGAGTATGCATCTTCTGAGTTTTGAGATTGGTAGACACGTTCCCAAGACTGAATTCCAAGAAGATCATTTAAAGCTGATAGTTTCTCATGGCTTAGGTTTCTTTTGGTTAATATTGTTTGTTTTTTAATTGTTGAGCAGAAATTCATGGTGTAAAGTTGTCCAGAGTGATCTAAGAGACCGTTTTCATAGATTGTTACGTCAAAATTATCAGAGGATAGGTTAGTACATAAAATATCTATTGAAGTGGCAGTTGCAGGTGTAATCCTAGTTGCAGGTAGGTGGCATTGAGTTAAGTTAAATTGATAAAGAACATCACTAAACTTGCTATTTTCTCTATCCAAGGATCTGTTGAGGCTGTCAATATTAAAGTCACCAACAATGCAGATTGTACTGTTATTTGTAGGAAATTTGTCAAGTGATCCAGCTAATAGTTCCAGAGATTGTTCTAATGGACTTCTCGGAGGGCAATACACACCTGAGATGTATTCATGATTTTTTTTTATTCATCCGAATGCCAATAGCAGCCATTTCACAGATGAGTTCTTCGCTTTTGACATTAATGCATTCAGTTTTCATTTTGAAGATCACTACACTTGAATATCGTAACACCTCCTTTTTTATGCTCTTCCCTACTGTATTGGGCAATTAAAGTGTAATTCACTAATCAGATATTTTCAATTGTATTTTCTGCGAGACCATGTTCTGTAAGCACTGTAATGTCTGGTTTTGAAAGGAACAGAAAATGATTTAGTAAATCAATTTTATTACTAAGCCTGTCAGTATTTTGATGATATATTATACATTTCTTTTCTCTTTCTGGACAACAATTTGTTTTCCTCTGTCCCTTTCCTGCTGACTGTACTCTAAAAAACTATGCTGTACAGAAGTGTTTTGTTTGTACTCTTCAATATTATCCCAGAAGAACTGCTCAAAAGTCTGTCCAGGCTTTAGAAGTTTGGCAGTATATGGAGTTTGGCTTTTAGATTTATTTACTACAGTAGCAGATTGGTAGAAGCTTTATAGAAAAATCTCCATGATTTTCTTATTTGGGTTTTTTAACTGGATTAGTGGTGGAGAGCTGCCAAGTGTTATCCTTCCTTTCCCAGTGTCACATTTTCCCAAATTGCAATGGGGTGCAATAATAGAATTTGGCACTTGTTTTGAGATGAATCAAAAGTTTTAAAAAGATTTTCTTCAACTAGTTCTTTTTGAAGAGAAGGAAAGGATGACTGGAAGGCTGTCCTTTTTACGACCTGTAGTGAGACAATATATTGATCCTTTTTAAACACTTGTGAATTGTTGGTTTTCCTAAGATGCGTAGAGTGTGGTAGGGTTTTAGTAACTTTCAGGAGGGATTTGAGATGTGCTCTCGCAGTTGTCTACTGGTCCGAAAGCTTAGTTACAAGTTCCTTGTAATTTCCTGTAAGCTCTTCAAAAAAAGTATTTTTTTCTTTCAGTTCATTTTCTAGGGTATTCTTTTCGTCTTTTAACAAGTCAATTTTAGGTTTTTAGGCACTCAAAATCTAAGGCTTTTGCAAAAGCCTATTAGATTTGAGGGCTCTTGATCTCTAATATCCTTGGAGCTAAGAAAATAGGCCCCTAGGAATTTTCTCCTGTTTTTGTATGTGGCAGGACAATTAAGTCACATGTGCTCTGCTGACTCTTCCGCTTCGCCACAGAGTCTACATTCATCTGTTTGGTTAAGTAAGACCCATCTTCATTACATTTTTTCTGAGAGGGCCGTGTCCTGTCAACATCCCTATTACTAAACGTATATCCTCCTTACTCAATTGAAGGAGTACTAACCAATCTGTTTATGTAAGGAGAGATAAACATTTTCGATTGCCTTAACCCTGGGGCACTTCTCCAAATTTCAGATCTAGTCCTCCTATCCCAAACTTTTACGAGAGATTTGCTGTAGGAGAAGGCCAGTCCAGAGCTTGGCTCTGCCCCTACTAGAAGGCTTTATGTATCTATCTTAGCAAGGGTGTCCGCTTTCTCGTTTCCCTGAATGCTTTCATGGCCCGGCACCCAGCCGAGAGTAACCTTATTCCTCTGTGTCAGTTATTCCAGTGCATTTTTACATTCCCATACTGCCTTTGAATCAAAGGAGCATGCGTCAAGCGCCTTTACAGCTGCTTGACTGTCTGAATATTGGTTATTCTGCTCCTTTTGGCTTAGTTAATATTAGCCTTCTGGCGCATGATTCTATAGCCATAATTTCCATTTGGAAAATTGTGGCATATTTCCCCAGAGGCACTGATAGTTTATATACCCCCTGGACCATATATACTCCAAACCCTGCCCCATGGCACAGGCGTGATCTGTCAGTATAGTACTTCAAAACACCTTTAGTAGGGTAGGCTTCCTTCCCATTCCATTTATATCTATTTACAATAAAGACAAGATATGGTTTATTAAAGTAGTGTTTCTTGACTAAGTTAGTGTTCAGTCCTTATCTAATCACCGATGAGGAAGAAGCGCCGCTCTTATCGGTGCTATCCTCGTGCCATTTTGTTTACACTGCAATCACTTATCTGTTCTATAAGTATATATTGTATTTTTGTGTGTAGGCATATACAAGCGTAAAATATTAATTAAACCCATTAATGTAGCCATAGACGTATCCAGGAAGCTTGTGTTTTGGTGTGAGGTTAGCCGCTAAGTGGCGGTGGCCAGATGAGGGGATAGAGCAAGCGGGCGAGTGCCAACTAGTGGTGGGGATACCAGAGAGGGCGGCATCACAGCGGCGAAGGGGTATTTACCTCACTCTGCGTGAACTAAAATCACCCAGTGTCCTTTTATAAGCGGTTTACTTTCATTAGGTGCACTTTTCAGTGCAATGCAATGTTTTATACATATGATCCTAAAACACGGTGGAGCAACCGAATTTTCTACACATAACGTAGAAGACAGAGGCAGTTTTATAAGCGGTTTACTTTCATTAGGTGCACTTTTCAGTGCAATGCAATGTTTTATACATATGATCCTAAAACACGGTGGAGCAACCGAATTTTCTACACATAACGTAGAAGACAGAGGCAGTTTTATAAGCGGTTTACTTTCATTAGGTGCACTTTACAGTGCAATGCAATGTTTTATACATATGATCCTAAAACACGGTGGAGCAACCGAATTTTCTACACATAACGTAGAAGACAGAGGCAGTCTCCAGATTCCAGGAGTCAAGTCTACGACAGTGTAAGATGTCTTGCAGGCCTTAGATACCGAGAAAGCTGCAGAAATGCCTTCAAAGAGCTGAAGATTCTTACAGTAACCGCACTCTACATCCGTGATGCTATTCTCCATGCCATTTCAACAAGCCAAACCAGACATAGAGACATACATACATCATCACAACACACGAAATGCTGCAAGTTTTACTCTGCCACCACATCACCTAAGTCTGTACGAGAAAAAACCATCCTACAAAGGAGCAACTTCTCTACAACCATCTGCCCGAAGATCTCAAAAAAGAACCAGCACAACGCCTCAAGATCCAGCTCACAACATGGCTACAAGACCGACCTTTCTACACTGAAAAAGAATTTTTTGACAACCAGCTCTTCTTTTAACAAACTGACTGTAAAATAAAAAAATTTTTGACGCATGTACTATTCTCAATGAATACGTAAATAAAGATTATTGTCTATTGTCTATTGTCTAGTGTCACATTTCAGACAATGCACTAAGTGTAAGGTGAAACATTTCCCACTATACCCCTGTTGTGTGTAGAAATCCTTTCTCATATCAACTGTTTATGTTGGAAATAGAATAAGATTCTTTGAGATTATTTTTGGAGTAATTAGTTTTATTTTGAGTTTTTATTGTTTATTTTGCGCATTCTTCCCCAAATTGGCCCAAGTGAGAGAGGTAGCAATTCAAAATCTGTCAATAGCATATTTAAGGAGGAAAAATCTTCATGGGAGAATTTGTAAGCACTTTAAAAAGATGATAGTCTCTTGCCTAGAGCATACAAGTTCATACAAGCAATGCAAATGGGTGTTAGAAATCGTAGAGGGGCAACCAAGCTGATCATTTGTAATAATTAATAAAACAATAAACTGTTATTAATAAACTTTATTTTTCTCTGTAATCTGTAGGAAATGTAATTATAAGTTTAGAATAACATCTTTTACTTAATTTCTTTTGTTTAATGCATCAATTTAATACTTGAGCCCAATCACCTGTTAGACATGGTGGTCTATGATTCACGACCGTGTCTTGTGAATTAGCCCCTGTAGCAAGTAG
This sequence comes from Homalodisca vitripennis, assembly GCF_021130785.1. Taxonomy (NCBI): domain Eukaryota; kingdom Metazoa; phylum Arthropoda; class Insecta; order Hemiptera; family Cicadellidae; genus Homalodisca; species Homalodisca vitripennis. The sequence goes on from NC_060215.1 coordinate 146,410,282, forward strand.
TGAAGTGGCTCGGAAGATGGACAGTCGCTACGCAGAGCGCTTGAACGTTCAGGAAAGACTTCTTATAAAATCTTTATTTATTTCTGATATCGTTGGGTCCATTCTGTTAAAACTAAAAATGAAGTTGGTGTTTTAATATCCTGATTTTGATTAAAAATCTCTGGTTATAGCAGGATAGATCTATACTATTGTTTTTCAAAGCATATACTAGGTATAACCTATCCAAAGCAAATTCTTAAATTTCTTTTGTGGCCACTTGAAGGGGGTGGACAAAACTCTTTCTTTCCAAAAATTGTAAAATTAACATAGTATTTGGTTGTAATTACATTTTTGTTTTAATTACATTTTGTTTGACAATGTTTTGAACACCTCCTGTAATTTGTGAGGTGTATTAACCCATTCTCTCTGTAGCTGAAAGCATAATGAGGATTAGCAGATGCTGAAAAGTTTGAAGCATTATATTTAGTGTTTCACAACGGCCATAGTCCATACTGTGCACACAGGTTTGCAAAGTTTGAAGCATTATATTTAGTGTTTCACAACGGCCATAGTCCATACTGTGCACACAGGTTTGCAAAGTTTGAAGCATTATATTTAGTGTTTCACAACGGCCATAGTCCATACTGTGCACACAGGTTTGCAAAGTTTGAAGCATTATATTTAGTGTTTCACAACGGCCATAGTCCATACTGTGCACACAGGTTTGCAAAGTTTGAAGCATTATATTTAGTGTTTCACAACGGCCATAGTCCATACTGTGCACACAGGTTTGCAAAGTTTGAAGCATTATATTTAGTGTTTCACAACGGCCATAGTCCATACTGTGCACACAGGTTTGCAAAGTTTGAAGCATTATATTTAGTGTTTCACAACGGCCATAGTCCATACTGTGCACACAGGTTTGCTGGCCCTTTAATGAATAGGCATTAAATAAATTTAAAGTTTTACAGGAGTTTTTATATTTTTAATGAAACTGTTTTTATTTTCAGAACAGTTGTTTTACTTATCTTTGTACAGATAAGTACAAATGATAAAGATAATATTCCAATAGAAGGGATTAGCTAAAGGATGTATAGGATCAGGAATGTGTTGTGCAAAGTACGGTAGAGAGAACCTTGTGCCAAGCAGACCGTATGTAGTGCTGAAACATATATCAGATGGTAACAATAGAAAGCAAGCAGTATTATGGGCATAGAGTGGAGAGAATATCTAAATAATACTTCTTTAAAAATATTAAATTATTTTAACATTTGGCAGTTTTCTGATAATTAAGTTCTAGTTATATAAATGCACTGTTAGTAGAAGACGTTCCACAAAAAAATTACCTGTCCTCTTATTTTTCAGCTAGTATTGCGAGAGAATGATTTGATAGAGTTGCCTAAAGAAATCGGTGAGCTGACAAGACTTAGAGAATTACATATCCAGGCCAATAGGCTAACTGTGCTACCTCCAGAAATTGGTATGTAACACTTTATTTATAGCGTTTCACTTTTTTATTTCAAAATATAGCATTAGATCTCAATAAGTTTTGGTTTGTGTTCATAAAATTAAAAAATACCCTATCAATATTTATTAAAAAAATACCTATAAAGTATTTAAATGTAGTGTAGCTATTACACCATAAAATTAGTAATATTATACAGTGATTTATTCATTATTATTTCCTTAAGTGATATCTTAAAACTTTGAGGTGTCAGAGGTTTTGATTTTCCAGGTAATCCATCGTAGATTTGAATCCCTGAATATACAGAGCTTCTTGTTTGTGCTATATTATGTTTATTTCTTGTTATATAGTAATGTATGTCACTAACTTTAGTTGTGCTTTGCAAGTTCTCCTTTACATACATAAGAACTGAAAAACATACATAGACTGTAGAGTAAGGGTACCTTGCCTAACACAAAGTGGTTTGCAGTGATCCTGCCAGTCCACACCACAGATAAGAGAGACAGCTTTTGTAAGATAAGATAACACAAATAATTTGTGAGCATAGGAACAATTCGCCCAACGTGAAGTTCCATAGGACAAATTTGTACATGACCATAGTAGATGCAAAGGAGAAAATCAGGAGACACATTCCCTCTCATATTCATTCCCTAATCATAAATAGACCCTTTAGAATTTTTGTGGCCAGATTGTCAATGTGAGAGTGCCATTTGAGGTTGGACTGAAGATGGAAGCCCAAGAAATTTAGGGAAGCTAATTTCTCTGAACCAGAACGAAGGCAAAGTTGTATATTGTGAACCTTCTCTCCATTTAAACTCAGCTTATTAGCATTACACCAGTCATGTATTACGTGTGATTTAGACGTAACAATATATTTAGCTGTCTAAGGACTAATACCCTGAACACACTGCCAGATCATCTGCAAACATTTAACACTACATGTTGCTCCATGATGTTTCTTGTAAATTATGAACAAGGTCGGACCAAGTATAGACCCCTGTGGTACGCCTTATACAATCTGCAAAGAATTGGAAAAAGAGCCATTTAAATATACAGACTACCATCTGTCTTCCATGTAAGATTTAAAAAAGAAATGGTAACACTTTCAAGCGAATAAAAATACAGCTTAACTAGCAACACATCATGTGTTTCAGTGTCGAAGGCCTTGGACATATCAAACGATCTAAAGAGAACACTCCTTTTAGCCTCCAGACCCTTAAAGCAGTTTGTAATTAGAGCATGAGTGTCTGCAACAGTGCTACGCTTAGGCCTAAAACCATGCTGACATTCTGATAAAAGATTATTTCCTTATAGGAAGATTATCATCTGACTATGTATGAGACGTTCCAAGACCTTAGACACTGCGGGCACCATTCTGATAAAAGATTATTTCCTTATAGGAAGATTATCATCTGACTATTTATGAGACGTTCCAAGACCTTAGACACTGCGATATTGGTCGATAGTTTGAAAATAATTTATCTTATGTATTCGTATCACTTCAGTTTGTCAGGATAAAAGCCCAGAGTGATGCATAAGTTAGATAAGTATGCTAAGATCTCACTTATGTGCTTAGAAGCTATTTTTAAGTGTGAAGCATTTATTCCATAAATATCTAAACAACAGCTATTTCTTAGTTTATTTATGACTAAGAAAACTTCAACACTGAATTCTTTTAGAGTAAAAGTTTCACCTAGAGGCATTTTACTTTTTGCATTTCTACTTCAGAAAAAATTGTGGTTCATTTGAACAAGTTGGTTGTTGGAGGGAGGGAGGGGGAGGAGAGGGAGAGGGATGGAGGGGGAGGAGGGGGGGGAGAGAGAGAGGGAGAGAGAGAGAGAGAGAGATTTATTTCACAATCCTAAAGATTAGAAATGGTGTCACATACAGTTACAAAACATACAGATACAAAACAAATAAACAAACAAAACAATAAAATTTAAAAACATTTATAAACAGCAACAACAATATTGTCAATAAGTCACTAAATTACCAATATATTAATAACTTTTAATAATCTAAGGGTAAATGTCTGTCCAATTTAAAAATTCGTTTATGTTGTAAAAAGGCCTGGTTAACAGCCACTGATGCAGTTTGTTCTTCATCACTTTTATTGATTCTTCTTTCTTTACTTCATCAGGAAGACTGTTGAAGAATCTAGCCCCCACATATGATGGTTTTTTCTCAAAATATGTCCTGTGGTGACTGGGTAAAGTAAAGTTGTTGCGATGCCTTGTGTTATAGTGATGAAGGTCCCTGTTCCGTTGCATGTCCCTTCCAACCGCGTTAAGAACTGTTTCTTGTATGTATAAACTTACAACAGTCAGTATTTTCCATTCTTTAAATACCTGTCTACAGCTATCAAGGGGTTTTAAACAGGCCATAATTCTTAGAGCTCTTTTTTGCAATACTAAGACCCGTTCAAGATTCTTTGCTGAGGAAGCACCCAAAACAAGAATTCTGTATCTAAGATGGCTTTCAAAAAGAGCCTGATAGGCAATCTTGACAGTATCAGATGAGCTTACAGCCTTAGTTCTTCTAATTGCAAAAAGAGCTCTACTCAGTTTGTTGCACAGATCATCAATATGTGTTGACTATGTTAGGTTATTATCGAAATTTACCCCCAGATGTTTGACTGATGTGGCTGACTGTAGATCTGGAATGTAGGAGACTTTTTCTTTTTTGTTGCCAAAAGTGAGTTGGATTGTTTTGGCTTCATTAAAAACAAGATCATTTCTTTGACAATATTCCAGAGCTAAGTTGACGCTGATGTATGAATCTATTTCCAAGGACTGGACTGATTTATTAGCTGTGAGAATTACTGTGTCATCAGCATACATAACTGAATGGCTGTATGGTTCAATGAAACTTGGCAAATCATTTGTAAATAAAATGAATAAGAGGGGGCCAAGAACTGAACCCTGGGGTACCCCTCTAATCACTGGTAGAATGCATGATTTTGATGTGGTAGATCTTCCATGAACAGTGTGTTTTAACTCAACTAACTGACTGCGACCCTTTAGATAGTTTGTGAACCATTTTTTTGCTGTATGCTTAATGCCCATAGAATCAAGTTTCAGAAGAATGGAGTCATGACTGAGACAGTCAAAAGCTTTGCTCAAGTCCATAAAAATTCCTGATACAGTCTTCCCTTCTTCAAGAGCATCCAATATAAATTCTGATGTTTCTACTGTAGCTGTTATGGTCGACTTTCCTTTCCTGAAACCATGTTGCCCACTTGTCAGGATGTCATTAATTTGTAAATGATGTACCAAACGTTCAAACACTATTTTTTCAATAATTTTAGATGTAGAAGAGATAAGTGAGATAGGTCTGTAGTTTGACACTTCGTTTCTTCTCCCGTTTTTGTGTATTGGTATCACCTTACACCTTAGCTATCTTAAGTTTTGTTGGGAAGTGACCTTGATATAGCGAGGTATTGATAATGTGTAAGAGAGGGGTAATAAGTTCATTTTTACAGAACTTCAAAAGTCTTGATGAAATTTCATCTATTCCTGTAGAACTTTTAGGCTTTAAGCTTTCAATTACCCTGCAGATCTCTTCAGGTGTTGTTAGCAGAAAAGACCGCATAACAGTGCGCAGGTCTGTATACTGTACGTTTACTTTAGTCGTTTGGGGTGTTTGGCTGTTTTTTAGTGTTTCTTCAGCCCAGTGGTTAATTTCAGTGGGAACGCAAGGGGAACAGCGTTCCCTTACCTCCCAAGAGTGCCGGAACGCAAGGGAAACGCTTTTAAAACTACGAGTACAAGTTTTAGTTAAAAAAAATTGTAGGTAGGATCAATATTATGCCTATGCTTTGTTTGCGAGTGACTCGTAAGCAGATAGTAAGCGCCCGTACAAGCAGTTTGTGAGCTGTGCTGTGATGAGTCTTGCACGGAATCAGGCAGGAGGAAGGTGACGGGCGAGTCATCCTAGGTTCGCGCATGCGCGGCTGCGTCTCTCAATAACAAAGCAATACCCACCCCACCCCCTTCCTTTCCCCCTCCATTCCTTCACCGCGCCACCGCGCCCCAGTGATCACAAGTGTGTTGACTAGTTGACTTGACCTTGGTGTGTTTCGCGTTTAAGTTACAAGTTGCATCGCATCCCATCACGCTTAAGTTCGTTTTTGAGGTGCAGGTCGTTGATTGTGTTCGTGTTTATGCTTATTAGTGCTGGTGCAGCTAAATAGTTTCTCTAATTGACTATGACTACCAGAAAAATTGTTGATTTCTTTAAACCTAACCCTAAGAAACAAAAAGGTTATGCGAATAATGAGAACTGCAGTTCGGAAGCATTGACTACAACTTCAATTGTTGATCAAGATAAAAAAGAAGACGCAATCGGGATCAATGAGGATAATTGCGATTACCATTCCCCTTCGACTTTCCTCGTCGGTCAAAATAGTATCCAGGTTGGTGGGTTTGGGATCTGATGCAGACGAAGCTAAGGTTAGTAATGAAAATAATGATTTTGTTAATAGGGGTGAACAGCCAGTTTTTGTTTGGTCTGAAGAACAAATTGTTGAATTTAAAGCTAAAAATCCATGGTTAAATTGTGAACAGAGAACTAGGTTGCAACGTTTGCCGTAGTGTGAGTACTCTAGGTGCAGAGGAAACGAAGGGCCTAAAGATTAGCGAAGAGTGGGTTTTAGGAACTGTTACCGCTTATGGAAACAATAAAAAAGACCAGCAATCCTCTCTTAGGAAAAAGATATTTTTACACCGTGGGTCTCGAGCTCATTCTTTAGCTGAAAAAATACTCATTGAAGCTAAGAAAGATACAATGAAAAAAGCTGTTGCTTCTATGCATAAAGAGCAGCAGATTGTAACTGAGCGCATTTTCCGCATAAGCAAGCTAAACTAAATAGGCCATTTTTTGAGTTTGAAACTGAAATTGATCTTCAAATAATGAATGGCTTAGATATGGGGCGAATCCTAGATTCAAATGTTGCTTGCTCCAATATAATTCATCATATTTCTGATGAATGAAATCAGACTTGATAAATGGCCTAATCAAGTCAGACTCTAAATTTTCCCTGCTTTTGGATGAAAGCCACTTCAGTTTCAAACAAAAATGCTTTGGTGGTTTATATCAGAAACTGTTCTAAAGGGAATGCAAAACCCTATGACAGTGTTCTTAACACTTTTTGAGCTAAATAGCACAACATCAGCTGGTATATTACAAGAACTTTTAAATCAGTTACAAGCATTAGGTCTAAGCTTTGAATTCATGAAAGACCATATGATTGCTCTAACTTGTGATGGTGCTTCAGTGCTACTAGGCAAGAAAATCTGGCCTTGCTATACAGCTTACTGAAAACGTTCCCCAACTTGTTCATTTGGCATTGTTTGAACCATCGTTTTAGAGCTTGCCGTGCACGATTCCATAGAAGAAGTAGCTGGAATCAATCATTTTAAGATATTCATGGATAAAATTAGAAACAATGTTTAGTTGTTCACCGAAAAACAGCAGGGAGTTGCAGAAGTTGCTAAAGGACTAGAGGAGCAAATGTTGAAAATCGGCTGTGTTTTAGATACTCGTTGGGTAGCCTCCAGCTTAATGGCGGTGAAAGCAGTTTGGACAGATTTTAAAGCTTTGTACAATCATTTCATTGAAGCATCTGAAGACAAACAAAGGGACTCGAAGCACACGTTCAACTTACAAAGGGCTTTGTAGTACATTATCTTCTACAACTTTTGTACACAACCTGGCATTTGATGTTCGATGCTCTAGAAGAGTTATCGGATTTGTCCTTACAGCTTCAAAAATCAAGCCTCAACCTTATCCAAGCCCACAGTGATGTAACACTGTTAATCAAAGTGTTTTGAAAACCGAGTTGAAAACATGGGTAGACGTTCAGTGGAAGCTAAAATTGCTATTGACGATTTTGATGTTTCAAGATGTTAAACTTTGTGTAAGATCCAGTATGGGTATCCAAGATACCCAGTATTCTAGAAAAACAGTTCTATCGGAGCCTCGCTAACAACTTGACTTCAAGGTTGCTATCATCATCTTCAAATGCGGCCTGAACACTACACCAAAAATCATGAATGACATCAAAGTGATCCACCCCATGTATTGGCCAAAAGACTTTATCCATCACCTACGGAGAATGTGAGATCCAGCGAATCTGCGATAGATTTAAGATTAGCAGCTCTCAGGATATAATTAGAGACTTCAGACACTTCAAGCAGGGACTGAAGCCTATGTTAAGTGGAGAGAAACCTACTATTCTAGAGCAACCGCCGTCGTTTAAGAAACTGATTTCCATCATAAATAGTATTGCAGTGTCTAGTGCTGAATGTGAACGTGGGTTTTTCTGCAATGAATCTAATTATGTCTCCTCTTAGATCTTCACTCTACATTAGCACTGTTTGCGATTTATTGCGGATCAGGCTCCTAGGACCTCCTGTGGCTAGATACAATCCCGAGCGACACGTAAAAACCTGGCTGGCGAAGGACACCCATTCTGTACTTGACACCAAGTCAAAACAACGAGGGCAGAAAACTTACCATGAAGACAGCATTGCATTGTGGGAACTTTTTTCCTAAATCTGTTTTTTAAATATCTTTTAGAATTTCAGAACATTAAGTTTTCATTAAAATAACTAGCCTATGCCTAACTTATAGTTGTGTTCTGAACTCAAGTTTCTGAGTTCTTTTTTGTACTTACAGTTAGTTTTGTGCATTGTTGTTTTGTTTCTTTTGTAGTTTTCACTTTATAAAATATTAACAAACAACTAAAACTAAGTTTACCAACAGTCTTGGCATTGCCTTACAATATTATACTACAAATCCGTACATATTTGTTATAATAACTAATAAGCAAATAAAAATAATCAACCTTAACTTTTTAAAACTACACTAAATTTTAAAAAATGAAACCGTGTTACTCCACTCTGTGTGTCATTTATTTTGTGTGTAATTAAATGCTTCCTTTTCCTTTCCAAGAAGTTGGTTTATTTTGAATGTATTAATATTGTTTTGTACCCAAAAGGTAATTTTTTTGTAAAATATGCAAACTTGTAAAAAAGCTGTTATATTAACAAACATCCATTTACATATTAATATGTATTATTATTACTACTGTAATGTGTATAAATAAAACTGTGAATAAGGCTCAATTTGTTTTTTATTTTACCATTTATTAAAAAAATTAATATTGGCGAGCTTCATTGATTCAAACAAAATGGTCAATGAAATCAAAACCAAATATTCTGGGAAATTTAAAGTAGGCAACAAGGTGTTAATGGAGTAGAGTAGAGTAGAGAGTAAACTCAATAATTTAAATTCATGTTTTTATTTTCTTTACATCCTAATCAAGCACCTTAAAGAAAATAAACAGCATTAAAATATCACTTGGTATTTTATAAAAATGAATGTATTATTATGTCTGGTGGCCTAAAAACAAAGGTTTACAGTTATAATTTTCAAAAGTTTTCCTGGCGTGAGGGCCCCCCTCCTTCCTGGGGTGTATTCCATACCCACCGGTCTGAGCTTCCCGCTTTAAGAGTTCCCACACCTAAAATTTTAGAAATTAAGCACTGCTTCAGCCACTGTAACAAAATATTTGTTGAAGTAGTTGGCCATTTCTGAAGGGTCTTCAATACTTCTGCCTTCATGTGTCAGTGATGTTATATTAGAGTTGTGATTGGTCTTTAATTCTCTCTCTCACTATTTATAACTTCCCAAATCACTTTGCTTTTATTGTCTGAGTAATTTATATGGTCAGTATTTTTCTGGCGTCTCAAATTTCTTAACTTCAAATCATAATTCTTTTTTAAAGAAAACGCCTGTTTTTTATCCTCTACTTTTCCACTCAAACGGTACTTTTCTTCTGCAACTAAAAAGTTATTTTTGAGTTTTTAACATCTGCATTATAAAACACTTTATTTTTGACATGTATGTTCCTTCGAGTTAATTTGAGTGGACAAGTGGTGTCGAGGATAGTTGTCAAAATTGTCAAAAAGTGATTGTACGCATCTTCTGCATTGTCCGCATGTAAGACTGGTTCCCATGTTTGTGTCACAAGCTGATCTTTAAACATTGTCATATTTTCCAAATTTAGAGTTCGGCGATTTGAAATGGATGTCTTACTTAAGGATACAGAGATGTCCATTGTACACAACTGCCCCATGTGGTCTGAAATTCCAGTATGTAACACTTCTACCTGTATACTTGACATTTCGAAATTCGTACAAACAGCATCAATTGAGGAAGATGAATCCCTAGTGATCCTGGTTGGAGGGAGATGTAGTCTAGTAAAGCCATAAGCATGTAATAGCTCGTTGAACATTTGTGCTTCTGTTGAGTGCGTGAGACTGTCAATATTAACATCTCCCATCAAAATGGAATTGTTTTTTGTTAATGGTAGAGAATCAAAAAGTTTTCTTAAAATGTCCAGGCCATGGCAAACATTATCCAAACGTTTATCTGGATTGCGATAGACTCCTAAAATATAAAGAGGCCTTTTATGTTTTAGCACGAGCTTTATAGCAGTTATTTCACACATCAAAGGGACACTGATATTTTCAGTGTTTAGACTCAGATGTCGTCTTCAACCCTGCCGTGTTTAAATATTGCAAATCCACCTTTTCGAATGTTTTCTCTGCTATAAGCAGAAACTAAATTATTTATTAACCGAGTATCCTTTATTTTTTCAGCATCTTGTCCATGTTCTGTAAGAATCAATATATCAGGTGATATTGTGTTAAGTAAGTAGTTTAATTGATCAATTTTATTACTAACCCTGTCTGTGTTTTGGTGGAATATTGTCAATGGTTTAAGTGTGCCACTTGGTCGTTGTCTAAAAAATAGCTCTTGTTAGGAAAGTTTTTTCTCTAGAATCCTGTAACAATTGTGAAGATCTGAATCAGAGTATTGCTGGCTATAATGAATCCATTTTGTCAATACATCCTCATGAGCTGGAGCGATGTATGTTAATGATTGAGTATGTCGTGAGATGGCAACAAGGCAATGTGGAAGCGAGTTATAGATATCCTCATTGCTGAAAGATGTCCTAACTATTGTAATATGTGGTGCCTGCTTACCTTGGTACTCATGAATAGTAGAGACATCATAGCCTAATTTGGCAAGCTGTAATTTTTCGGCTTGTTTAAAAACTAATATTTTTGTGTCCTTTGATGAAATTGTTGTCCATGCTTCCCAAAAGGTATTTTACCATTTCTCTCTTTATGCTGTTGCTCGTTGTCATGCCTTGAGGATAATATCTTGCCAAAATCTTGGCAACAGTCATTGTACATCTGTAAGAGTGACTTAACTGCTGTGATATCTTGGAGATTTTTGTGATATCATGGAATTTTGTTGTACAACCTGTGACTCTATTAATGTATGGGATTCGGTTCATGTCACCTACCATGACTTCCTTTGCTTTAGAGAGTTCCACTGCAAATAAAATTTCACCCGCATGTAACATGAGTGCTTCATCAATAATTAAGCGATCGTAAGTTCCTCCTTTTTTCATGTGACTAGTTGAGTTGATTAGGAAGGAGTGCACTGTTCTACACGAATCCTTTGGATCTCCATTATGAGTAAATACTGTAGAAGAGTTTCTAACAAAACCAAGTAGTAGATAGTCAACTTAAATGTTGTTTGTTTATAAAAGTATTACAGTACTTGATGTTCTTAAAAATAATGAAATTTTCATTGATTAATTGATTCTTGAATGGGCTGGATTGTACTAAACTTCTCTTTTTTACTCAGTGAGGAGCACCAAAAGCTTTAGTTTTTACCAGATAAGCTTAGGGTTTAGAATCACTTCTTTCCAATGAATTAATGAATGAAGAGTTGTCAATGACGGGCAACACAGGACATTCACTACACGTCCTTGTGCTTTTGTGAAGGATCATCCACCCATTCCTGTCAGTGGTGAAGATGGACTTCAACCCATGGGTGAATCCAAAAGCTGATCAACTCCAAGTGGGCATCTGCAGCATCATGAATGGATACAATACAATTGACAAATGATATTAACAGTGAACAATTGCAGGTAACCTTGACCTTGTGGGGAACAAGTCAGTGGTGAAGATGGACTTCAACCCATGGGTGAATCCAAAAGCTGATCAACTCCAAGTGGGCATCTGCAGCATCATGAATGGATACAATACAATTGACAAATGATATTAACAGTGAACAATTGCAGGTAACCTTGACCTTGTGGGGAACAAGTCAGTGGTGAAGATGGACTTCAACCCATGGGTGACTCCAATAGCTGATCAACTCCAAGTGGGCATCTGCAGCATCATGAATGGATACAATACAATTGACAAATGATATTAACAGTGAACAATTGCAGGTAACCTTGACCTTGTGGGGAACAAGTCAGTGGTGAAGATGGACTTCAACCCATGGGTGAATCCAAAAGCTGATCAACTCCAAGTGGGCATCTGCAGCATCATGAATGGATACAATACAATTGACAAATGATATTAACAGTGAACAATTGCAGGTAACCTTGACCTTGTGGGGAACAAGTCAGTGGTGAAGATGGACTTCAACCCATGGGTGACTCCAATAGCTGATCAACTCCAAGTGGGCATCTGCAGCATCATGAATGGATACAATACAATTGACAAATGATATTAACAGTGAACAATTGCAGGTAACCTTGACCTTGTGGGGAACAAGTCAGTGGTGAAGATGGACTTCAACCCATGGGTGACTCCAATAGCTGATCAACTCCAAGTGGGCATCAGCCATGTCATGGATTACATACGTTCTGAAACATACAAATAGTAAGTAGATTATCTAGGTCTGGTTCGATTACTACACTGATCATTAGGCTAACGACCCAAACTTTCGTTTAGTTTTAAATAAGAGGGTCGTTGGCCCAACGATCAGTGGTGTAATCTGACCGATTTGTTTGATAAAGTGAAACATAACTAAAACAGGTCATTGGCCCAATGAACCTTATTTACAATTTAAACAATAAATTTACAATCAAGGTTCGTTGGCCCAACGATCCAATACAAATAGTAATAGCTTATATGGATCGTTGGGCCAACAACTCAATTGCACAACATCAAATAAAACGTTTCATTTCAAATGAAACGTTGTCTATTACTCCACTGACCGATTAGTCCACTACAGCACGGTCAAGGGCAAGCGGCGCCATCAGCAGCCGCTCCTGCACTATAGTAATTTTATCTGCATTACGAGTGTGAATACATTTGATGAAAATATAAATATTATAAATTATGTATTAATAAAATGCAGATACAAGGTAACTTTTACATTATTATTTTTTGTCGGTAAAGAACAAACTACATTAGTTAATATAAACGTAATGTATTTTTAGTTCCCATTTCTTCAACATCATTGATGTCACTAAACATATATATATATATACATACACACATATATATAAACGGCAATAGCCTGATTTAATCTTTATTGAAACTACAATTGTATTGATTGTTGATAATATATATACTTATACATGGACAAGTAAAAGAACTGGCCAATTCTCTTCAATAAGCCATTGTTTAATGTTCTGAAGCATTTACACATTTTCATGTATCTGGTACATTTCTTCAGATAGATATAAACTACATTTACACTAAATATTAAAGAAAACTATATCAATCATTAAAACTTAATTTAGAATATGTTGCTAACTTTAAAATAGAAGCCTCTGAAGAAGTAATGTAAATTGTTAATGGGATGTGAAAGAAGGCATTACATTATTTTTTAATGGGGATTGTATACGAGGTTAATCTAAAAATGTAATACAGCTTTTAGACTGTTAGTTATAAGTAGAATAGTGTAGTTTGTGGTACTATATTAGAAATACAATTTTATTAGTGATTGAAAAGAATTCAAGTTTACATGCAACTGACCACTACTAGAGCTTTAATTTCAGACAAGTCCAAGATTATTCTTTGATGGTGTCTTAGTCAACTTCCTTCCAAGTTTAAAAATGCAAACTTGAATTGACGTCTCCGTGACAAACCTTGTTATAATTATTAATAGTTTTAATTTGGAGTAAAAGTTTTCTTTGTTGTCTTCGTTGTAGCGTTTTACACTGATATGGCTGATGATAGTAGTGACAACTGTCGACCGTAACATGGAGTCTCAGTCAACGAGTTTATTTACATGATTTTATACAGTTTTAATTGAGCCTGGTGGGCTTTCAGTTAATCTATATCATAAAAGATAGTAAAAGGATTAGTTCTTCGGTTTACACGGCCGGTGTCATAAGCAACATCTGTCTTTGCCAATTTACAACGCATAACAAAATAATGCTTACACAATGAAATTCTTGAAATATTTCGGCCTAACCATAGAAAGCTATCATCAGTCACAATATTCCGGTTTAAGATCTGTTGACTGAAGATGGGTCCCCACAGCAAAACCGATACATTGTAATAATTTAATTGGGTAAGAATAGTTTTGACGGGTGTGAACTGCACAACTAAGATGTTATCAAATAATTTAGCTTGTGTTTAAGTATTTAAGGTTATTATAATTATATTAACAACTACCGAGAAGTGTTCTATAACAATTTTAAAACCTTCAAGTTTGTGGACATTATTTACATTTACTCTATATCATTGTCCAGTATGACTTAGATAGTGAAGCAGTAGACCCGTACAAACGGAGAATCAATAGTGCCCATTAGGCAAACTAGGCGGCCACCGAAGACGGCAGCTTTGAGGGGCGGCCAAAAGAAGCAAAATGACAAGAATGTGTATAAATTACTGTACAGAGACCGAGCTAAAAAATACATAAAACAGGCTGAGTTACTTTAAAACTAAACCTCTATCGTATCAAACATTACGTAGAGTGTCAGCGTAAACCTTAGGTAAGTTACGCCTAAGTTGACTATAGTACAAGAAGCCTCTACATAGAGGGTAACTACAAACAGTGAAGACAGCAACAGTGTTCATGTTGTGTTCGGGGTTGGGTGTGATGACACTGTGATGTGGCATTGAAAGTTCATATTGCCGTGTCGCTTCTATAAACCCATTACTACTACTTGTCTAAACCTTTACTCAAGTCAGTGGATCACTCAATCATTAGGCTAGTTTATTACCAGTATCTAATGTAACTTGATTATGCGAGCAGCCCGTACGTAAGAGGCCAGGCTGCCGCCCGCTCATTTGAAGCTCCGTTTTTGACAGGAGCTAAAATTGAATGGAAAATAGGCACTTGTCTCAAATCCATAAACCTTTCATTTCAAAGACAGACTTTATGTGGAACGCCTGAGGGTTTTGACCTCGGATTACAATTACAGTGAATGAATTTATAAGGTCGATTTGGTATTTTGTTTTTAGACTATAAATTGCAATGTTTACCAAATATTTTTTGTGATCTAGATTTTTTCATTGTCTAAACAAATTACTCTAAAAATTATCAAAGATTATATAGTTGTGCTTTAAATGGTATTTTTTCATATTATATGTGAAATTTTACCTAAATATATATAGAGAAACAATAAGAAATAATAAGAACACCACTGTATTTAAAGGGTTATTGGGAAGTGCAAAGTACAGTGGAATTTTGTCTGCAAGCTTATTTATACAATGATACGTGCTCCGTATATGTTGTGTATATACTCGTATAACAATGAAAAGTCGTGTTTTTAGGAATAATTCTTGTATATTTTTAATAGAAATTGTATACAAGACGAATTTTTCTAATAAAAATTTGCAAAACATTTTGTATGGTTTCCTTTCTGTATTGCACTTTTTTATTTTATTAAAAACGCATTTAAGTAAAACCATATAATAATATTGAATAAAATACAATGAATTTGAATTATTATATTAATTTATTCTATTAGTTTTGGAATAATGGATAAAGTAACAACTCGCAGCATGACCGATGAGCTTAGCTGTGTTATATAGTTATAGTTATAGTTCTTTTGACTATGCCACAAAGATGTATCTATGACTTTGTCAATGCATTTTGTAAAATGACAATAAACATTATTCTATTCTATTCTATATGTAAACACCTGGGTTCATCTTGAGAGTTAAATTCTGGTTTTGGTGTTTGCAATACAAATTTTTAGAAAAACTTACAAGCTATCGGCAAATATATGAATGAATGAATAATATTTATTTCCCAAATACAAATTAATAACACGTACAATGTATCTATATCACTATAAATCCTACATCCATTATTAACATAATAGATAATCATCTAAATATGGTAAAAAACGGTTGCAAAATATTCAATAATACTATTCCATCAGGGAAAAATAGGGTCTACATGGGCAAGTAGCCTGTGCGTAGACCCGAGCCATTATGGCAACGATATAGGAACGGATTTTAGAAAAAAAAATTAGTTATATGTGATAGAATATTTTGTAATTAAGAAAAAATTAAATAGTAAAACAATAAAAGAAATACAATAACATTAATGTTTATAGTTTTGGAGCAATCAGTTAATGATGACAACAAACCCATCTCTTTAAGCTAAAAAAAAAAATAAAATAAAAAAAATAAAAATATATCAAACCATAACAATCTAATATCTGTCGGATACAACTATTTCCTTCCAGGGGCAGCCGGACGCAACAATACATGACGCAATGACTGAGGGGTAGGTGAGGGGGGTCAAGGTCAGGTCCGCCTGTTATACCCGGTCACAATGAGGGCCTCGACTTCCTCGTCACTGAGACCGATAAGCAGTTCCGACACTTTCCTTTTAAAAGTCGATAATGCAGTTGTTTGAAAAAGTTCTACGCCTTCATATTTTAAGCACAAATTTCGGTAGAGTAGTTGAGAAATGTAATAACAATTAGTAGTTGAAAAAGATTTAATAAGATTGGAGGTAGTAATTCCTATGTTTCTAGAGTATCTAGTGCTGTAATTATGAGTAATTGGAATAAATATTTCGGTAAAATTATTGAACGTGTGTATTAATACAGTTTTAATGAAAATTTGTCTGACCGTAAAAACTCTAGTCTCTTGGAATATGGTACTGGTCGGGCAACGCTTACTCTTCCTAAAAGCAGCTTTTAATATTGATTTTTGAATTATACTAAGGTTATGAATTAAAGTTTTATTTGCTCCACCCCACGCAATAATACCAAAAGACAGAATCGAATGTACAAATGCAAAATAAGCTACTCTAATTTCGTTTACGTTCAGAATATTTGTTAACTCTTTAAAAGCAAAAATATATTTCCTTAATCTGTTTTTCAAATTCTCAACATGTTCCGTCCATTTCATACGATTATCAAATATAATTCCCAGATATTTGTAACTGCTAACACGCTGTATATTTCCACAGTTACAATTAGTGTTTATGTAATTTCCACAAGAGTGAATGGTCAAGTCAGAGAGTACATAATCTGATTGTGTAGACAACGAAATTGGCATAAATGTAGTTTTTGAAATGTTAAGTGTTAAAATATTTTGATCGAGCCATGTTTTCACTATTGCCAAATCACTTAAGAGCATTTAAGCGTACTTCATTCCAGGTCTTTCCCCGCGTAAAAATAAGAGTGTCATCGGCAAAAAGAACTAATTTACTTGTTATATTCAACTTAGATATATTATTGATATATATTAGAAATAAAATGGGCCCAAGTGTGCTTCCTTGGATCACTCCGTAATTAATGGGCATTTGATCGCTGTTGACACCACAGATCGTTGTTATCTGTCGCCTATCTGTGAGGTAGGACTGGAACCAGGAAGGAGCGCCGCCCCGAACACCCACAGCCTTGAGCTTATCTAAGAGCTTATTCCTGTTTACAGAATCAAATGCCTTTTTTAGATCTAAAAAAATTAACATTAGACGTTCTTGACTTGCTATTGCTTGATTTATTTCTCTGCAGACATCGAATAGAGCATTTGAAATGTTTTTGTCTGACCGGAATCCATACTGATTCTTCAACATAATATCATGAGTAAAGAGATATTCGACCAACTGTTCTTTTATTATTTTTTCCAATATTTTAGACAAAACACTTAACAGAGATATCGGTCGGAAATTACTTTTATCGGTATATCCGTCGGCTTTATGAATCGGTATAACTTTAGCTATTTTAAAAATATTTGGGAAAGTACCAGAACTAATGCTCAAATTAATTATACAAAGAACCACCAGAGAGTGCAGTTGGCGGCGACCAATAGAATGGACTGGCCTGCGCGACGTTGCCACACAACTGCCGCTGCCGCCCGGCACGGCTGGCGCATTGTGGCTGATAAACCGCTGCGCTGTCACAACTAACACTGATACTGAACATTTAAAAGTTATCAGTATAATTGAAAAACAATATTTAAAATGTGTTGTCAGCTATATTATATTTAAATTACTTGTATAGTTTATTAATGTTATTACAAACTAACTATCGATTAAAACAAACAAATCGTCCCGTCAGTTAGTCAGAGTAAAGTACTTGCTTATTTCCATACGATACAACAATATTTTCAGTGATTTTAAACGATTACTAAACACACACAAAATTAATATACATGTTGCTTATATTGGACACTGCATGACGTGTTGCTTGGTTAAAAATAATTAAAAAAAATATAACAATATAATCAATTTTAAAATTATGGAACAATTATATTTTTAAAATTTGAAATAATCCAATTTTCCACTAAATAGCTTTTAGGCCCTACTATTTTAAAAATGAAATATGTTAAAAAGCATAATTGACTTAATAATATTCTTACCTTTGCACTTGTATATTATTTATTCGCTCTCAGGCGGCAATATCGTAGCCAAAACCTCGGAGTCTTCTTCATTTTCACGGAATATTAACGGGAAATTAACGTTTTTGCGGTATTTTTATGTTTTCTTTTTAATTTATATTTCAGCTAAAGATTTTAATCCTACGATCTTCGTATATGAGTAATATAATACAATAATTTATTTCAATCCATTTAACTCAACATGGAAATAAGCTACAGAGATGTACTTTTTTTAAATGACCGTAAAATTACAATTTGTAATATGTAGTTAATTAATTCAAGACAGCTCTAACATTTCTTTCGAGCGTAACGGTTAAGTATTTTTAAGAACGCTGGACTCGCGCGGCTTGTGGTTACAGCGGGGAACAAGTTTGGCAACGTCGCTCAGTTCTCGTTGGCTGCTCCAAGGTCACGGGCAAAATAGGCTCCTCCCTCAACTGCACTCTCTTGTGGTTTTTTGTATAAGTGTAGGTTTGTAGGTTTGCAAAGAATATTTAAATTAAATTTAAGAACTTCAGCTGAAATGCCATCGCAACCGGGGGCAGACCCTCCCCGCAGACCGGATACATGACGTAAGATGTGTTCCTCTGTGACAGTATGCAGTGTGAAACAACTGTTCTGTCGGTAGTCCTCGTCAGTCACAACTGGGTCGCCACTAGAGTTAATGTTGCTTGCTAATATTTCGCCTACATTCACAAAGAAGTTATTAAATTTGTCTGCTACATTTTTAAACAAATCGTTGTTTACATTAATATGTGGACAATATTTTTGGATTTTAAAAACGTCTTTTTGTACATCCCTCCCTGCCAATTCTTTAATAATTCCCCAGAGAATTTTTGGATCTTTTCCGGATTGATCAATCTTTGATCTATAATAATTCCTTTTTGTTTGTTTGATCAAGTTACTGACATTTGCGCGATGTGCTCGAAAGATTTCTCTGACAATTGGGTTAAATGGTTGTTTTTTTACCACTTTACTTAATTTATCCCGCTCACGTATTGCTCGGATTAGCTCATATGTGATCCATGGTTTCAATTTTTTTCTTCTCGTCTGTTCGTTTTTTACTACTTTTTTAGAACTTTCTATTGAGTTTTTGATATTTTCGCATAAGATATTAGCGCAACTATCGACTTCCAGGCAGTTCAGCACTGCCTCCCAGTCGGACTTGGCGAGGTTGTCAGTGAGTAGGGCATGGTCTACGTAAGTGCGAGGGGGGAGTTGAGTGTCAGTGTCCGTAGCAGTTTCTGTTATCGTAAGGGCAGTACTGTAATGGTCCGTGAAAGCCGTCTGGAAAATGGCGGCTTTCACCTTGGTCATGTCACTGTATCGTACAAAAATATGGTCGATGCTGGACTGACTCTTTTCAGTTACTCTGGTAGGTTTATCAATACATTGTACAAGTCCCGCTTCAACACAGCAGTTTTTATATTCGTCAATGTGTACGTCATTTTTTAGTAAGTCCAAGTTTATGTCTCCTAGTAATATGCACATTTTGTTTCTACCCATAAATTTATAATAATTGTGTAAACCTTCCAAGAACATATCCGTGTCACTGTCAAAAGTCCTGTATAAAGCTAGTACATTAAAATGTTTGTTAAAAAATATAAAATCTAACGCAATACCGTAAACGTCCCCTAAAGCCACTTGTTTTACAGTTGAAGATAAGTGTTTCCCTACATACATGACGACTCCATCGTTCTTGTTCCGTTGTCTGTCAGTTCTGTGACAGTCGAACCCCTCCAGTCGAGCCTCCGCCCCTCCCCCACCCACCAGCCAACACCCTGTCAAAACTATCGCATCCAACTTACATCTCAACGATTCTATAAATATAGCTAATTCATAAAAGTTTTTTGCATATGATCTTATATTAGAGTGGAAAATATTTAGGCTGCAATCCTCCAGATTAGTCGTAAAAAAATCACCATACTGATTTATATTCTTCAAAACTGAACAAGGTATGGTAAAAAGGTTAGTGCCGTCATCATCAACTATGTTTTTGGTTGTCATAAGTTCCGCACAGCCCACCTGCCCAGCCTACTAATACTAGCATATTTACAATTTTGCCTTAATTTAAAAGTTGTAACATGAGACGTGTAACACTACTTGTAATATTAACAGCATGATTTTTTAATTTACTCGGTCTTTTGGACACTTATCCTCTTATTTTAAATTATAGTGAATTTATACTAAAGTGTAATGTGTCACACAATGATTACAAATAATGGGAAATAAAAATGTAAAAAATCAAAAATCAAAAATAAATAACAATTTATGAGTATTGGTTGTTATTGATATTAGATGTTATACATAATTTTTACTATGACGGTTAATGTTTATTATGGCGGTTAATGTTTATTATGACGATAGATATTTTTACTAATTACACCATTTAGTATATTATTTGATACTTTCTAAAATAAAGATATTTCATTTACAACATTTAATAAATAATAAGATATTATAATAATTAAACAAAACATTCCCTGTGAGTTTAAGAAACCAATGACAATAAACGAATCATTTCCTAAATTTAAACAATAAAATTTACTTAAATAATAGTTATATAACAACTAAATATTATATTTCTCACATCATATCTTACAAAAAGAAGACAAATGCTTTTTAAGTAATTAAAACAAAACTTACTTGTGGATTTAAAAACAAACATACAAACCAAGAATAACAACAAGAAAGAGGACAGTCAACTTACTTAAGTAATGGTTTTAGTGAACAAAAATCTTTCTTTTAAATCCTAACGGCTGACACTGCATGTCTTATAGACAGACAGAGATGCACATTGTGAAATAATTGCAGGTAGATAATACTCCCGATTATGAATCCTGAGGGATTCACAATCAAGGATATATTAATAAGAAAGCTATTGGCTGTATAAAAAGGTACGTGAAGTTTATTTATTTTTGCCTCAGAAAAACGTCTAACTTCCCTAACTTTGATTAGGAAAATACTGTTTCATTCGTGGGAATGAAGTTGATAAGGTGAATTGCAAATTTATATGAAAGAATGTACAGTATAAAATGGATTCTACGTTCTGGTATGCAAGTGATCAAAACTATAGCAAACCTTGATGAAAGGAATGAGTGTTGAAGGGGGTACTTCTAAACATGATGCCACTGAAAATGTAGTATATACATGGATCAAGAGAGCTATTTATAGCCATATATCATTAAAGCCAGAGAAAATTAAACTATATATCTTTCAATAAAAGTCATAAACACACTGATTTGACAGATCTTAGAATACAAAGGGATTATACTGATGTAAAAATATTAGTGGACTAAACTGACAGACAAATTCTATGCGAATTGAAATTATTACGGAAAAATTAAATAAACTATCTAATGGTGAAAAAAAAAAACAAAATTAAAATACATTACAATGTTATTCCTGTTTATCCATTGCTTCTGTTTCAAAGTATTTGTGTTTAAAAACAAAACCGATGAAGAACTGAAAAATAATATGAATTATGAACTTGCACCATATTCACTTTCATTTCCATTTTTATTTATTATCATTTGTCAATTTTACATTGTTATAGACAACGTCAAGAAATAAAAAGTATAATACATTACACTATACAAAACATACATAATATACATTATGTTAATTTAAAATACATAATAGTATTTCTAAACATAATAGTATTCTAAACATGATGATGAGACTAAGGTAAAGTCCACACTGCCCAAAGGCCTGTACCATCCAGACACATTTAAGTGCTTATACAAAACACGGAAAGAATATTATAATAGATTCAGGTCAGCGCAAACAGAAAAAGCCATCTTCAGAGAGAAACTGCCACACATCCACCTATTCTTAGGTAAATTAATATTTGTTGTAAAAAATTCCTTAAGTGAATAAAAGGCCTTACTTATAAGCCAACGTGACAATTATATGAATATGGTTGTTGAAGTTCTAAACTTCTGAACTCTTGTGGTAGTTTGTTAAAACACTTAATTTGCAAATGTCTATGACTAGCTATAGTCTTCTGTAGCCTGGAAGAAGGTATAATAATATCCTGTGCCCTTCGATTATAATAGTCATGGACCTCATAAAATCAAACAAATTCATTTTGGTTTTTCTTTACATGTTTTAAATTTTGAAATATAAAAATGGAAGGAACTGTCATTATATTAAAATCAATAAAACATTGCTTACAATCATCCTGATAAGCTAAATTGGCCAAAATTCTTACTGCCTTTCTTTGCCATTTGAAAACCTGGCTAGCACCCTTACTATTTCCCCAGAGCATTGCAGCATATAACAAGTGAGAGTGAAATTCGCTAAAGTAGGAGCATCATATCTCCACCAACACAAGATTTTAATTTTCTCAGAAGAAAACAGACCCTAGACAGTTTTGAAATCACTGTGTTGGTGTGAGCCTCCCAAGAAAGCTTCTGGTCATAAACCACTCCAAGCAACTTAACTGGTTTAGAACAATTTTCTTTTACACTCAACTTTTTCAATGTGAAGTAAATTGATTCTGTTTTATCAGTATTGACTTCTAAATTATTACAATTAAACCAAGAATAAGCAACGTCCATTACCTCATCACTATGTGTTTTTTACCTCATTAAATAATTCACCAGTAACATAAATGCAGTGTCATCGGCATAAAGAGTGGTCTTACATGGAACATTGAAAGGCAGATCGTTAATGTATATAATAAACAAAAGCGGACCCAGAGCAGATCCCTGTGGAACCCCAGCAAGGACCTCTCGAAATGTGGACTCTGTACCAGCAACCGAGACTCTGTGCATTCTGATAATTCTGTGCATTAAGGATAAGTTTAAAAAAAAGTGCAATGGTTCATCGATAATACCATAAAATTTCAGCTTACTGAGAATAGTGTGATGGGAAATACTATCAAAGGCCTTGCTTAGGTTCACAAGAGTCATATTAGCATACTCAATTTCTCAAAACTACTTAAAATACTAGTTACAACTTTTCAAAACTTCTGTTGTGGATCGACTATCTGTTGTTTTCTTCTCGATTTTGGTGATACTGGTGCTTTCAAAACTGTCTACGTCGAGAGACAAAACTGCAAAAGGATTTTCAGATGCAAATGAACTTTCTACTGTGCTTCACACAGTTTTATTTTTCTTTGCAATTGAGCCACCCCTTCTGTACGTTACCTTGGTGTAATCCATGTTAATGGCTCAATTAGATACTTGGACATCTACTTGTTTAGTCTGAACATTATTTTCAAGCGGGGGAAAGCAATTAAGACAATTTGGCTTAATATTTTCACAAGATTTCAGTTTAGTTTGCAGGTCAACATTGTCCTTCTGGAGAACCATTATTGACTTCTTCCAGGCTCTTAATTAAGGATAGCATATTTTTCATTTCCTCCTGCACAATTGTACAATCTTTACAGTGAGTTTGAAATAGCTTCTTGTATTCCTCCTTTTCTTGTTCACTTAGCAAGATCAGTTCAGCCTTTTGACTTTGTTCAATCTGTAACTTGTCATTTAAACTAGCAATAGCTTTGCTTAACTGTTTTTCCATTACATTATATTTTTTTATTAATTATTCTTTTCCTATTCCTTCTGCATAACTTCGTCTTCTAGCTCTAATTCATGTGATGATTTGCTGATTTTTATATCATGCAATTCCTGTTTTAAATCACCATTTTCACGTAAAAGAGTATTTCCAATGTCGACAGAAAGTGACTCTGATAATTCAGAGTACATTTTTTCATTATCTGAATTAGCTAGATCCTCCGTAAAACCTTGCAAGCAACCTGGGCATTTCCATTTTTCTAGTTCTTGTTTATTTAAGTCTTTAACTGTAGCGTATGCTAGATTAATACATCGAAGATGTAACCAACTTTTACACAAAGCTGTGCAAAATACACCTCCATGTCGCACATATCTTCCAAATTTACCACAGTTGTTTATGTTTTCACCCATATCTGATACCATGTGCCAAAACATGCTGGTCTTGTAAAACACAAACAAAAATACAGTTTTACAATGATGACACAAAAGCGTCACCATTAACAGTCACTCCAAAATGTAATTGTTAATAGAATATGATGCACTGTAAAATCAATGTACAATAATAATATTACAAGAATAAACTAATTTTCATTAATAAGATCCCATATAATTTAGTGGCACATTTCTGTTTATGATGTTAAAAACTTGCAAAAAAGTATACTACTGGTTGTGGTTTTGAAGTGAAAACCCTCAGGTTATGACCAGATAAGCCACCAAGAACTCTGACAACATAGGTTAATTTCTTTGAATCAAAGTTTCCCCATTGATTGGAATATAACAGATTGACTGTTGATAGTGGGTAGAGTGTTACCAAGTCCAAGGGTCAGTTGTCTCTGATAAGAAGGTAGACCTTTCTTATCTATAAAGTTGCAAAATACAGGACATTATCACAATTGTTTTTTCAGTTCTTTTAGATTTTACAGTTACAAAAAAAGTAAAATCTTGCTCTATTCACTTGTAAGATTCAAAGAAAATCACTTGCTCTATTTGAAGATGGTGACCTGCAAAAGACAAAAACTCACTTTAAAAAATTCAGAGGTTACTCTTAATTGAATGTTTATAAAAAGTTCATTAATTTTAATAACTTGTGGAACATATTAATATGGAGGCATGTTACTAACTCGTTGTAAATGGCAAATGAATGAAATGTTTACAATGATATATTACAATTTTAAAAAATAATTATAATTTTACAATTTTAAAAGATAATTATAGAATAATAGTAACACTTACGTGGTATTTGATGGGTATAAAAAAGGCAGTACTAAATCTGCCGAATAAACCGTCGCACATATTAGAAAATAGCTCAAGAAAAATTTTGTAAAATAATAAAAATAAAAGTAGTTTTATAGATATTTTTAGGATTAAATTAGCTAACAATAATATTTTTACATACCAAGCGGAAAGCGATACCGACAAATGAATTGTTGGTACAGCTATTAATTTGGAATAAAAAATGGTGTTATACGAGGTAGGTCTAGAAAGTACGTTCTGTATCAAGGAGAAGAAACGTGCGCCATCTTGAAATCGCTGTCAGCCACGTACGCTTTGTTGTGCTTGTTTACAATTTCGATGTTGATAGAAAATCACGCCGCTTGTGAAATCAGATCTGTAATTCATTTTTTGAATGCTAGGAAAGTGAAACCAATTGAAATTTATTGGCAGATTTGCGAAGTGTGATGCGATGAGTGATTCAATGGTCAGAAGACGGGTCCGACAGTTCAATGAAGTACGTAGTGAAGTTCACAATAAAGAACGAAGTGGGCGTCTATCTTTAGTTGCAGAAGAACTGGTTCACGCGATTGATGAGAAGATCTAAGAAAACCGCAAGTTTACAATTAGTGCTCTCGCTATGGAATATCCTCCAATCTCACGATCACTAATTCATGAAAAATTATTATAGAAAAACTTAAAATTCATAAGCTTTGCTCACGTTTGATACCAAAGATTCTTACTGGGCAACACGAAACAAAACAGATGGGTAGTGCATTTCAGTTTTTGACCCGTTATGATGAAGGCGGCGAAGTATTTCTGACACGGATAGTTACAGGAGATGAAACTTGGGTTTTTTACGACACCCCTGAAAGTAAGCGGCAATCAATGGAATGGAGGCACACTTTCATCCCCAGCAAGAGTTAAGGCGAAACAAATCTTGATTCCTCGAAAACTGATGTGCACTGTGTTTTAGGACTGGAAAGGCATCTTACTCATTGATTTCTTACCGCATAGTCAAACAATCAGATCAGATGTTTATTGCTAGACACTTCGGAAATTTCGCAGCGCAATACAGCATAAGCGCTAAGAATTGCAGTCTAAAGGGGTTGTTTTTCTTCATGACAAAGCATTGCTACCTGTTCAACATACCAATCCAACATGGCTGACTGGCTATAGTCTTAGTATAGTGACCTTCAGTGAAAGTAGTGTTATAAATGGTAATTATCCAACAAACATTACTAAACTTGTGCACAAACCTTAACTGGAACAATCATAAGTCTACTCACCAACTAAACTCCACCAAGGAACTTAAATTTACAACAAAAACTCAAGAAAAATAAAAGCTGACGTATTTCACAATGGCAGCATATTAATAACGTTTTTTATGATTTTTATAAAGACTTCTTCTCAAGAATTCACTACGCAAAATATTAACTCAATAAAAAAAGTTCGTAGTAATCTGAGTTGATAAAAACTGACAAGTCTAATTTATAATTCAAATTAGCCTAAATGACCAACAAGTGACTTGACAAGAACTGGCCAACTCACAAGTGCCGAGAGTCTCCAACTCATCACCACCTGTGACGGTTGCTAGTGTGTCAACTCGGACTGGTAGCAGTAACCCGCTGCTGCTGAGTCTGCAGTCCCACAACTGACCTGACATCATCAGTCGATAAATTGATGACAGTGCCAACAGTGCACTTAACTTGCTGATCCACCTCACCCAACAGCTGGTGTATTGTATTACTGCAGCCAAGCTAAGATTACTCTGACTAGAGAATTGGAGCAAAGTTGACTCAGACAAAATTACTGTGGTATTGCAAGTTGATTTGACAAGGGAATTGATAGCCTAAAATCAATAAAATTTATAAATTTCAACAATAGGAATCCTGGCTTGAAAAACTGTACTACCATTATATCAATTACAACAATACGAATCAGACAAACCTAGCTTAAAAACTGTATTAGCATCTTATTAATTACTGTAAAAAATGACATATGGAGATGAAATTCATTTCAGTAGTGGGGACATTGTCTTTGCTAAACTAAAAAACTACCCATACTGGCCAGCAATTATAGAAGCTATTGCAATATCAGACAATAAGTTAAAAACCCCAAGGTTCAACATAAAACTTTTGGGAGACTACACAACAACCACTGTCAAACAAGCTGCTTTAGCCCATATTTGAGAGTAAACCAATACATACCTAAAGCTATACCTAAAATTGATAATGTGAGAAATAAAAAATTAATGACACTCTCAGAGAAGCAGAAGCTGCTGCTTTTAGAAGCCAGAAAGGGTGGATAAAACTAATGTAATAAAACCTCAGGAAACAGGATTTGAAAATAACTACAACGATGATAACACAATAAAATCAATACCATACAGTGCCAGTGACAACTCTTCCCTGACTCGCTCTTTTGAAAGCCATATTAAATGGCTCGCAAAGTCTCACAGCCGACATGAAATCCTTAGCAATTCCATCATAGCTCTGGAGAACAGTCTTATCGAAGACGAAGATGATAAACTCACTATGGCTGCAACAATAGGTTCAGCACTGCTGGAGGAAAACAAATGTTTAAAAAACAACTAACTAATCTAGAAAACAAGTTAGCTTGTTTTCAGTGCAAACTGGCCAGTAGTGAAGCCAAGATTGAAGCAATGACTACAGAAGAGGATAAATATCTTGAGAAAATTGAAACTCTGGCCGAAAAACTAGCAGACGCTCAAACTCAGATTGAAAAAGAAAAGAAATTTGTTATTGAAATTCAAAATATACCTGAAGACCACGACTGGAAACAGGAGCGAATCATTAAAGAACTCACAGAAGGGATCTTGAGAAGCAAGTTTCAGTCCTGAATGCTGAAGCAGCCAATTATAAAGGTAGTACAGATCAGCTGAAAACTTTAAGCAAAACCCATTTTACTACTCAAACTGATAGTTGTGGATCTTCGATGCAAGATAAGTCACAAACCTTAACACACACAAATCTTGCTGGAAATAGCCCAAATTAAATCCAAACAGAACATCGTGGAGACTAACATTAAAGACTGAACCCTAAGCCTCAATACCATTGCTCATTTTTTTTTCCTTCCTGAGGGAAAAGGACAGTTTGTCCCCGCGCTTAGTCCTAAAAGGACCTTTGCGCCTCCCTTACTTTAATTTTGTGCCCTCAAAGTCCGAGTCTTTTTCAAAAACCAATCAGATTTAAGGGCTCCTGTTCACTAATGTCCTTGGGGCTGAGGAGATATGCTCCCAGGTATCTTTTCTGAGTTTCTACGATGGCAGGACAATCTAACCAAATGTGCTCTTCTTTTGACTCCTCCTCCTCTCCACAGAGTCAACATTCGTTACTCTGGCTAAGGCCTACCTTCATAAGGTGCTTCCTTAGAGGGCCATGTCCTGTCAACATTCCTAATATCAGTCTTATATCCTCCTTATTCTGGTCTAGGAGAGCTGTCCACCCTTTAATGTAAGGAGAGATAAACAATTTGGATAGTCTTAATCCTGAGGCTCTACTCCAATTATTGTGTCTTGTCCTCTTTTCCCATTCTTTGACCTATCCCACAACCTGGCTCAGGCCCCACCATTGTGGATTCCGCTCCCTTTTTGGCGAGGATGTCTGCTTTTTCATTCCCATGAATACCTTCATGACCCGGTACCCAACCGAGTGTTACTCTGTTATTCATTGCCAGCTCTACTAGAGCGTTCTTACATTCCCAGACCGCTCTTGTATCAAACGAACAGGTATCAAGTGCCTTCAGTGCAGCCTGACTATCAGAAAGTATTAGGTATGTTAATCCTTTTGTCCTCATTTGTATGAGTCTTCTGGAACATGAGTCTATTGCCATGACCTCCACCTGAAAAACCGTGGCATGTCTTCCTAGGGGCACAGCCATGTCAACTCCAGGTCCGTGTATTCCGTATCCTGCCCTAGAGTCAAGGCGTGAACCATCTGTGTAAAACTTCAGGACTCCTTTTGTAGGGTAGGCCTCCTTTTTAATCCATTTCTCCCTAGTTCCGATAGAGACCATATATGGTTTGTCAAAGGAATATTTCTTAACCATTGCGTCTGACAGTGGTTAGCATTTCAGCCTCAGGAACTTTTTGCAATATCTTCATGTGGCCTTCTAAGGAGGTAGCATTTATTACCTTTGTTCCTAGAAGCTTCATTGCACTTATAGCAGCTGTTCTCACCACCTCCTGCCCCAGAGGAGTGTATCCCAGGACCGCTTCAATTGCTAGTGTTAGGCAGTAGCTCATCGCTCCCTTGATGCTTAAGCAAGCTAGCCTTTGAAGACTGTAGCCTTTTAGCAGCTGTTGTTTGTTCTGCTTTCGGCCACCACACTAAGGCAGCATATGTGACCATTGGTTTTATTATGGTTTCGTAAATCCAATATATCATTTTGGGTTTAAGTCCCCATTTAAATCCAAAAAGTCTCTTACAGGCCCCAAGGGCCATTGTTGCTTTGTATATCCTGTTTTCAATATGGGAGTTCCAAGTGAGCTTTTCATCCAGGATTAAACCCAGGTATTTCACTTCTTTTATTTGATTGATGCTGATTCCCTCCAGAACAGGTTGTGTTAGCTGGAACTTTCTTTTCCTGGTAAAGGTAATCATATTTGTTTTAGATGGGTTGATCCGTAGACCTTCCCCATGACACCAGTTGCTTATGAGGCTTAGTTCTTTTTGAATTAGGTGTTCCAGTATGCCTTTGTTTTTTCCTTTGATCATAAGTAGCCTAGTTCCCCTCTTCTCTGCTCTGTGGTGGAGATCATCCACCACCATCACCCACAGGAGAGGAGACAAAACTCCCCCCTGGGGGCTGCCTTTCTGGGCTGTGATTGCGGCAGATTTGTCTCCGTACTTTGCTTTCACTTGTCTGCTTTTTAGGAGGGCTACTATCCGTTTGACTACATCTGGGGAAACTCCAAAAACTTCCTTCACAGTCTCCATGGATTGATATGCTACTCGGTCGAAAGCTCCTTCAATGTCCATAAAGACGCTGACTAGGGCTTCCTTTTTTGGAGCTGTGGAGAGTGGCGGTGGTTGATTTACCATCTATGTAAGCGTGTTGTGTGGGACTAAGTGGGTGGTCTGGTAATATTACGTCCCTTATATGTCCGTTTATTATTTTTTCCATAGTTTTCACCATGAAGGAGGTTAGGCTTATGGGTCTGTACGGGTTGGGTTTAGTTGGATCCCTGTTGTTTTTCCGTACAAACACCACTAGTGCTGTCCTCCAGTTCTTTGGTATGTATCCTAAGGCGAAACTGCTTCTAAACAGAATGCAAAGAGTATTTAATAGTATGTATTAATATTTTTCCCCTATCTCCTCTATGTCGAACCTAATAGGGCAGTGGTCTGATAGTGAGGCCTCCTTTGAGACGTGCCACCTTACAATGTTTATGTTTTTGAGTCCTGTGGATAGGGTTATGTCTAGGACTTCTTTCCTAGTTCTAGTTATAAAGGTTGGACTTGACCCTCTATTTTCTAGTACTAAATCATTGCTAAACATAAACTGTAGAAGTTCCTCACCTCTTTGGTTTATGTTTGTGCTTCCCCAGTAGGTAAGGTGAGCATTGCAGTCGCAACCGAGAATGAGGGCCGAACTTTTATCTCTGCAATAGTCTTTCTATCTCTTTTGGTGGGCAGCTTGTTGACGGGTTGGGGAAATAGGCTGAGGCTATAGTAACCTCTCTCACCCCTTGCAGTGATGCACTTTCACTGTAGCCGCCACCAGATCTCTTGTTATAAGATCTGTAATAGGAAAGGCTGTTATTTGTTTTGAAATTAGAATACATGTTCTGGGGTTTTCAATTGATCATATATGAGATTACCTACCTGTCAATCCTCTGATGCAACCTCTATTGATCCAAGGTTCCTGGATTAGGGCGATATCCAGGCCTGTTGAGATAAACCTCCTTCCCAAGATGTCGGTTGTGCCCTTAGCATGGTGAAGGTTTATCTGTATTAGGCGCATACTTATGCCTTTTTTCCACTCCTCCTGGTGGTCCATCCCCGTCCCTTCTTTTAGATTGTTTGGAGACGCTGTCTCCTTTTCTTCCTCGGGCTGAGACGGATGGTCCTTTTAGAGAGGCTCCCTTCTTCAAGAAGAGGGAACAAGTTGGTTTTGCACTTTCGACCGCTGCACTGGCTTGTGGAGTAGACCTTTCAGGTAAGGTATGTACAGATTGCTCTGACACCTTCGTGGTCTCCTTCACATCCATCTCTTCAGCGGTGCTTTTTTCAGTGGTGACCATTTCTCTGAAGTCTCCTCTACCTTTGTACGTTTTTCCGTGTTACCTTGGTGTTTCTTTTTCAGTCTGAGCTGAATTTTCCCAAACTTGTGGCCGATTCATGGATCCTCCTTCTCAAGTTTGTTTGCTGTGGCTCAGTCGACTGCCAGGGTAAGTAGTACTGACTTTCCCTCATCGCTTCTACGCAGAACGTTCCATTCTCTGACAGAGAGCTCTTTGTTTTGTACTTTCAAGAACTTCATAATCTTGTCGGTGGTTTCGTGTATACTATCAGGAAGATAGACAGTCGCAATTCTTGCACGTGGAATTTCTTCCTCTGGTACAATCCTCAGACTGGCCCCTTCCCAAGGCTTAAGGGAATCTTGCTTTCCCTTAAGCCATTCAGCGGTATTGATGTTTTCACAGGTGAAGATCAGAACTCCTTGTCTCCTGTTGATACCGTAGAATCTTGGAGAGTAGGGACCCTCCTGTTCCTTCACGAT
This sequence comes from Homalodisca vitripennis, assembly GCF_021130785.1. Taxonomy (NCBI): domain Eukaryota; kingdom Metazoa; phylum Arthropoda; class Insecta; order Hemiptera; family Cicadellidae; genus Homalodisca; species Homalodisca vitripennis. The sequence goes on from NC_060215.1 coordinate 146,441,883, forward strand.
AGCTTCCAGGATGAAGCTCTGGATTTCCTCCATCTGTTCAGTCGTGAGTAAGGTCTCGGGAAAATTGTAGAACCCCCACCCTTATACCTTCTACTGCTTGTTTCTATGAAGGTTTCTGGGGTTGTGCAGATTGCTCCTTATGTTCCCCCTATCTTCCTTCGTTCTTTGTTTTCTTTCTCTGATGAGCTTCCGGTGGATCCATCAGAGTGAGGTCTTTTTGATTTTTTTCCCTCCTTTTGCTTGTTCAGATGTTTATTTTTTTCTTCTGGAATTGGTTATAAGGCCAATTCCCTGGCTCCTTCCTGAGAATAACCTCTTTTTCGAAACCAGATCATACGTTTCCTGGTGGCTCCACTTAGTTTAGGCAGTACTGGGAGCAGCCTCTCGGCTTTTGCTCCCTCTTCCTTCTGGTGATCGCCCTCCAGTATTGCATCTTCTTCATCCGTGTCGACTCTAGCTGAGTCGGAGGTTTGAGGACTTCTACTAGGAAGCCCGCCTGTTTTTTTGGGTTTGTTCAGGATTGCTAGGGTCAGAACTCATCGTCAATCCCTCTATGTTTTGTGAATTTTAATCCACTTTTTGAGTGCTACAAGAGCTCTCTGGTTTGATTTCATTGTATTTGTTTGTTTACTCATTTTGTTCCCATGAGTAGCGGAGATCTAAAGGTCACCCCAAGCATTGTCCCGCTCTACTTGGGGAAGGCTAAGTTTAAACTGGAGATCGCCAGGTATCCAGATTTCGCATATTAACGACCAAGCACTCCCTTGATCACGCAGCCCTCGGCATATGCTGTTCCACGTTGGCTTGGATACAGAACGAAATTTAGATTTAGGATAGTTATAGATAGATTTTTGGGAAGATTACCCGACAGGTGAGAGTAGTAAGAAAAGAAGAATGAATGTAGTGAGGATAGTTTAAAGAAGCCCGCCAGATCAGCTCAACCTGATCGGAATAATCAAAGAAGACAAGGTTCGGATCAGGCAGTTCCCAGGTGCACGCGCACGAAAAGTACAGCACTTAAGAAGAGAGAAGATGGCTGTGCGTGTGCTTCGTGGACGCTCTGGCTTGGCACATGTGTTGGGGTATGAAGACCCCACCACTTCCGCACCCACCACTGCTCATTACTCCAGGCAAAGCCAAATACTCATGAGCAAAGCACCCAAACTGGAAAAACAACTTCAAGATACTTCGTCGAACACAAACACATATGACAATATAGGAAGTTATGAAGAACAATTCGGCAAACAAAAAGACCAAATCAGTGTCTCCCTTTAGTCAGCAAAGTTTAAGAAAGATTTGAGAAAACTGAATCCAGTGAGAATTTCAGCCCAGTCATTAAGGCCAATCTACCAAATCCCATTGAAAAACCCACAACACCCACTCCAGATGCACCTACCCCTGTAGTACCTACCTTAACGAGAAGACCTCCCATTACCGCCATAAAACTAATGGCGTTGTTTCTAACTCCCTCAGAAACCTTCGCAGAGTTTTATGATAAAAATATTGAGAAATTCAAAGCCAACTACTACAAAAAACATCTTTCAACTTTACAAATGAACATTGCTCCTTTTTTAAAACCAGCCAGCAGCATCAGACCCCCAAAATAACAAATAATGCATCTTACTTGGCACAAAATGATTCAAATGATTTATTCACCCAATCTTCAAATTGTAATAGGCTACGTCTAGTGAAAACAACATTCAACTACAAAACTTAGCTGCGTGCAATAATTAGAGTCCGTGCACCAATAAATGTCCATCAGGTCATGTACTAAAAATTTAAAAAATAAGCTTTCATGCAGGTATTAAAATTAAACACTAACTAACATTTAAAAAAATGACTACATGTAAGGAAATAAAGATTTGACATTTCAAAATAACGTATCTAATACATTTAAAAATAACGTATCTAATACATTTCAAAGTAACATATCTGATATGTTTCAAAGTAATATATCGGTTACAATATATGAAAAAATACGTAACTAGCATATATCAGATGAATTTATTTACCATTATTAGTCTCTGAAATGTACATGATATTATATTTTGATTATTATTTTATGTGAATAGCAAGAATGAACAAGAAAAATTAAAATTTATTATTTTATGTTTAATTACTTGAATAATACCGTTTTTGGCTACTATAAAACTTGTCTAAACTGTGTTTATTACAAATTAACCTTTATTTCATAGCTGCAAATAAGATTAGACAATATCTTTATCAGAGGAAAAGTTTTAATTAATTGAATAACTTGAAAACTTTTTGAATATAAATAATACAGTTGACACACACACGCACGCGCGCACGCGCGCGCACACACACACACACACACACACAAAATGAGGCATAAAATTAGTATAAATTTAAAAAAAAAAACAACAAAAACATGTTATTAAAGTTTATTTTGAACAAAAATCACAGTTGAACATATAAATATTTGAAAGAAATATTAAACAACCACATAAAGATATAAACTATATGTATTAAAATTTCAATAAATTAACTTACATAAATCAATAACATAGAGCGTTTAAACTAATCTAACTTAGTGGGAACTAAAGAAAACTGAATTAAAATAAGACTGCAGAACAGTTCTCTACAAGTGTGAAAACACAGGAAAGTTGGTCTTATGTCAAACTAATATTTTGTTTTTAATAACACAAATCCAAACTAAAAATTTAAAAACAAACACAACTGAAATTAACTTTTAAAAATACAACAAATATAAACTACGAGTTATATATGTATATACATATATACAGGGTGTATATTATGTCTGGAAACACCCAAATATATCCTTTAATAATTTAAATATAAATTTGAAACCTCTTACAATCGTGATAGAGATTGGGCATCTACTTTTTGGAACAATGTTTTGTTATGTCACACCAACGGGGGGACGTCCTCCTGCCGAGGGTATCGTGAATATTCTTAATGGAAGCCTATACCTTGTGGATACATAATTTTAAAGGTAATATAGCTTACTGAATTGAATGCCACAAACCGCATCTCAAGGGAATTATTCTATCAGAAAAATAGAGCATTTTTAGTATTGAAAATTTACTGATGTTCAACAATGTAATTTTAACATGGTTCTTGCCACAAAATGTGTTACACTTAATTTTTTAGCATTTTTTAAATGTTCAATTAAAATAAAATAAAACAATTTATTTTTAAGCTGGTTTCATTAGTACAAATTTACCAGTTTTTATTACAATGAATAAAAACTTATGAGTCACTTTCTCTGATTACTTATGAATCTGTACTTGGTGTGTTTTCCAGTCAGCAGGAAGGTTTAAAGAGGACAAAGGTCACTAGCCTATGAGAAACATTATTGTGTTATTAATCATCTGGTCTACAGGTTTCAGTTTGTTGAGCATGGAGCTTTCACTAGACAGGTCTAAGCTTGGGAATTACAAATGGACAAAGGTCATATCATTTCCTGTCGAGTTAATCAGTGTCTGCAGAGGCTTCAAAGTCTACCAGCACGACCACCTGCCGCGGAGAGGACTGTGGATCTCGACCGCATAGAGCCCTGCCCCAGCCCCGACCCAGTGGGACCGCCCCCTACCACCCTGCCGCTGCCGATGGTCTCCGACTCTTCTGCTACGGTTGTCAATAGATTCGCTTGTGGACTTTCCTCCTCTTGGGCTAAGCCCTGTACATGTGAATAGCTCTCTTACTCTAACAAAAAATAATACTCATCGTGTAACCAGCTTAATAATGAAAAAAAACTTTTCTTTTTTAGACAATCTGTACTTAACAATCTAAACTTGACTTCATCTTCACAAAAAAAATGCGTTTCTTATAAAAAGCAGAATGAAAATTTTAGCTTAATCCATTTCAATGCTCGGAGTATTTGTAATAAAATTGATCAAATAAATGTTTTTTTGGACGACACAAATCCCGATATAGTTTGCATCTCTGAAACATGGTTACATGATGATAACTTAAAATAATGCTTTTTTTTCATAGTTATAAATTAGTTTCTTTTGAAAATAGAACGAACCATGTAGGTGGAGGCGTTGCAATTTTTTCAAAAAAATTTTCTGTGCACAGAAATCATGGAAAATGTAAAAAGCTTGAGTGTGGAATCACATATAGAGTTGACAGGTGTATCAAATCTCTTTTCTTAGAATTAATGTAGTTGTTATCTACAGACCTCCAACTGGTAATTTTTCAATTTTTATAAATAGACTAAATGAATTATTTCTTTATCTTGAGTCTTCTAGTTATAGCACAATTTTATGTGGAGATTTTAATATACCCTTTCACAATCTGACTAATCAAGAGTGTGTAACTGTTAATGACCTGTTTCATTTATATAGATTTGTAGCTCTTATTAAAAGATTTCACAAGAATAACATCCACTGGTAGCAGTATTATTGACAATATTGTGACTAATATGGACTCTAATCAAATCTTGCTGATAAAAAATCTTGACATATCTTTTTTCAGACCATAGAGCTCAAGTAGTATATTTTAATATTTCACCAGGTACGCCATTTAAAAAAAACACATTCAAATAAAAAAAAACGTTATTTTACAGACAATGCTTTTGCTACATTTACAAATTTAATGCAGGCGGAGAGATGGGACCAAGTTTATAATGCTACTGACACAAATGAAAAATTGCTACATTCTCAAGAATTTTTAAGTATTATTTTGATATAGCTTTCCCGCTTAAAACAAAAAAAATCAATGGTTAGAAAGAAACAGCCACAGAGATGGATAACTCCGGACTTAAAACGTGACCATGAGAACATTCGTTTTTTACTCTCCTTATCACGAACACATGAAATCGAACAAACAATTAATGAGAGGAAAACGTGAGTACAAAAAATTGAGGTTGACAAAGCAAAGCGATCTTTTCATGATAATCAAATCATAGATTCAAAAAATCGTTCAAAATCAATTTGGAAAAACAGTCAATGATACTTGAAATTGAGGCCACAAAAAGATAAGAAAAAATATTGAAACTAAGTGTCAATGACAAACGAATAAGGAATTGCAATGATGTTGCAGAGTATTTTAAACAGTTTTTTTTCAGGAATGGGGCGGCAATCCCTATCACAGCCTAGTGGGGCTTACAATCCTGTGGATGGTATCACCGCACGCTTGAATAGTATGTATCTTTCTGAGGTGTCAGTTTCAGAGGTTGAGACGGCGGTGAGACGGCTGAGGAGTACAAATGCCGCTGGAGTGGATGAGATTCCTTGCACAGTGTTAAAGGAAAAATTTTTTCCTTCTATAAGTGTTGTATTCTCTCACATTTGTAATTCCAGTTTATCTTCAGGTATATTTCCAAACCTCTTAAAAATCAGTAAAATCATTCCAGTCTACAAATCTCACAGTAAACAACTACCAGAAAACTATAGACCGATTTCAATTCTATCGTCCTTCTCAAAAATTCTTGAATCAATAGTCTGTCAAAAACTTGTGGCTTTCCTAGAAATCAACAACATTCTCTCTACTCCAGCAGCATGGCTTCCGCCAAGGGGAAAATCCACTACATCAGCCATCTTCAATTTTATAAACGAACTATCGCTTTCTTTGGACAATAGACTTCATTCCCTTGGTGTTTTCTGTGATTTAAGCAAAGCGTTTTTGATTCCGTTGATCATAATATTCTCCTTGGAAAACTAGAAAAATATGGAGTTAGAGGTCACTCTTTTCAATTCATGAAGTCGTATTTGTCTGATAGGAATCAAACCGTCCAAATCCATGATGGCCAAAATAAAGTTTTCTCATCATATAGAGCTGTTACTTGTGGTGTTCCTCAAGGCTCTATTCTTGGTCCTGTATTATTTCTCATTTATGTAAACGATCTTCCCAAAAATTTCAACAGACCTCAAAGTTACGATGTTTGCTGATGATTGTTCTTTTCTTGTTTCCAATAAATCCCCACATTTGGCTATATCGAATTCAAACATCCAGTTACAAAGTTTAAATCAGTGGTTCAATTTAAATAAACTTAAATTAAACATCAGCAAAATAATATCATCCAGTTTCATCTAGGGAACACAAACCAGTTTAATATCCAGGGTCTTATCAAAACTAGGAAGCGAGGAAGCCAAGCAAGAAATCTCAGTTAAATTTCTGGGTTTATATATCGATAATAGGCTCACATGGGGCGGCCACGTGGGAACATGTCTGCAAAAGGCTTCGAACCATGGGATTTGCTCTCAGCCGTCTCGCCAAGGTCTGTAGCCAAGAGGTTCTACGAACAGTATATTTTTCTCACGTTCAATCGATTTTGAGGTTACGGGTTAATGTTCTGGGGTCCATCCAGTGTAGTAAATTTTAATAGAGTATTTGTCCTCCAGAAATGGTGTTTGCGGAATCATCTCAGGACGTAGGAGATTCGAAACTTGTAAACCTCTTTTCGGTGAATTTAAAAATACTTACTCTGGCGGGTCTGGTGGGGTACGAGCTATGCTCTTTTGTTAAGTGCAATCCAAAGCTTTTTTGTAAGCAATGGACACTACCATCAGTATCCGACTAGATCAAGAGGGCTAATATCTGTGGCTGCACATAGTACTAGCGCATTTTGAGAGGGGGTCCATACCACTTGGGTGCAAAAGCTTTCAATGCATTGCCATTGAATATTAAAAATGAGCAAAATCTACGTTTATTTAAAAAAAACTAAAGACACACTTTCTTGATAAATGTTTTTTACTGTGTAAGAGATTTGTTAAGTTAGATATAGTTTTAGTATTTTGACGTGTAATGTAAAAATGTATTTTGCATTTACGAATAAAGATCTTGAATCTTGAATCTTGAATCGTGTCTCTGAAGCATTGCTGTCAACAAGTTATCTAATTACAGTAGTTCAGTTTTTTATTTGGCATTTTAATGGAATTGTCTGAAAAAGAGAACGAATTACTCTGTTGATGATGCGAGGATATGGCGATCGTCAAAGATCTTATCGGGATGTTTGTAATTTGTTTAATGACACTTTCCAGAAAGGAATCCCATAGTGTTTCAACAATATCAAAAAACTATTGAGCGTTTTGAAATGACAGGGAGTGTACGTAATCGGCCAAGTCGGGTAGGATACAATCTGCAACAGATGAAGAACATGCACTAGATGTTTTGCAAACATTTATTGAAAGACCCACATTACATCGCTCAGAAAAGCTGCACAGCAACATGATATGCAACCCTATGTCTGTGAGTAAGATTTTGAAAATTAATAAATACAAACCATTTAAAGTTCATTTAGTCCAACAGTTAAGTGAGGATGATTACGACAGAAGAGTTGAGTTTTGTGAACTTGTGATGCGCAAAATGTGATGACAATAGAGATTTTCTGACCAACATACTATTTTCTGATGAGGCAACTTTTTTCCTAAATGGCAATGTTAACAGGCACAATTGCCGTTACTGGGCTAGTGAAAACCCACATTGGATTACTGAGTCCCATTCACAGCAACCACAAAAATGAACGTATGGTGTGGAATTTTAGGTAACAAAATTGTTGGACCCTTTTTCATCAATGGAAATTTAAATGCTGAACTTTACTACAATATGCTCCAAAATGAAATAATCTCAGCTATTCAAATTGCATCAGGAGAATTCTTTGATAATGTATGGTTTCAGCAGGATGGTGCTCCACCCCATTATGGGAGACAGGTAAGAGAGTATTTGGATTTAAGGTTTCCTTCATAAATGGATTGGGCCGAAGAGGAGAAATCGAAATGGCCTCCAGATCTCCGGATTTGTCACCAATCGATTAATTTCCTATGGGGTCATTTAAAATCCAATGTTTATAGAAGAAAGCCTCATAATTTGGAAGACCTAAGAAACAGGATTATAGAGGAGATTGCTTTGATAACTGAAGAAATGTTAGGCAACTCTGTCGAATCATTTTACACAAGATTGGCTCATTGTCAAACCGTAGAAGGAACACAGTTCGAAACAATTGCTTTGACACCAAATGCAGGTAAAACGTTTGTTGTAAGACTTTTCTAACAGCATACATTATTTTTTATTTGTAATAAGAAATCAATAACATAAGTATTTCCATAATTGTACTGTAATAAAAAACTGGCAAATTTGTGCTAATAGAACCAGCTCTTAAAATGAAATTTTTGTTTTATTTAATTGAACATTTAAAAAAAATGCTAAAAAATTAGTGTAACACATTTTGTGGCAAGAACCATGTTAAAATTACATTGTTGAACATCAGTAAATTTTCAATACTAAAAATGCTCTATTTTCTGATAGAATAATTCCCTTGAGATGCGGTTTGTGGCATTCAATTCAGTAAGCTATTACCTTTAAAAATTATGTATCACAAGGTATAGGCTTCCATTAAGAATATTCACGATACCCTCGGCCAGGACGTCCCCGGTTGGTGTGACATAACACAAACATTGTTCCAAAAAGTAGATGCCCAATCTCTATCACGATTGTAAGAGGTTTCAAATTTATATTTAAATTATTAAAAGGATATATTTGGGTGTTTCCAGACATAATATACACCCTGTATGTATAACATATATATATATATATATATACATGTATATATAACATAGTTTATATTTGTTGTATTTTTAAAAGTTAATTTCAGTTGTGTGTATATTGTGTGTGTGTGTGCGTGTGTGTGTGCGCGCGCGTGCGTGTGTGTGTGTGTGTGTGTTTACAGAGTTTACAAAAACCTTTATTTCAAAAATGTACATACATTTACAGAGTCAGGTGCTTGGAAGCACGTGTGACTTATTTACAATATAATGCAATACCTTAGGCAAAATATACATGCAGTTGGCAATTCAAGGTTTTTTTCTTATTTTTATGTTTTCTTCCACCATGGTGCACAAATACTATGCTCTTACTATCAGTCCATAATATATCCTTATACAATCCAGATTTTAACAAGAACCATCTCACAAAAACGAGGTAAAAAAAATGTCCAAGCATAAATATATTAAGTTTTAACAAATAAATATATAAATAATAAAATATCAAATATCAAATTTTTGGCCAGAACACTTTTTATCCCCATGAACAACCCAAAACAGTAAGATCAACAAACAATATTCAAAATATCAACAAGCATAAATATATAAATAGATTTAACAAACAAATAATTATCAAAACAGCAATAGAGTATTATAAATTTCAAAAAATATTAACAAGCATAAATATATAAATAGATTTAACAAACAAATAATTATCAAAACAGCAACAGAGTATTATAAATTTCAAAAATATTAACAAGCATAAATATATAAATAGATTTAACAAACAAATAATTATCAAAACAGCAACAGAGTATTATAAATTTCAAAAAATATCAACAAGCATAAATATATAAATAGATTTAACAAACAAATAATTATCAAACAGTAAATAACAAATATAAAATACCAATGACAAATATAACACAAACAGACAACAACAACATAAAAGAGTATGTAAGTATTAATAGAATATATAATTTTCATTACTTTCCGCGACATACATTTTAATCTTCATTTTAAATCTGGGTCTCGAATTCTAATTTTAAAATACATTTATTTATTATTTTTGGTCCAATATAACAAAATTGTTTTCGAGCGATTTCCTTTCTAAAACATGGGACAAGAATTGACAATATATCTGATGATCTTGTATTGACCCTGTTTTCCTTAATTTGATACTTATCTATGTGTTTGTGCATATGAATTGCTGAACATAATACATATAGTTTATTTAAAGTTAATATGTTGTTTTCAAAAAAATACATGAGAAACTCTATCAAATTTTTTTAAACTAAAAAACATTTCTAATAGCAAACCATTGTGTCATACGAATTGGTTTTAAAACATTTTCATTACTCCCCCCATAATGGATTATTCCATACCTTAACAGACCCTCAAACCAAGAGAAATAAAGCTTTAATAAATAGTTCGAGGCAAGGAATTCTCTCATATGAAAAAATAAAATTAAAAAAACAAACAATACAATTTAAAATTTACTATGAAATATTTTAATTTTATATTTTAAAATATGTATGATTAACAAGAAAAAATTAAATGCATTCTAAAAAAATAACCTGTGACTATAATCAAACAATTTTAAAAATTAATTTAACTTCTATTTATATAATATATAACTAGATAATACATGTACTCCAATTTTCCCACATTTGAATTACTGCTTTTTTTGGAGATGCTGCTACTGGTCCTCTCCTTTCTGTAACAAAACGTTCAAGCATATTAAGAGGTTGTCATGATAAGTAAGTTCATTCAATAAGTAGTTTTTCTCACTATCTCAGACACATGTAGTTCAAATGTAATCGATATTTGCAAGCCCTCTAAAGTATTGCGTCACAGAAGAACAACAGCCTGAGATATTTTTAGTTGCCAAGGGTGTAAAAAGTAGTGGAATCTATGAGAGAATGTTGAAAGTGTACATGACTAATTATATTACTTATTAGCTGATTCTATGAGGTCAATCCTTGGTTCTTTATGGCTAATGGAATGAGCATTATATGTAATGCCATTAACCATTTCAAACTTATCAGACAGAACATATTGCGCATTTAAAGTAAATACATAAATTATTAAACAAATTTTACTTAGAAGTTATGTCATTAAAATTAATGGAACACCCAAAAGATTTTATAGAAGTCTCTGTATTATTGAATTTATAAAATACTTCTTAGAATCGGTAATGTGTGTGTGTTTAACTAACAAATTATCAAAACAAATGTATACAACATCCTCCCATACTCCTAAATCTTTTAAAGTGTAATGTTGGATATAGTGTCCTATAAAACTACAATATGATTCCAGATTATCATACGATATTTTGTGGTTATCCGTTTAGTGGTTTTTGAGATCTATGCAAAGATACAAAGTATTAGCAATTTCCCTTATCCAGATTATTGAACCTGGAATTCGTTAACTTATTAACTTTGTTAATATTGCATTGTTATATTTAATACTCAGTGCCATTTACATTAAAACGGAACTACTGTATTATTACTCGTTGCTGAATTATAAAATAAATAGTAAGTGATACAAAGGAGGAATTCAATTTTTATTACTGAACATTGTGTTCATATGTACACATGTCTGTACACACACGAAAACAAACAAAAAATATATGAAAGCAGATAAAATAACAATCAAGCTAGTAATACTTGTAACTTTTAAGGCTTGATACTCTTATCTTGGATATTTATTACCCTTTCGCTACAATTAGATTTGTATCCCCTTCTAGAAAAATACGGCTTAAGATGTATTCCTTTATTACAAATTATTCCTCAGTAGACTTTACTAAAATCTGGATCTGTTCCGAAAAAAGTGCAAATAGTAAATAAAAATTCAACATGATGTTAATAATATGATATATAATTTGTCAAAATACTATTAAAATACTTTTGTACTTTAGATGAATTTTTTGACTGTTGCAATTCTTGACACCTTAACTTTAATGTCTTATTAATGTGACACTATACTTATCTTGATGATAATTTAATAAAGATATTTTGACTTGACTTGTGGTACACTAAAGTTTCTTATCTTGTGTGCCTCAGTTTCCTTTGTACAAGCTATCTAGCAATGACCATTCCTACAGCGGCCTTGGTTGTATTTTCAATATGAGCTTAGACCAATGGAGCTGTAAAATACAAAACAAAAATTTCAGATGATACTAGCAAATTTGTATCACCAAAGGACTGTCCTGATTGGTAACAATGAGTATTTTATCACCAAAGCAGATTTCTATATTTCTTTCACTTTTTAAAATTTAAATTTATATACATTATTTTTAATAAATACGTTATGGAAAAGTATTACCAAAAGTATTGATTTATTGCAACTAGTTTTTCTTTTTTTCCCTGCAAGAATCGATTTCTATGTACAGCTGACATCTAACAAAAACAATTATATTTCTTACTTATATAGTTAATTGGTTATTGTAGGGCAATTTTATAGTGTATAACATAAACTACTTGATAGCGTTTTAGTATTGTCACTACTGTTAAGCTATTGTATTTTATAATTTTCTATGATTTAGTCTTCATGTATTATGCAAGAAAACTTTAGAGATCAGTCAATTGATCTTAAAATATATAGTATTAATATAGTTCAATACTGTATATGATGTTTTAATTTTAGTATTTTATTACAATTTTCCTTTACCTACCACATAAATGTTAGTTTGACATAAAGTTAGAATAGGAATAGTATATTTTTGAATTATTGCAAAATTAATAAAGTTATATATTTCAAGTGTTGGTCAAAAAGACTGTTATGTGTGTGTGTGTATATATATATATATATATATATATATATATATATATATATATATATATATATATAATGAGTATTTATAATTGTAGCCAAAAAAATACATTTATTTATATCTAAGTCTTGAACATCTAAAATATTATATTAATTGAAAAACAAAAGTTTTCCTATATTTCTGTAAAACATTGGAAATGAATTTATAGTGGTTTATATATCTCAGCAGCCAACACTAGTTAGCCACATTCATTTGGGGGCATTGTTACAACCTTATTGCTAGGTGTCATTCATTTTTCAGTTGGAGAATTATAGGTCGACCGCTATTAAAGAAACCTGCGCAGAAGCAAGTTGGGGTGGGGAGTGGGACCAGCACCTTCTTGTATCTGTTTGCCAGTTGTGTGTATCGTGTCTCGCTCTCACAGTTTTGTTTACACTGCAGCTACTACCTGTTCTATAACTACATATTTTTTTGTGTAGGTGTATATAAGTGTCGCAGTTTAAGCGTAAATTATTAATTGAACAGATTAATGTTGCTATAGATGTATCCAGGAAGCTTGCATTTTGTTTTGAGGTTAGCCGTGCAGTGGCAGTGGCCATTAGAGATTTGTCGTTCAATTCGAACGGGTTCAGTCAAGTGATCCAGATCAGAGTGTTTAAAAAACCCGTTCACCTAGAACGTTTCGTTCACTTTTCCTGCCAACTGAATAAGTTTGATACTTTTTTCAAACCAGATATGTTATTTTTAATGATCGTTAAGACTTATAATATTATTATTAAGTTCATTTAAAAACTCTTATCCATGAAAAATAGCTTAACATCATATGGAACTAACTAAAACTATAGGGTTTATGCATTAGGTTACACTAGGTCCTCAAAATTGTTCAGTCGTTACTTTCGTTCACTGCTAACCGATTAAAAATAAAACCGTAATCGTATAACTCAACAGGGGAAGTAGGGAGTCTCCCCATTTGTAGGGAATAACCTTACTTGTGATAAATCAAAGGCATGTCAATCAACCAAGTCCATTGATTATAAGTATTAAACATTTAAAATATGTAGCAATGTATCTGGTAACTTAAAATTACATTTTTTAAATAACTTTTAATAGATATATTTCCATTTACTAGATTCCTGAAATAACACATTTATTGTTATATATCTATCCATTCACTGAACGTTATGCTGTGTCTTCCTCTTTCGAATACTTTTTTAATATCAGATCCTTTCGTTCACTCTGTCATTACATCCAGTCGTTCATTCGTTCATTTTGTTCAGTCAACACGATGACCAGTAAAACACGCTCTAGCAGGAAGGCTTAGTAACTTAGTACTGACCGGTTCAACTGAACGGGTCGCAGCAGTGAACGATACCGAATGAGCCGGATTAGTCAGCTGATCAAATAGAGTGAGCGCCGAGCAGTGGTGGGGATACTTGGAGGGGCGGCGAAGGGGTATTTACCCCACCCTGCGTGAACTCAAATCAACCAAGGTTCTTTTGTTAGCGGTTTACCTATAGTTTTCATGAGGCGAGTAACTGGTTACTCGTTCTGCACACTTAGTAGAGTTGGTTCAATACATATTTTTAGCTACGTAATTTGCAACAAACGCGTTCACATATGGTTCAATATGGTCTGAGAAAACTAATAGTGGTAGTACCTAACTGCTCCTGGTAAAGAAAGGTAGAACTGAATGAATAATCAGTAATAACTTATGATCTAAGTGTGACATGAATAAACCATTGCTCGTGGCAAGATAAACATTTGTTACTTTTATTGCAATACACAATAAATATACAAGAGTAAGTTTGAACTGTTTTCCTTTGCATACGCACGAGTAACCGGTTCTTATTATACACTGAAGATGTAAAAGAATCAAAACTTAATAAAAATATAATTTGAGAAAGATACCAACAATTCATCCTATCTTGACTTTTAAAATTGCATCAATTCTCAAAAAAAATATATATAACATTTTTAAATTCTTATATAGCCTAGGTTTAAATTTCTTACGAGCATTAACAAAAACTCATGTGGTAGTGTTTCTACAATTGTTCTTACCTATGTCCTGTAAGCAGCTATTGTTTTGTTCATGTTTAGTTGATTCACATAGTTGGGCCACAGGCATCATCACAAAACCAAAGTTTCGGTTCAAGTTAAATACCATCTGGAAAGTAAACGATTGGGTAGCATTTATCTGTTCCTCTCTCAATACAGCAAGGCATCTGCAATAAATTACAATCTGCATTAAGGGAACTCGGATGGGCAAAAACGTTTTTTTACCAAAAATTGTTTTTTTTGTGATTTTCTATTCCCTATTTCATTCTTTTTCAGAAAATACTTCACTTAAGATTTTTTGATGGTTAGTTCTTTTTTTATAGCTGTTTTTCTAAATAATTGCAAAGAGATTTTGACGTGCAAGTACCAGAGAGCGATGGCCAATAAGAGGCCTATGATCATAAAGATCATTTCCACCTGCCTAAAGTGGTAATGGATAAAATAAAACCAATATTTAGGGACTTGGCTTCACCAGATCTTCTAAGGAAATGTTTACACGGAGGTACATAAAAACCCCAATGAATCCGTCAACAACATAATTTGGTCTCGACTTCCTAAAAATACATTTATGCTAAGGTCAACCCTTGAAGTAAGTGTATAAGAGGCTGTTGCTTGCTTCAATCAAGGTAATATTGTGAGATGTTTAGCTTTAACAATTAGGCTACAAGCCTGGCAACAATTTGGTCAGACAAATGAAACAGAAAGATGAGATCCGAATCCGACAAGCAGAAAATGCCATCGAGGAATTAGAAAAGAAGTGCCGGCAGAGGACAAAATTAAACAAATTAAGACTGGAAGAGTTGCTTGAGGAAGAAGAGGATCCAGATAACCCAGCATATGCCCCTGGACACTATTAACTGTAGTTTATTTTTGTATTTTTATAGAGTTGGTTACAATGAACTTCAAATGCGTTTTCTGTAAAACTATGTTTTTTGTTCGATAGGTACACTTTTCTCAAGAACTATTATAGGTAGCCTGTTGATTCTTTTATTAATTTGTTCCCTAAGTAATAATCTGCATTTTGAATACATATTATTGCCTTATGTTCAGTACTTAATTTTAAACATCAGAGTAAATTGTAAATTTTTATAATATTTTTTGCATAAAAAGAAAAAAAATGTAACACGTTTACCTGAAATGATTTTTTATAACCCTGTATTCAAAATGTTAAGAAAATTACAAGGAACAGAATAAAAAAAAATTAACTGGCTACCATTTATAGTTTTTAAGATAATGGTACCTAAAATTCATCAAATTAACATTGCGGGGATAGGCCCATCCGACTCCCCTTAAGTATTGAAGAGCAAATGTAAACTTTGAGATATAGCTAAGCAATTACATAACCAATAATAAAAATATGTTTGTAAATGCTTTTGTATATTGATACACATTGCCTACATTGTATAAATATTGTCCATTATGATCTAACAATCACATTTTATTTATGTATAAAAGTTCATTTTGATACATTGTAAATAAATTATCCTATATACAAAAGGGTGTTATTATTTCTATAAATGGAGCATTCGTAGTATTTACTTAAATAGCCACTTCAATGGTTGCAGTATGATAAGTGGCCACTAACGCAATCGAATCAGCAAACCCTATTATCAATTAGAAATACCTAAACTATTTAATACAAATGCATTTTTTCTATAGTTAATATTAATTGGGTACTAGCTGTTTTTAATGTACTATAACAACATTGATTAATCATTTGTGTGGTATTTGAGTAATAGCCACGACTACAATGGTGATGAACTTTGTTATTTGTGTCACAAGTGTTCAGATACACATCCTTTATACTGAGAAAATACTGAGAAGTAAGTTTTATACTGCTTTTTGTTTACACATAAGCCATCTTGGCTGCATTATGATAAGCGGCCATCACAACTATCGAATAATTGATATTTCTGATTAAATCTAAACTACCAAACAAACCAAATTATGTTTTAGATATATTATATTATAGTATAGTTCAGCTGTTATTTTTTAACTAAAAAGTAATAATTTAATGACGAGTTAAAAACTATATGTGTGTACAACAAGCAACTTGTAAAACTTACTTCTTATTACTTTAAATATGTACTGATGGCTTGTGACACAAATAATAAAGGTCATCACCATTGTAGTTGCAGTCATTAATTAAATACCACACAAATGATTTTACATTGTTTGAATTAATTGTATACAATATTGTTATAATACATTAAAGATAGCTTGCATTAAATAGATTTTAAGTAACTGTAATAAGAATGGATTTGTATTCAATAGTGTTGCTATTTATAATAGATAATTTGGTTTGCTGATTCGATTGTCTTGATGATCACTTATGATACTGCAGCCGACACAAAGTTTGGAGGTTATAATAATTTTACTAGTTTACTCAACTTGTGTCATGATGACGATTATCTAAGTTACATCACATAAAAACATTGTTAATACAGTAAAATATTGAGATAATTGTAACATTTGAGAAAGAAAATACAAAAGTAACATATATTATGTTACTTAAATTATATTAATTTGTAAAAACGTGATTTAAGTTTACTTCATATGTAGAATAACAGAACGATCAATCGATATCAACATCGATATCAACGTATATAAATTACTAAACTAAAATCACATGTTTCAAATTAATCGAAATAGTTTAAACAATACGTTATGTCATAAATAATAAAAACCCCATAACCATTAACGAAACAAACAAAAATTAAGACAAGTGATCGGGAAAATGTAATTAAATAATAAAGATAATTTAGCAACAAAACAAACATCTGGAAACTAAGAAAGACATAGTAAATCTTTCATTTTTGTATAGTTTCTTAAAATAAGATCTTATTTTATTAAAAAAAGTTATGTGCAGAACAAATTCCATTTAGAATACAGTAAAATTCTGTGTAAAGTTAGTGCAGATGATTTAGTTATTGTTTTAATTAATTACTATTGGTTGATTACATTGATGGTTGGGTAAACATAGTTTGATAGTTTGGATATAAAAAAACCGGGTCAGCTTATCGTACTATATTCCAGGTTAATTTTTTAATAATGTTTTATTTATTTATTTTACAGCTCTATCTCGATAAAATAAAGCAGTGTATAGGCCTACAATTTATTAATTAGGCCTTAAGCAATATACTTTCTGTTCAGGCCTATCTCAGTCCATAGGTTATAAAATTTTACTGTAGGCCTAAACAATTTCAAAACAAACTGGGATCTAACATAATATAAAAAAGATATGTCTAGTGATTAAGCTTTGAAATATGTGTTGACCTAGTATTACAAGTTCGTAGAAACATTCATATTCTAATTTCGTGGATTATTTGCAAAATAGCCAAGATATGTTATAGGTTAATCACTTGATAAAGTTTGAGTTAGTTAATTGTAAGCCCTATTTCTACAAACACAAAGCATATATATATATATTAAATCAAAGCTTTATTAAATCAAATTTCACAGTCATTTTAATATATATATATATATATATATATATTAAAATGACTGTGAAATTTGATTTAATAAAGCTTTAAACACTAGAAAAAGTCTGGTAAATCTAGGTAAACAAACAGTGATGAATATTTGATGGGTGAACAATAACAATATTAGTATACTGGAAAAGATTACTGAGATTTAAACTTACCTCTAAATCCTAATAAATCTTTGATGAAAGTTAGCTTTTTGAGTCTTGAACCAACTAAAACACAACACATAAAATAAACGCGGAAATACCAGTTATGGAAGCGACTACAAACAGAAACTTTATGACAGCGCATAGTGACAGCGACATTACCAAACTCAAAATTGCCATGATGTGCATGTGCAATAGACCGTTGCATTGTGGGATATAATACGAAACATCTAAGTAACATCTGATACGTATATGATACGAGGCAGGTGTCATGATGGCATTGTCATAGTCTTAGTACTTCCAGTATATGAAATATACTCATCGATACGTAACGTGAATGTTACAAGGATACATATCTGAGATGTATTGTATACTTTGGGTGCTATGTGGGGAAGCAATTTGAAACCTTGTGTAACCTAGATCTATTTACATGGACATCGAGGCATTTCCTGGTTTCATACCTATGTACACCAGGATGTAGCCTAAGGGCTTTTTTCTGTAACTTAAGAACTCTAATTACACTGGCAGAGTGTCCCCAAAGCCTGGTACCATAAACAATGTGGGAGTGGAAAAAAGGCAAAGTAAGCTAACTTAACAAACTCTAAGGGTGTTTCTGCTTTAAGCTATCGAAGCAAAAAAATTACCCTACTTAGCTTACTACACAAGGAATCAACATGTTTATCCCAGACAAGCTTCGAATCAAGATTAAAGCCAAGCATCTTCACTCCCTCCACATTAGCACCATTGTTGCACAAGCTAAAAGTAATCGCCTGAGTCTTGTCCTGGTTTAGGCAACTGTTATGACTGAACCAATATGAAGCATTTGTAAAAAGGTTCTTAACAAGTGTTTCTGCAGTTGTACAGTCCTTATGAGCTGCAAACAGGGTCAAGTCATTGGCATACAACAGAATATTATCCGCTACATTGTAATAAATATCATTAATAAAAATGATAAACAGAAATGGCCCCAGAATTGAGCCTTAAGGTACTTCATGCTCAACAACCAAGGGATTTGAGGTTGTACCACCCAGCTTACAGATTGTTTCCTTTGATGTAAGTAAGATTTCAAGATTTTCAGAGCGCAACCTCGTACGCTGTCCCTTTCCAGCTTCTTCAAGAGGATCTTGTGCGACACGCAATGAAAGGCACATGAAAGGTCACATAGCAGTACAACGTCTTGCTTTAAAAGAATTAAGGATGGCCTGAAGAAGTGAGTCCACCGCTTCGACAGTAGATCTGTGCCTTCTGAAGCCAAACTGTGCTGGTACCAAGAGGTGATGTGACTCAAAAAGGTTGCAGAGCTGCTCCAGCATGACAGATTCAATGACCTTGGCAGACATAGGTATTAGAGATATAGGTCTGAAGCTCGATACCTCGTTTTGTGGACCCTTCTTGTAGACGGAGATGGTCCTCGATGCCTTCAAAACCTCAGGGTGTGTGACAGACACACGCTTATTAGGAGCTATACTATAAATAACCCTTCTTAAAACCATGCACTACTTTTACTACTTCTTCCAC
The DNA here is from genome assembly GCF_021130785.1 of Homalodisca vitripennis. Lineage (NCBI taxonomy): Eukaryota > Metazoa > Arthropoda > Insecta > Hemiptera > Cicadellidae > Homalodisca > Homalodisca vitripennis. Next base: position 146,461,327 of record NC_060215.1, read on the forward strand.
GGTAACTACCTTCCACGCAAAATTAAAAGGTACCACGGGAACCGAAGTTAGATATGCATCCCCATTCCCACTAGGAAGAGTTACCAGAGACAAATTACTCAAGTTAACAAGATCCTTGGCAGAGTCAAGAAAATAAGCATTGAACACTTCTGCTGTGGCAAAATTGGTGTCACGGGCAGACACTCGGTGCTTACTCCAATTGATATAGTCCCAGGCTGGCTTGCATGGATTTTGAGACTGTACAGTAAAGTTTCCCATGGCAGCCTGTTTGGCCTCCATAACCTTAGCACGGTATTCCCACCTCAGATGTTGCACCCAAGGTTTCAGATTGGGCCTACGCTTATACATATCACACACTATGCCAATGAGACTACCTAGGTCATCTATATCCGGCGTGTACCAGTTTGCAGATCAGGCAAAATACCTTTTTCCATTTTTGCCTCCAGTAGGACTACGTTTTGTCAGCTTCACAGGAAAACAAGTATCGAATGTCTTCTTAAAGCTAAGAAAAAAACTAGTAAATGCAGCTTCTGCAGGAAAGCAAAGAGCAAGTTCATGCCAATAATTGATCTGGACTGCCGCAGATTCCAAAAACCACTGAAAACTTTTATCACTGAAAGATCTAATGGTTACATTCTTAATCACCGGATCGCTTGCTCAGTCTATGACCTGTGGCCTCCAATGCTTGAGGGTGAAAAAAACATGTTTGAAGTCAATGATCTGAGATTCACTTATAAATACATCATAGTTCCACTTATCAATATCAGTCAAAAATGAGTCCAGGGAGGCAGCACCTCGTGTATGCTCGGAAACACTACTATAAGAATTAGAACTACGTAGCAGATTTAAAGTCTTGAGCATCATCCAAGTTAAGACATAAATTAATGTTGTGGTCACACTTAATAACTACTGAGAAGCCCAGTGTGACCAAACATCCAAGGGGTGTGAACGATACATGGCTAAATCCACGAGCGAGACTTCATTTACAATAGTACCTGCAAATTCGGTTTGCTGCACTTCACTGTAGCGTTCAAGGTCGAGTGGTGTACATTTAAGAGAATTTCTAACATATACTGCTGCGCCATCCCTAGGTGTTTGGCGACAGAAGTAGGCAGACAAGTCCAGATCAGAAAGACTGGAATAATACAAGAGTTCATCCCTTGTCATTCCAATGTTCAACTACACTCAGGTTATCAAGTTCATTGCTATCACAAAGCACTTCAAGCTCAGTTGTCTTACTCCTAAAACTTTGCACATTAACAGTACATAACCTAACAGTTTCCTTGCAATACCTACCACTGGTGCCAGTATCGGGGTTTATTTCGGGCAACTTTTGACCAATTTCGTTTGTCCCTAAAAAGTTTGAGACCTTACAAACTGTCCACCATCAGTACTTGACCCAGCCCCAGCCTGACGTGGCTGTATATATTCCTTGACAAAAGCATCCTTGGGCCAGAAATCAGCGTTGATCATCAAGGTGATTTTCAGCAACACTCACTTTAAAACTGGAGTAGTTTGAATACCTAGTTTGAAGATTCTCACACCTGATAACAACACCGTTCTGCTTCATTTAGTCTTCAATTTCATTTGTAGTTGTATCCGAAGAACACCTAGATAAAAATACGTGTTTTGGTCTCACAGCAATTTTTAACCCACTCTTTTTAACATTGGAACCAATCACTATTGATTTTGGTTTGAAGTTAGGTCTATTCCTAATTTGCTTCCCTTTTTTTCCGATACTGTTCCAGCCGTCACTGTCAGAATCTTGACCTCTCACCACTTTTTCGGCATAAGTATCCTTCTCTTCAACAAGGACAACTTTTTCATCACAGTCTAAGTTTTACGAACTCGATAGTTGAAAGTTTGGCCCTAACCTACGTCTACCTTTTTGATTGAGATACAACTTGATTATTTTTGGCGTTGCCTCTTGGTTTTCCACTTTCTGACTTATTTGAATTAAATACAAATTCCTTTACTAGGTTATCATCAACCAAATGTTGCACCAGTCCAAAAAGATTGTCAAAAGCCTGAGTTAAATGGATAAGATTATCCAGGTTACAGGTTTCCCTCACTGATTTCATACAAAAGTTGCAAACATCACAAACCCACTTGGATTTCAAACCTAATTCTCGCATAAGCTCAAAATCTTCATCAGAGATATCCACACATTCAATGTGATGCCAGGTGTGACAAAAAGACTCACATAGCACACTTTTACTATCGTTTTCAACCAATTTATTACAACGTGAGCAGCAGTCCACTTCACATCCCGCCATCACAAACAAAACCTGGTGTAAAACAAAAGGTGTAGCGTCTGATGCGGCCAGCACGTTCAGTTAGGTTAGTTACTGAGTTACATTTACTGTTACTCACAAATGTCTGACATCGCCGATAGACGAAGCTGACACACCGGATGTCAATAAAACCTCAACACACACCAATGAAATCAACCATCGCCAAAAACGGTGATACAACATAAAAATAGACGTAGCAATTTATCCCTTGTCAATCTACCGGCAGACCAGGTCTGCCACTCCCCAAAACATAAAACACATAATCTTAACAGTTTTTCATCAGAATATACAAAATTTATTGAACAGATCAAATAGATTGGTACACTTTATAGAAAAGCTGAAACCGACACCTAATGTAATACTTCTAAGTGAACATAGCCTTAAATCATATGAAATTGAAAATACTACACTAATACCTGGATATACTCTTAAGGTACATTTCTGTAGGGATAAACAAAACATGGGAGGGATTGCAATATATGTAGAGGAAGAGCTGGAAAAAAACACCTTTAATATTAATGTTACCCAGTATTGTAAAGAACTCATATGTGAAATGGCTGTGGTAAAAGTCGCTCTTAACACCACATGCATCTACATTATGGGTACCTACAGATCACCATCATCCAACTTAGATGAGACAGTTGATATTCTTTCAAAAACAATTGATAACATAAAACTGGAAAACTCAGAGTTTCTAACCATGGGAGATATCAATGTGGACATTTTAAAACCCAACAGAAGAGCAGGTAAATTAAACAAGACCTTTGCTTCTCACAATATTCATAGGCTGAAGCTACAGCCTACTAGAGTGACCTCCAACACCATCTCATCAATTGATTGGATCTGCACTAACACACGTAGGGAACAACTAACTGTAACAGTACATCATTCTGGTCTATCAAATCACACAGCTCAAGTTTGTACAATCAACACAGAACACACAATTGAGAATTTCAGTAGCTCATATCGCAGTTTTAAGCCAGAAAACCTGTATGATCTAAAATTCCTACTTCAACAGGAAAACTGGCACGACATGGAACAAGTTGACACTGCTGAAGAAGCCTACAACATTTTTATAAATACGGTGACAATGGCTTTGGACACACCCTGCCCCAGAAAATAGAGAAACCTAAAAAGAGACTAAAACCCAAACTCTTTGCGGATGAAGAAGCCTGCAGGTTAAAAGAAATCTTTCTAAGACTACAACAGCAGTTTGAAACAACAGGGGAACCCAACATCAAAAAAGCCACTGCAGACGTAAAGAAATCCTGTGACCAACGAAACTATTCAGACGACATGCCTCTGCTTATTTCGTAGTACAAGCTGACAACAAACCCAAAGCCATGTGGAACATAGTTATCAATGCCCGTAACAAAAATAAGAGCTCCGCAGACGACATAATACTAAACATAAATGGACAAGTTTCACACAACCCTCCACAAATCGCCAACTATCTGAATTCATTTTTGTCAATGTGGCAGAATCAACACTAACAAAAAAATCCCAGTAGAAGAGAGGAAACCATTGGAACCAGTTGAACCACATGAAACGGCATTAATGGAAACAATAACCAAAACAAGCATCAAAGAGATTAAAGACACAATCAGGAAACTAAAAAAACTCAACAGGTATTGATGAAATGAAATGTCTTCCAAAGTACTAAAATTCTGTGCTGATGAACTGGCTCTACCACTGGTTACCATATTCAACAATTCTTTTAAAAAAGGAAAGTTTCCCTCAGAACTAACAATTCCAAAGTTTTCCCTTAATTTAAAACTGGTTACAAACATGATGCGAACAATTATAGACCAATTTCACTAATTCCAACATTCTCAAAACTATGTGAAAGAATCATACTCCAAAGACTCCTTGATTACTGCGCGCAGCGCAACCTGCTAAATAAAAATCAACAGGGATTTACAAAAGGGAAAGCACCACAGCATTGATCAAACTAATTGATTCCGTCACAGATAGCATTGAAGAGGGAAAATTAACCACAGCCTTGTTCCTTGACGTAAGCAAAGCATTCGACTGCCTCAGCCACAACATCATTCTGAAGAAACTAGAACTGCTTGGGATAAAAGGGACAGCAAATGGTTGGTTTGGTAGCTACTTAAAGGACCATACACAACTAGTTAAGCTCAACCACCTCGCATTACAAAGGTAATCAGGTCAAAAGCTCTTCCAGTGCTGAGAGGTGTGCCACAAGGCTCCATATTAAGACCTGTCATTTTCATATTTTTCATGACCTTCCCCAACATCTAGGAAATCATTGCACACCTCTTATGTATTGCACACCTCAACATGGCCATCCAGTATTTCTATGGAAATGATCTTGTAGTAAACCCATCAAAGACAAATCAGATTGCTTTTGGGAGAAGAGCACTAGAAGTCCCAGACATCCCTGATATCAGTATTGAAAGGCAGCTGAAATTTCTTGGTGTAACAATAGATACCGACCTAAATTGGATCAAACATGTAGAAAACCTTAGCAAAAATACTCTACACCGGGCACTTTGTGGTTAAACAAATTCTTTCTCTCAGTAGCCCAGAAACTGCAAAAATAATCTACTTTTCTCTGTTTGAATCCCACCTGCGTTATGGTCTAGCTGTTTGGGGCGGAACTACTGGTTCAAATCTTCAACAAATACTATTCATACAAAAGAAATGTATTAGGACACTGGCAGGTCTCCAACCTCTTGAAGGCTGTAGAGAGGCATTCAAGTCTCTGAAGATTCTCACTGTCATTTCACTTTACATTGAAGAAGTAATAATGTATGCTGATGGGGAAAATCTTCCAAAAAACAATGCTATACACCACTACAATACCAGAAATGCTGAACTCTACAACCTTCCAGCACATCGTCTGAGCTTTACGAGTGGAAACCTTCATACATGGGTGTGAAGCTCGACAACCGCCTACCACCTCACCTGTTGTCCAAAAGAGGAAAGGAATTGAAGATCGCTCTACATGAATGGCTTATAGAACGCCCATTCTACACGCTAGAAGAGTTTCTGCAAAACTCCTTCCCCTAATGTTAATGTATTTATGATACTAAATAGTCATAAATATAATATAATCTAAATGTAATATAAATATAATCTCAAAGATTGTCCAAATTATTGATTATACTCATATGCTCTGCCAAGTAACTTGGTTTCCTTGGTCCCTTGAAGGCTTCCATAGTCTGATACTTTTTCTAATGCTAATTCCTTCTGTAAAAAAATAAAGCAAATTCGGATGACAATGATCATAAATAACAATAATATGAATTTGTATGTAAAACTGTTCAAAATGTGTATTACTGACCTGGTAGTTTGAAGACATGCTTCTGGTGAAAAGCGAGCAGTATGGGAACATGTAGTAAGCGAATTATATGGCAGCAAAAGAGTTTGAACGAAATATTAATGGATAGTATTTACTCCTGAAGAGAAAGCAACAATAATTACGCTTATAATTAAATCTATTATTTATCAGGTGTTAAATACCGGGTGAGTTTTTTAAAGTGATCCAATAGCTAACTTTTTAATTACACGACTTAGCACCACACTTTAAATTTGGAACTTGCTCAATTTTAAGTTTCACTCAAGAATACACTTTCAAACTTTTTGAAGAAGGCTGCCATTTTCCAATATGGTGGCCAACTTTAAAATCTGTTATGGAACACCCTGTATTTTATGTTGTTTTTGGATTCTACTCTACAAAATAAGACATTTTTGCTTGTGAGAGTTTTTCAATATCTCTAATGGTTCAGGAGCTACGTGAACTGGAAGTTTTCATCATCAGTCCGAAAAAATCCGAACCATTAGGTAGTGTGGCCTCCTCGATCACCTGACCTTTCTCCTTTGGATTTTTTGTGTGGGGAGCCATAAAGGATAAGGTGTACCGCACGCCCCCTACAACTCCCGAAGACATGCGTGAAAGGATACGCAACGAGTGCAGCTCAATTGGCGAAGACGTTTTAATCATGGTACAAAGAGTGCATGTGCAACTACTCAGAAAGTGAATTGAGACAGAAGGGCGGCACTTCGAACATTTGATTTGAAATTGTAAAGTTACTAAGCTATTAGAACAGGTCCTTTGTTTTGGTATTGCTATTACAATAATAATTCTTTAAATAATTTTTTAAATGTGTTCAATAAAATTTGTATTCTTTAAATGTGTTAAATTGTTTAACTGTGATCTATCTAAGTCGCTGCTTCTGAAATCTTTTTTTAACCCAAATCTTTTTTTACTAAACATTTAGTCGAAAAGTTAAATGAATATCAAAGCAAAATGATTAATGCTCAGCGTAAAATATGTCTAATATCAAAACACATACAAACTACACACATAACAAAACACTAACAACACATAAAACTAACATTGATTAAACGTGCTTTAAGAGTTCATGCCACTGATGATGAAAACTTCCAGTGCACGTAGCTCCTGAACCATTATAGATATTGAAAAACTCTCACAAGCAAAAATGTCTTATTTTGTAGAGTAGAATCTAAAAAACAACATAAAATACAGGGTGTTCCATAACAGATTTTAAAGTGGCCACCATATTGGAATATGACGGCCATCTTAAAGAAATTTGAAAGTGTATCCCTGAGTGAAACTTAAAATTGAGCAAGTTCCAAATTTAAAGTGTGGTGCTAAGTAGTGTAATTAAAAAGTTAGCTATTGGATCACTTTAAAAAACTAACCCGGTATATAGAGCAAAAATATATTGTCAACCGTCCTGAAAATGTCCTAGAAGAGATATTTTGTCAGAAGGCCTGTGTTCCACATATTTATTTTATACTAAAATTATTTGTGCATTCAATATTAAAGCTATTGTATTCATTATGGTTTGCAGTGTGTACAGCCGCCATGTAGCAGCAAGGGGTCCACCTCCACCAAAACTGAACGACAAAACTCAAAAGATTTCCCGCCAGCGTCAGAAGAGCTAAAGAACCAACTCTCATGATCTCTCTGAAGTTTTAACCTTTCTACTAATAAGTCAGACTCGCTCCAAACTAAATAGATTTGATTTTATTGTCCTCCAGATTTTCTCGGGTTTCAGTTAGTTCTTTGTTCCTTGTTTGATTTAGAAACACATAGGAATTTAAGAGATTAACCTGGATTTGTGTCAAAAATTTACATAACAAGCATGAAATGCCTGAGGGTATAAACACAAAACTGAGCACTAAACAGTTTTATTTGCCTAATAACAACACTTGTAAGTTTTCCATACAACAGGCGGGAAGAGCTAAGTCTTCAGAGTCCATTTTGTAATTATAAAACACAATTGGAAAAATTACAAAAATATCAAATTGCACACAAACATATTATAACACAGTCTAAAAGGAGAATAATACTGTTGGTTAATAAATATCACACTTCTATGAGACGGGATATAGAAGAAGATATATACTCACATAACAAACATCATATGTTTCTGGGAAACCAAGCAATCCAAACATAGGATTCCACTTGACTGGAAGGTATTAGTTTTTTGTGTCCATCTACCAGTATGATGTTAGCTAAGGGTTAATCATAGCTAAATGTAAATTTCAAAATTCTGTTCTCAATAAAATACTTGGGAATTCCTGGAAATCAGTTATGAGAAAAAGTTATTAACTTCATAAATTGTAAATAATTATAATATTTTAAATTGTACTCTATATGTTATAGTAAAAAACATTTTATAAAGAAATCATTTAAAGTAAAACTAATAAATTGGTTGTCATACTGCTTTGTTTGTTTTAATATTGGTAACTGGTATATAAGTAACTGCAAAACTAGAATACGTACGATTTACTACCACTTTTAATGTTTTAGTACTGAACACATTGTATTTATCATATACTTCCATTATGTTATGCTTTAATGTCTTTTTTCTAATACACTAATTAATTGTTATTGAAAATAATAAATAATGATGTTCTAAATAAACAAATTAAACCTAAAGTGCATTATTTACAACCACTAAAATAAGAACATTATGATTACTGTACTTAAAAATAGCTAAACTACTGCCTTATTAGTATTAGTTACCTTTGTTACTGGCATGCAAGTAATTTAATTTATTACTAATATGTTTGAAATAAAATTGTTTGCTATTATATATGTGATCTTATTTTCCTTTAACTATGTGTAAAATAGTTTTGTTTATTTTAAACCTTGCAACAGAACAATTGATCATATTAAAACAACCCTTGCCATTGAGAACACCTTTAGTTGCACTCTCATATGAGAGAGAGAGAGATGAGAATAATCTTTATTCCATGAATATACATCAATAATGTTGAGAAACCGTCTTGAGATGACAAAGCAAGCATATTTACTCAAACTTTAGATTTTGAGATTAGATTTTTTATAGGAAACTATGTATAAACTCGTTGAACCCTAAGAATTTGAGCATGGGCACATTTTACTCTTCCCTTAAAATGTAATTATCATTTACTGAATCCGACCTGTACAGACTGTACTTTAAATCTATGTAAAATCAAATCATCTCTATTCATTTGCTGTTACAATATAGTAACATGAGGAGTGTGAAGGCTTGATACTAGTATGATACTGGAAAACTAAAATGCATTAGTCATAAATTACATGTATAAATGCTAGTAGCTACTATTTATACAGAGAAATGAAATATAAATCCATTAGTTCTTATGTACATAATTAAAACTATTCTATCTGATACATTTTACAGATCCAGTTGTTATAAGTTATAAAATTCTAAAGAGTTAAAACGCCTTTTCAACTAAGAATTGTTTAAGTAACCCCAAGAATAGACCCTCTGAAATGTAGACCTGTTCACTCAAAATCGGTTATTCTCTTATCATCACTGCCAGTGGTGACAGCCAGCGGAATTTAGAGTTTTGGCTTTATGCAAGATGCTCAGGAACACTGTGGTTGTTTATTGCCAAGTCAGTGTATTTGCCATTTCTCTCGATGGTTAACAGGTTTGCATTGAATCAAATTTTGTTCTTATCATTTGTAACTGGTTTTTTATAATGGGGTGGCCGGGAAAAAACTGAATATTTTTCTGAAAACTGGGAAAAATTTCAAAAATGATTCTTCCGTCTCCAAAAACTTATAAGATCAAGACATAATTTGACAGCTTCTTGAATCAAGAACTGATTAATCACGAAACATCGTATTTTACACGACGTGGCTCGTGAAATTGTGAATGAAGATCGATATATGTTCGTGAGCTACATCTGACGCCGGTTGATCTAAGGTTACCTTCACAAGTGTGGTATGTTTATCTTGGTTAGTTCTACTCCTGTGCCGTGGCAAGCCTCTGCCCCCCTAAAAAATACGTAACATTGCATTGGACAATTGAAATCAGCCGACTGATCGTTTCTGACTTCTGCACTTAACTAGTGGTACGGTTTTAGCGGTTACCGCGCAGAGCGGTAGTAACCGTGATACAAACGGGTTTTTTGTACTGAAGTATTATTCAGTCGCCGAAGTGGGGTCTCCGGACGAAGTTGTCCAACTCTTATTCTTTAGAGAAAATAGTGTTTCGGAAAGACGTGTGTTAGATAGATAGCACAGGTCTAAAATGTACAGTGTTATAAACAGGCTTCACAGTTCGGTTCGTTGAATAATATAATGTTTGACGGTTTGATAAGAGGTGCAGCTCAGGTTTTTTAGTACACCAGAATGCCAGTTGGATTTATACAAAGCTTAATAAGATACCTTTTGGAGAAGAGAGTAGTGGGTTAGTTACAACAAATAACGTCGAGAAGGGGGCGTTTGAGTCCTATGGCACAGCAATGACAGACTGAGCTGAGGGTTGAGCGGCAGGAGAAACATTTAATGTTTAGAATTGGTGGTGGACAAGCGCCATCGTGTGGTATTGCCCTGCTGCTCACGTCTGCCATGACTAGTGTCGGGTGTTCCCCATATGTACAACACAAACATTAAACTTTAAGTCTCCGCTCGTATCGCGGCCTCGGCTGGTCTATGAACGATTGCTCCTCACACACGATACGATTTTTATCAAATTACATAGGTTAAAACAAAGAAATTTGTATTATGTTTTGATATCACGGTCACATCCGAATCTCGACTAAACTGCTTTTACACCGACAAAAAATGGCGCAAGTTTTGTGTCCAACTAAAATCGCTAGTCTAAACGGGCGCAAGAGCTCTCACGAGCGCTGCCGCAACCAGTGCCGGACAGTAGGTTACAAGACCTGGAGAACAGTGTCGGCTATTAAAATGTCAATTATAAACATTGCCGAGACATCACTGTCGTGTGTGAACAGACTGTCTGGACTCCCGGGACAACCAGCGATGCACCTGTAGCAAGTACTTGCGACAGTTCTCGTGAGTAAAATTGCTTACATTATCTTGTTTACATTATGCTACAGTAAACAGTGTGCAACTTCATGTTGTTGCCAGTCTACAAATGACAGACGGCCAGCCGACGATCGAAGAACCAAAGTAGACAATTAGGAAGCGAGCACCCACGGTGGTGAACGGGATGGCGGATCAGAACTAAACCAGTAGGAGGGAAAAAAGAACACCGTGGATAGCATGGTCAGATTCATTTACTAATTAGAGAGTTACTGTAACGCGACCGATTTGGGGATTAATTGGTATCCGCTGCCACCACCGGATGATTCCGGAAAAAGAAATAAAGTTTGTGCAACAACGTTTGAATTTTAAAAACACTGTTTATTAATGATTAATTTATAGAAATCACACAATTTACATTGGTTAAAAAAGGGGAGAGCACTTCTGAATGATATAAAGTATTGAATTACATTATTGAAAGAATTTAGAAAAGTTTTATAATAGGGCGACAGAGAGTTACATGTCTACGAGTCTGAGGCCTGAACTAGACTAGCTTCCCAGCACACGCAGGTGCTGACTCTGCATTGTCAGCAGTCTTACTGCTGACCTCCTCAACAGTGCTGTACACTTTACAATTATTATGTCTTTAGTTAAATTTTACTAAATGAATGAAATTTGTATATAACCAAATAAAGCATAATTTCTTGAATTATTGTTAAAATTGGGTTCGGGGTCGTTACATTACCACCAAAACACAGAGTAGAAAAAAATCAGACATCTTCAACCAAGATAAGAACCTTCCTGCCAATTTAACTACCAACTGGACTACGGAATACAGGTCACAATACGTCTTCAGTTTTAATGATTAGTGTTGTGTATAGTTTTTTATTAAGTGCATGTTTTAGAGTTAGTGAAGTTGACAAACAACATGGTGGTTGTGATTCCTGACTTAGGCGTGCCACAACGCTGTGGTAAGATTTATTTATTTTAACTTAGTTTCTAATTATGTATTAGGTGTTAGTTCTTTACCTGAAGAAGAGATCAGATTGCAGATCTCGAAACGTAGTGTTACTGATTTCTTGTTTCACTGAACGGTGGCAAATGTCCGGAAAAATCATGTTTCCCTCTCAATATGCATACTGTACTAAGTACAAAGTACCAAAATACTAAGCTTCATGCAGTGATGGATGGAGTAGACGACAAGTAAATAATATTAAGTCCTTCTGTTAGTAGAGAGCCACGGTCCTCAATGTGGATCTCTGTTGCAGGATGCCCTTGAGCAACAATTCAATGTACATGCTGTATTCAAGTCATATAGGTACTAAGCTTCATGCCGTGATGGATGGAACAGGCAAACAAGTAAATAACACTATGTCCTTCTGGTAGCAGACAGCCATGGTCCTCAGTGCTGATCTCTGTTGCGGTATGCTCTTGGAAAACAATTCAATGTGCATACTGTAACCAAGCCATATACTAAGTTTCATGCAGTGATTGATGGAGTAGACAAACAAGTAAATAACATTATGTCCTTCTGGTAGCAGACAGCCATGGTCCTCAGTGCTGATCTCTGTTGCGGTATGCTCTTGGAAAACAATTCAATGTGCATACTGTAACCAAGCCATATACTAAGTTTCATGCAGTGATTGATGGAGTAGACAAACAAGTAAATAACATTATGTCCTTCTGGTAGCAGACAGCTATGGTCGTTAGTGTGGATCTCTGTTGCAGGATGTCCTTGAGAACCAATTCAATGTGCATAATGTACTTAAGTCATTTACTAATTTTCATGCAGTGATGGATGGAGTAGACAAACAAGTAAATAATATTAAGTCTTTTGTTCGTAGAGAGCCATAGTCCTCAGTGTGGATCTTTGTTACTGGATGCCCTAGAGTAACAATTCAATTTGCATACTGTAACCAACCCAAATACTAAGCATCGTGCAGTGATTGATGGAATAGGAAAACAAGCAAATAACATGCACTTCTAGTAGTAGAGAGCTATGGTCGTTAATGTGGACCTCTGTTGCAAGATGTCCTTGAGAAACAATTCAATCTGCATATTATAACCAACCCAAATACTAAGCATCATGCAGTGATTGATGGAATAGGCAAACAAGCAAATAACATTATGCCCTTCTGGTTGTATATATATAGAGCTATCATGGTCGTCAATGTGGATCTCTGTTGCAGGATAACCTTAATAAACAGTTCAAATGTGCATACTGTACTCAAGCCAAATACTAAGCTTCAAGCAGTGATGTATAGAGTAGATAAACAAGTAAATAACATTATGTCCTTCGGGTAACAGAGAGCCATGGTCCTCAGTGTGGATCTCTGTAGCAGTATGCTCTTGAAAAATAATTCAATGTTCATACTGTAATCAAGCCAAATACTAAGCTTCAAGCAGTGATGTATAGAGTAGATAAACAAGTAAATAACATTATGTCCTTCTGGTAACAGAGAGCCATGGTCCTCAGTGTGGATCTCTGTTGCAGTATGCTCTTGAAAAATAATTCAATGTTCATACTGTAATCAAGCCAAATACTAAGCTTCAAGCAGTGATGGATAGAGTAGATAAACAAGTAAATAACATTATGTCCTTCTGGTAACAGAGAGCCATGGTCCTCAGTGTGGATCTCTGTTGCAGTATGCTCTTGAAAAATAATTCAATGTTCATACTGTAATCAAGCCAAATACTAAGCTTCAAGCAGTGATGGATAGAGTAGATAAACAAGTAAATAACATTATGTCCTTCTGGTAACAAAGAGCCATGGTCCTCAGTGTGGATCTCTGTAGCAGTATGCTCTTGAAAAATAATTCAATGTTCATACTGTAATCAAGCCAAATACTAAGCTTCAAGCAGTGATGTATAGAGTAGATAAACAAGTAAATAACATTATGTCCTTCTGGTAACAGAGAGCCATGGTCCTCAGTATGGATCTCTGTTACAGGATGCCCTTGAGAAACCATTCAATGTAAATACTGTACTCAAGTCATATACTAAGCATCATTCAGTTATGGATGGAGTAGACAAACAAGTATATAACATTATGTCCTTCTGGTAGCAGAGAGCTATGGTCATAAGTGTGGATTTCTGTTACAGGATGCCCTTGAGAAACCATTCAATGTAAATACTGTACTCAAGTCATATACTAAGCATCATTCAGTTATGGATGGAGTAGACAAACAAGTATATAACATTATGTCCTTCTGGTAGCAGAGAGCTATGGTCATAAGTGTGGATTTCTGTTACAGGATGCCCTTGAGAAACCATTCAATGTAAATACTGTACTCAAGTCATATACTAAGCATCATTCAGTTATGGATGGAGTAGACAAACAAGTATATAACATTATGTCCTTCTGGTTGTAGAGAGCTATGGTCATAAGTGTGGATTTCTGTTACAGGATGCCCTTGAGAAACCATTCAATGTAAATACTGTACTCAAGTCATATACTAAGCATCATTCAGTTACGGATGGAGTAGACAAACAAGTATATAACATTATGTCCTTCTGGTAGCAGAGAGCTATGGTCATAAGTGTGGATTTCTGTTACAGGATGCCCTTGAGAAACCATTCAATGTAAATACTGTACTCAAGTCATATACTAAGCATCATTCAGTTATGGATGGAGTAGACAACCAAGTATATAACATTATGTCCTTCTGGTAGTAGAGAGCTATGGTCGTCACTGTGGATCTCTGTTGCGGTATGCCCTTGAAAAACAATTCAATGTTCATACTGTACTGAACTCATATACTAAGCGCCAACCAGTGATGACTGGAGTAGGCAAACATGTAAATAACATTATGTCCTTCTGGTAGCAGAGAGCAATGATCGTCAGTGTGGTTCTCTGTTACAAGATGCCCTTGAGAAACCATTCAATGTAAATACTGTACTCAAGTCATATACTAAGCATCATTCAGTTATGGATGGAGTAGACAAACAAGTATATAACATTATGTCCTTCTGGTAGTAGAGAGCTATGGTCGTCACTGTGGATCTCTGTTGCGGTATGCCCTTGAAAAACAATTCAATGTTCATACTGTACTGAACTCATATACTAAGCGCCAACCAGTGATGAGTGGAGTAGGCAAACATGTAAATAACATTATGTCCTTCTGGTAGCAGAGAGCAATGATCGTCAGTGTGGTTCTCTGTTACAAGATGCCCTTGAGAAACCATTCAATGTAAATACTGTACTCAAGTCATATACTAAGCATCATTCAGTTATGGATGGAGTAGACAAACAAGTAAATAACATTATGTCCTTCTGGTAACAAAGAGCCATGGTCCTCAGTGTGGATCTCTGTAGCAGTATGCTCTTGAAAAATAATTCAATGTTCATACTGTAATCAAGCCAAATACTAAGCTTCAAGCAGTGATGTATAGAGTAGATAAACAAGTAAATAACATTATGTCCTTCTGGTAACAGAGAGCCATGGTCCTCAGTGTGGATCTCTGTTACAGGATGCCCTTGAGAAACCATTCAATGTAAATACTGTACTCAAGTCATATACTAAGCATCATTCAGTTATGGATGGAGTAGACAAACAAGTATATAACATTATGTCCTTCTGGTAGCAGAGAGCTATGGTCATAAGTGTGGATTTCTGTTACAGGATGCCCTTGAGAACCAATTCAATGTGCATAATGTACTTAAGTCATTTACTAATTTTCATGCAGTGATGGATGGAGTAGACAAACAAGTAAATAATATTAAGTCTTTTGTTCGTAGAGAGCCATAGTCCTCAGTGTGGATCTTTGTTACTGGATGCCCTAGAGTAACAATTCAATTTGCATACTGTAACCAACCCAAATACTAAGCATCGTGCAGTGATTGATGGAATAGGAAAACAAGCAAATAACATGCACTTCTAGTAGTAGAGAGCTATGGTCGTTAATGTGGACCTCTGTTGCAAGATGTCCTTGAGAAACAATTCAATCTGCATATTATAACCAACCCAAATACTAAGCATCATGCAGTGATTGATGGAATAGGCAAACAAGCAAATAACATTATGCCCTTCTGGTTGTATATATATAGAGCTATCATGGTCGTCAATGTGGATCTCTGTTGCAGGATAACCTTAATAAACAGTTCAAATGTGCATACTGTACTCAAGCCAAATACTAAGCTTCAAGCAGTGATGTATAGAGTAGATAAACAAGTAAATAACATTATGTCCTTCGGGTAACAGAGAGCCATGGTCCTCAGTGTGGATCTCTGTAGCAGTATGCTCTTGAAAAATAATTCAATGTTCATACTGTAATCAAGCCAAATACTAAGCTTCAAGCAGTGATGTATAGAGTAGATAAACAAGTAAATAACATTATGTCCTTCTGGTAACAGAGAGCCATGGTCCTCAGTGTGGATCTCTGTTGCAGTATGCTCTTGAAAAATAATTCAATGTTCATACTGTAATCAAGCCAAATACTAAGCTTCAAGCAGTGATGGATAGAGTAGATAAACAAGTAAATAACATTATGTCCTTCTGGTAACAGAGAGCCATGGTCCTCAGTGTGGATCTCTGTTGCAGTATGCTCTTGAAAAATAATTCAATGTTCATACTGTAATCAAGCCAAATACTAAGCTTCAAGCAGTGATGGATAGAGTAGATAAACAAGTAAATAACATTATGTCCTTCTGGTAACAAAGAGCCATGGTCCTCAGTGTGGATCTCTGTAGCAGTATGCTCTTGAAAAATAATTCAATGTTCATACTGTAATCAAGCCAAATACTAAGCTTCAAGCAGTGATGTATAGAGTAGATAAACAAGTAAATAACATTATGTCCTTCTGGTAACAGAGAGCCATGGTCCTCAGTATGGATCTCTGTTACAGGATGCCCTTGAGAAACCATTCAATGTAAATACTGTACTCAAGTCATATACTAAGCATCATTCAGTTATGGATGGAGTAGACAAACAAGTATATAACATTATGTCCTTCTGGTAGCAGAGAGCTATGGTCATAAGTGTGGATTTCTGTTACAGGATGCCCTTGAGAAACCATTCAATGTAAATACTGTACTCAAGTCATATACTAAGCATCATTCAGTTATGGATGGAGTAGACAAACAAGTATATAACATTATGTCCTTCTGGTAGCAGAGAGCTATGGTCATAAGTGTGGATTTCTGTTACAGGATGCCCTTGAGAAACCATTCAATGTAAATACTGTACTCAAGTCATATACTAAGCATCATTCAGTTATGGATGGAGTAGACAAACAAGTATATAACATTATGTCCTTCTGGTTGTAGAGAGCTATGGTCATAAGTGTGGATTTCTGTTACAGGATGCCCTTGAGAAACCATTCAATGTAAATACTGTACTCAAGTCATATACTAAGCATCATTCAGTTATGGATGGAGTAGACAAACAAGTATATAACATTATGTCCTTCTGGTAGCAGAGAGCTATGGTCATAAGTGTGGATTTCTGTTACAGGATGCCCTTGAGAAACCATTCAATGTAAATACTGTACTCAAGTCATATACTAAGCATCATTCAGTTATGGATGGAGTAGACAACCAAGTATATAACATTATGTCCTTCTGGTAGTAGAGAGCTATGGTCGTCACTGTGGATCTCTGTTGCGGTATGCCCTTGAAAAACAATTCAATGTTCATACTGTACTGAACTCATATACTAAGCGCCAACCAGTGATGACTGGAGTAGGCAAACATGTAAATAACATTATGTCCTTCTGGTAGCAGAGAGCAATGATCGTCAGTGTGGATTTCTGTTACAGGATGCCCTTGAGAAACCATTCAATGTAAATACTGTACTCAAGTCATATACTAAGCATCATTCAGTTATGGATGGAGTAGACAAACAAGTATATAACATTATGTCCTTCTGGTAGTAGAGAGCTATGGTCGTCACTGTGGATCTCTGTTGCGGTATGCCCTTGAAAAACAATTCAATGTTCATACTGTACTGAACTCATATACTAAGCGCCAACCAGTGATGAGTGGAGTAGGCAAACATGTAAATAACATTATGTCCTTCTGGTAGCAGAGAGCAATGATCGTCAGTGTGGTTCTCTGTTACAAGATGCCCTTGAGAAACCATTCAATGTAAATACTGTACTCAAGTCATATACTAAGCATCATTCAGTTATGGATGGAGTAGACAAACAAGTATATAACATTATGTCCTTCTGGTAGCAGAGAGCTATGGTCATAAGTGTGGATTTCTGTTACAGGATGCCCTTGAGAAACCATTCAATGTAAATACTGTACTCAAGTCATATACTAAGCATCATTCAGTTATGGATGGAGTAGACAAACAAGTATATAACATTATGTCCTTCTGGTAGTAGAGAGCTATGGTCATAAGTGTGGATTTCTGTTACAGGATGCCCTTGAGAAACCATTCAATGTAAATACTGTACTCAAGTCATATACTAAGCATCATTCAGTTATGGATGGAGTAGACAAACAAGTATATAACATTATGTCCTTCTGGTAGTAGAGAGCTATGGTCGTCACTGTGGATCTCTGTTGCGGTATGCTCTTGAAAAACAATTCAATGTTCATACTGTACTGAACTCATATACTAAGCATCATGCAGTGATGAGTGGAGTAGGCAAACATGTAAATAACATTATGTCCTTTTGGTAGCAGAGAGCAATGATCGTCAGTGTGGTTCTCAGTTGCAGAATGCCCTTTGGAAACAATTCAATGTGCATACTGTATTTAAACTAAATGCAGTGCTTCATGCCGTGATAGATGGAGTAGACAAAGAAGTAATGGGCTTTATGGATAACAGCTGTGTGATATATACATATATATAAATATATATATATATATATATATATATATATATATATATATATATATATATATATTAATATGTTACACATGCCTCCCCAAACTCAAGTTATTGTGTCTTTCTCTGATAAGGAACTAGATAATAATTTCAAGTAAGCTATAATGACAATATAAGTAGTACGACTACTAATTTTACTAATCCAAAACTTTTGAGTAAATTAGAACTATTTTCTGTGTTTTTTAACAACCAACAATATTAATAATAAACATTTTGTAAACTGTTGACAATACATCATAATATACAGGGTGACCTTTAAGTCTTAGGACGACTTTATAACTTTTAAACGACAAGAGATATCGCAACCAAATTTGGTATACCGTTACTGTAAATTGTAAGCTACTTTTCTGTGTACATGGTGGTCAGATTTCACCTTTGGGGGACGGCCCGTCGGGGGTTATAACAAAATATTTAATGACAGCCTATGTTGAGTTGTACATAATTTTAAATGTCTACTTGAACTGAAAACAATGCCACAAACCGGACTTCAAAAGGTTGATCCAGTCAGAAGAAATCGCTGTTTAAAGTTTAAAAAATGTTTAATACCATTATTACATAAGAAATAACTAATACTGTAGCTGTTAGAAGTTAAGGGGAATACTTAGTGAACTCATTTAAAAGTAGATGTTCAAAATGTTTCCTTTAGGCCATCTGACAATGTGCTATGTGTAATCAGAAAAACCTGCTGCATTAAGAAGTACAATGAAAAGTGAAAGCAGTGCCTCTAGGTCAGGGTTTCCCATCCAGTGGACTTCCCCATAATGGCTGTTATCTGTCTATCAGTTCACTTATCAGTTCCACTCAAGCTACAGTACTTTTTGCAGCCATATCCTGTTACTGTAAGTTATAAGTTTTAAGAGATGTCGCTTAGTGAGCGTGAAAGAATTACAACTCTTAATGATGCGCGGCTGGGGTGATAATGTAAGACCGTTTGCAGAAGTAACACATTTATTCAATGCTACTTTTCCTGATAGAGCTCCCTATTTATAAATCCACAGCACAGTACACAGTTGCTCGCTTTGCAGACAATGTCCTGTTAGACGTTAAGGATCGAGCCAGATCTGGACGACCAAGTACTGTGACAGACGAAGACGGCTCATTAGACATTCTTCAGTCTTTCATTGAAAATCCAAACGAATCAGTTATATCAGCAGCACAATCTCATGGAATAGGTCGTGAACCAGTTCGCAAATTATTAAAGAAGTCTGGTTTCAAAGCATACCGTGTTACCATGTTGCAGGAACTAAGCGAAGATGATTTTGATCGCCGGATGGAATTCAGTATTCCCACACCGGTGGATTGG
Organism: Homalodisca vitripennis; assembly: GCF_021130785.1. Taxonomy (NCBI): domain Eukaryota; kingdom Metazoa; phylum Arthropoda; class Insecta; order Hemiptera; family Cicadellidae; genus Homalodisca; species Homalodisca vitripennis. Next base: position 146,481,046 of record NC_060215.1, read on the forward strand.
AAGACGTGGTGCGATTGAGTGGCCGGCTCGTTCCCCTGACCTAACTCCGCTTGACTACTGCCTATGGGCTACATCAAGGACAAAGTATATCGAGCTCAGCCTACAGATCTGAACGAACTCAGACATAGGATATCACATGAAGCTCAAGCTATTCCACGAGAATACATACAAAATGCAGTAGCCGGCTTTTATAACCGGTTAGCCCATTGCCAGACGACCGAAAGGAAACATTTTGAACATCTACTTTTAAATGAGTTCACTAAGTATTCCCCTTAACTTCTAACAGCTACAGTATTAGTTATTTCTTATGTAATAATGGTATTAAACATTTTTTAAACTTTGAACAGCGATTTCTTCTGACTGGATCAACCTTTTGAAGTCCGGTTTGTGGCATTGTTTTTCAGTTCAAGTAGACATTTAAAAATTATGTACAACTCAACTTAGGCTGTCATTAAAGATTTTGTTATAACCCCCGACGGGCCGTCCCCCAAAGGTGAAATCCGACCACCATGTACACAGAAAAGTAGCTTACAATTTCCAGTAACGGTATACCAAATTTGGTTGCGATATCTCTTGTCGTTTAAAAGCTATAAAGTCGTCCTAAGACTTAATGGTCACCCTGTATAGGGAACACTAGTAAAAATGTTTATGAATTTAGAATTAATTGTTAACCTAAAATATATCAATAATTGCAATTAATGAGCACTGGCTAAAAATAGTCAAATACTAATTTTTATAAAAGATTCCTGTCTTCTTTGTTGTGTTTACTTTTTGCAGGGCAGTTGGAATTAGATGATGGTCCATGTATTGTAATCAAGTGAAGTGAAATATTAGTTTACAACAGAACAATGATTCAAGTTCCCATAATAAAAAACTTGTGTTGTGCTCGCAAATGTTTCTACAGTTATAATTTCTTTTGTATAGAAATCCTAATTGTGATTAACCTAAAGATGATTATGTTATTGCAGGAATATTACTAAAAGGATACACATCTATATTCTAGAGGATTTTAATACTGATGTTATGAAAAATTGTAACCAGCATAGACTAAGAGAAATATTTTTAAATTTGTAAAATATTTACGGTTTCCACATTAACTTTCAAACACCAACTAGGATATCACCACATTTTGCCAGAGTACAGACAATGTACTTATTAACTTTTACATTGAGTTGAGATGGTGATATCAGTTCACAGAGCACTTTGTGTTCCATAATTCCAAAATTAAACTCTGAAAATAATAATTATTATAAGCAGATTAACTTAAATAAACGCATTTTTTCCAACAAAAATGTTTAACAATTTTTTAAATCAATAAAAACTGTGGAATGTCACATAGACAAAAGTTGCACAATTCAAGATAATTTCAATTCATTTTTTAATACATTTAATCTCACTTTTAATTATCATTTCCCTCTTAAAATTAGGTCAAGAAAATCATTAGAATCAGTTGTGAAACTCAAGGTTTAGTTAAGTCTAGCAAAAATAAGAGAGAAATTCCTGTACGCTAACAAGATAATATCATTGACATGATACAACGTGGTCCTCAATTTAACACTCACCGACTTTCAAATAGATTAAACATATCTCGTACTACAGTCTAGAGAACATTGAAAGAAAACTACTTTTATCCATCTCACTTACAAAGAGTTCAAAATCTTCTTCCATGTGACAGTGCATTAAGATTACAATTTTGACGGGGGTGAAAATATAAATAAAGTAAGTTGTCTTTTATTCACGGACGAATCAATTTTTACAACATACGGAATTCTACATTGAAAAATAGTCACCGGTGGTCAACTAAAAATCCAAAAGCAGTTGTAGAGTCGAACTTTCAAATTCGATTTTCGATAAATGTATGGTGTGGTAATGATTGGGGACCATTTAATTGGGCCATTCGTTTTTACTGGTCTTGTGTACAAATACTTTTTATAGAATCGATTGCCGGTTCTAGTTGAAGATGTGCCACTATTAAATGATATTCCAACATGATGGCACACCGACACATTATTTACAAAATGTTAGAGAACACTTTCAGATAAGTTTTCCAGGCAGATTGATCGGTCGAAGTGCACCAATTAGTTGGCCTCCTAGGTCCCCTGATTTAAATCCCTTGGATTACTACCTTTGGGGTCATTTAGAGCAACTTGTATACGCAGAACCAGTTAATTCCAAAGAAGAATTATTGAACCGAGTTTTAAACTCTTATGAACCACGTAATAACGACCGTAATGCTATCAGGAAAGCTACACGTGATTTCGTTAAACGCACTAGATTGTGCATAAATGATCGAGGAAACCATTTTGAACCTCATTTATAAGATATGGAAATTGGAATAAAAGATTAGCAAAGATCAGCAAAAAAATTTTTTTGTTATTACGAAGAACTTTTATTTAACAAACAGATACTGCACTTGTTTGTCTAATTTTTCGTATGTGTTGATTTAATTAAACTTTTTTTACTTTTTGTTTGTTTATTATTGGCCTATTGTACATCATTCTCTTCAGAGTTATATTACTTATAAGTGTAGGTTATAACGTTTGCGTGTTTTTTACCTATTTAACGAAGTTAATGTACTTCAGATCTAAATAAAACATGTTTTTCGAGACCGAATTTTGCATATTTTTGTCTGATGGGTGATCTTACAGGTCTGGGACGTATTTTATTACATTTTTCAGTTCGTTTTTCATACAATACAATAAATGTAACAACTATGTTTAAGCAATTAAAATATCAGTTTCACTTTATTTCCGTCCTTTCATAGAAAATCAGGCGAAATATTTCGCTAGCCATAGTTTGCTAACAAAGCGTTTCCGGGCATATGTTTTATACGATTTAAAAAAAATAATTTTGGTAAGAGGAAACCAACTGAGAAGTTTGTCGGGTTACTCGAGGGACACCCTGTATACGATAAAATATATATTTATTTATGTGAGATTTTTTACTGACGTAAATATTATCATTATAGATTAATTCAGAACTCTTGTCGTATATTTGAGGGGATCGTTCCTATGTCTTTAGTAAACGCATTTTAAACTATAGTTTGATTTTTAAGTTTTTTTGTGTTCTGTCTGTTTGTAAATATGTATGTGTTTTTTATTAAGACATATTTTACTTTAAAGCCCTTACGCACACAATAACTAACACACTATGAACAAACTTAAAAACACTGAAAAATCAAACTATAATTAAAAATTAGTTTACTGTAACCATGGAAACGATCTCCTGAAATATCCAAGAAGAGTTCTGAAACATCCTGGATAATGTTACTATGTAAAACTTGTTTAAATAAACACAACAATATTTGAGATGATTGAGCTTCTAATATAAGTTTGAAAGTATCTACTCTTAACTAAAAAAGATGTTATCAATATAAAATCTTTATTAATTGTGGACAAAGTATAAAGTTTTAATACAAGATGTTTATTTGAAAGCTCCAGATCAACATTAGTTGTGTGAAGAAAAAGATAAAAGTGTTTGGTAACCGTGATGACTAATTGATGAATATTATTAATTATTCCTCGTGATTGTTCTTTCTGAGGTCCTTGTAAACGTTACACAATGTTCTAACTCAATGATGTACCAATCGATTATTGTAATGATAACAGAACCAGTTTAATCGATTTTACAACAAAGACTCATTTCAACTCGATCTCAGTTTTATGTCAGGTTTAGTGCGTTACGTAACAGAACTGAGGTGTTTGCACAAGGAAGGTTATACTGAGCCGTAAGTAGTTCACCACAGTGTTGTGTGTTGTGTGTTGTGTGCGAGCATAGATAGATAATACTGAAGGACGCCAAGTAGAACACTGAACGTCTCCACACACAACACAATGTTCACACTCGCGTTCTTCTAGTCTGTGTCGGTAAGTTATTAACGACTGTCACTCTTTTGTTTCATTACTGCCATCTACCATAAAATATTCTTGTAATAAACAACAAAATCTCCAATTTTAGAATCGACCACTACAATTATGTTTCGATAGGAAAGTTTTTAAGTGCAGCTGTTTAAAGAGGCTAGCTAAATCACTAGTTTATCCGGCTGTATGCCGTTTCAGTACGTATGTTAGAATGTGAAACTAAATAAATATCAATTGCGTGGTTTTAATTACTAGGTGTAGTAATAAACTTTCCTAGACATAATATGAACAGTTACTGACTTTAAAAACAAAATAACTACACCAATTTGTTGCTAAGATTTATAAAAAGGAGACACTAGAACTAAGCATAAGAAGAACCCAAAATTAATTTGTTATAAATAGGATTTTCTATTTATTCTTTCCCTGATCTCCCTGTTCTAAATGTTGTATTTTCATAAAAACCATAAGTATAGAAGCAAGTATATTTGTATGGCTAATTTGATGTATTACATTTTATAATGGCTGTATTATATTTTATATTTTTAGAATCCCACACGTGCCATGTGACATGGGATCATGTAAAATAATAAAAAAAACACTATTAATAAATAAACGTATTTGAACTGTGAACACACAATACCCATACATGCAAGACCTTTGTTTCTTTGTAGAAATATTGTTAGTTAAAGCAAACCAAAACTATAAAATACAAATGTTACTAAAATCAAAAAAGAACAATATAGCTTTTATTAAAAATTGTACACGGGTATAATTATGGCATTAGTATTTTCCCGTCCTGTTTATACCAGCCATTGGCACACTTTATTTTATACATTTGAAAACTAATATTTCCTGTATTTCTTAGCTCATCAGGAATGTTTTGGAAGATAACATGAGCTGTATAATATGCGTTCGTTGTGTTGATTGGTTTGTAAAGTTTTGGGGTGAATATACCTATGGATCTTTGAAAACGTGTAGAATGCTTATGGTTTGCTAATTCTAAAAACTTAAAATTGTTTTTGAAAGCATTCAACATAAGTTGTTTTACGTAAAGTTGTCTGACATCAAGCGCTTTAAACTCGGAGTACAACAAACCTGAAGAAGAGTTTCGTATTAGTTTCTTTAACGCGGCTTTAATTATAGATTTTTGAGTTATTTGAATTGGTTGAATTTTTGAAAGAAAGGCCCCTCCCCATGAAATTATTCCGTATTGCATAATCGATTGTACGTAAGCATAATAAACAGTTTTAATTTGGGCAAAATTGAGAACACGAGATAAGTTAGAGAACATAAAAATACACTTGCGCAACTTGCTATTAATATATCGGACGTGTCTCGCCCAACTTAGCCTATTGTCAAAAATAACGCCTAAATATTTATAATCACTTACTGTTTCTATTGGCTGACACAATAATGGTAGTGTTAAGACCATATCCACTGGGTCACTGACAGCCCGAAGAGAAACAGCCATGTGTTTAGTTTTTGACACATTAACAGTCAGACGGTTTTGATCAAACCATTGTTTGACAACGCGAAGTCCTCTCTCTGCATTTTGATAAGTTTCATCCCAGTTATTCCCTGCAAAAACTAGCGCTGTATCATCAGCATATAAGTACATACTACAGTTATATATTTCAACTTTACTTAACTTATTTATATAAATTAAAAACAAAAGAGGTCCTAAGGTATTTCCTTGAATAACTCCAAAATTAATATTCTTTAGATCACTTTCAGCTCCATTTATTGACACTACCTGCTGTATGTTAGAAAGATAGTTTTTGACCCAACTGAGGCTCTTACCTTTAACACCAACATACTCTAGTTTTTTTAATTAATATTTCCGTATTTAAAGAATCGGTTACATGCAGAACTTCAATGTCATAACTCAAAGCGTATCATCCATTGCATACTTTTCCAACACACTGTCTGTATATTCGGTTATTTCCCACACTCAGTACTCAAACACTGTTACGCACATTAGTTTCATACTAGGAACAAGAGAAAGATAATTCACTGTGAATGGGTTTGAAGTAAAGTACAACAAAGAATTCCTGATGGAATTAATGGGAATGCATGTGTCATTGATCTTATCTTTTATTCCTTGATATATTTAACTTTTTCAGCTGTTCAAAAACATTTACAGTGTTTTTACTTTCACCCATTAATCTGTATTGAAATAAACAGAAGTGTATATGCCCTTGTAACGTAATTTGACGACAGCAGTTTTTACCAAGTAAATATTAAATGATCATCTGTACACACGAATGATAAATTGTGTGTGTTATACCAAGATGAACTATCACGAGAATGATAGCAAAGTGTTCAGAATTTGTGCTCTCATAATAAGTTGTCAAAGAGAAAGTAATAGATATATGTTATGAACACGCCTCATATAGTTGCATAATATCAAGTCGTTGGAATTTACACAGGCACGATTCAGCTCATAGCTAACCTAAGGTATCGTTCTCGTAGCTAAACTCTTTACCAGTATACCAGTTCCCTGGAAGCTAGCTGGACTTGAGCTTGAGCCTCTTGGCAACAAACGTCAAGTTAAAAATATTCCTCTTCTAAAGGTAAAGAAAAATATAAAAATAACAAAAATACTAATAATTAAATAAACCTTTTACACCTATAAAACATAACATGTTAGAAGCAAAGAAATTAAATTATGTTCAAAACACTTTTTATTCACAAACACTATTATGCTAATGAAATGAACTATTTGAATGTAAGAGTAGAATATGAATATAATATTTATTCCTTCCAATATTTAAAATTTGATAACATATTATTACTCTGAGGAAATTCACCCTGGTTCACAGATAGGAAATTCACAAATAGTGTAATCCAGGAGAGTCCAGTCCATCGCTTAAATTACACTTGTGCCGAACTACAAAGTCTCTACAGGACAGTAAGACAAAATTACATATTGAAGTTCTAATACTAGATACTCATCTTACAACTAACAATACTACTCTTAAAGAAACAGTAATGTATTACCATTGTGTCCAAACTAACTATTTACAATTGTGCCGAACTAAAAAGTGTCTACAGGACAGTAAGACAAAATTACATATTGAAGTTCTAATACTAGATACTCATCTTACAACTAACAATACTACTCTTAAAGAAACAGTAATGTATTACCATTGTGTCCAAACTAACTATTTACAATTGTGCCGAACTAAAAAGTGTCTACAGGACAGTAAGACAAAATTACATATTGAAGTTCTAATACTAGATACTCATCTTACAACTAACAATACTACTCTTAAAGAAACAGTAATGTATTACCATTGTGTCCAAACTAACTATTTACAATTGTGCCGAACTAAAAAGTGTCTACAGGACAGTAAGACAAAATTACATATTGAAGTTCTAATACTAGATACTCATCTTACAACTAACAATACTACTCTTAAAGAAACAGTAATGTATTACCATTGTGTCCAAACTAACTATTTACAATTGTGCCGAACTACAAAGTGTCTACAGGACAGTAAGACAAAATTACATATTGAAGTTCTAATACTAGATACTCATCTTACAACTAACAATACTACTCTTAAAGAAACAGTAATGTATTACCATTGTGTCCAAACTAACTATTTACAATTGTGCCGAACTAAAAAGTGTCTACAGGACAGTAAGACAAAATTACATATTGAAGTTCTAATACTAGATACTCATCTTACAACTAACAATACTACTCTTAAAGAAACAGTAATGTATTACCATTGTGTCCAAACTAACTATTTACAATTGTGCCGAACTAAAAAGTGTCTACAGGACAGTAAGACAAAATTACATATTGAAGTTCTAATACTAGATACTCATCTTACAACTAACAATACTACTCTTAAAGAAACAGTAATGTATTACACCATAAATTAAGAAGTGATACGAGAAAAGAAAAAGAGCAATGGTAACAAAATAAAATTTTTTGACTACTGAAGTTGTAATCAATCTGAGACGTTTTATGATACCATGTATCTATTTTGTATAAAATACCTCTGTTAAGAACACTTCTCATTGATCAGAACTATTGTGTTACTAATTACACCTAACATTTCATTATCACTTGGAAGCTGTAAAACAATGTGAAAGTAAAATATATAACTGTAGCTAATTAAATATGTATACAGTTTTTGCTCGTCCTACAATTCAACAATATTATTTATGTTAAGAAGATACAAAGTCATAATGGTTTTCACCTGAAACACTTTTATGCCGTTTATATTAACTGTAAATTGTGAGGAATATCGCATTTTAATAAATTTATTACTACAAAGCCAAACTCTTTATTTTTTAGTTTATGAGTTATTCTGAAAAAAATCAAACATTGTTGTACTCCATTGATTGAATATTTAATATTAAACTTTATAACAAAAACTATAAAGCGTTACAATGTGTATCAATAGAGCCTTTAAATTGAGATATCACCAATAATTACTTCTATGCACAAAAACAAGCGTATGGAATGAATTTAATGCCCTATTTTACATGATGTCTTAGGGTAAAACTAAAGCTCGTTTCACTACAGTCACTCTTGAAATGTTAGGTAAATTTCTAAACTGATTTAGTTTTTAGACAGTAATTTTATTACAGTAAAACTAATTAGTTGTGTTATTGGCCAGGGCTACAGTTGGTGTCAGGTCAAATACGCAACGCAGTGTCCCGTCAACGTGCAACTAACTCCTCTATGTTTCCCTATCAGGTGAGAATCAAATCTAATTATCTAATAGGCAGCGCAGTGTCCCGTCAATCTGCAACTAACCCCTCATAGTTTCGCTTTTAGGTGAGAATCTAATTATCTAATAGGCAGCGCAGTGTCCCGTCAACCTGCAACTAACCCCTTATTGTTACGCTTTTAGGTGAGAATCTAATTATCTAATAGGCAGCGCTGTGTCCCGTCAACGTGCAACTAACTCCTCTATGTTTCCCTATCAGGTGAGAATCTAATCTAATTATCTAATAGGCAGCGCAGTGTCCCGTCAACGTGCAACTAACTCCTCTATGTTTCCCTATCAGGTGAGAATCTAATTAGGCTATCTAATAGGCAGCGCAGTGTCCCGTCAACGTGCAACTAACTCCTCTATGTTTCCCTATCAGGTGAGAATCTATTTATCTAATAGGTAGCGCAGTGTCCCGTCAACGTGCAACTAACTCCTGTATGTTTCCCTATCAGGTGAGAATCTAATTATCTAATAGGCAGCGCAGTGACCCGTCAACGTGCAACTAACTCCTCTATGTTTCCCTATCAGGTGAGAATCTAATTATCTAATAGGCAGCGCAGTGTCCAGTCAACCTGCAACTAACTCTTCTATGTTTCCCTATCAGGTGAGAATCTAATTATCTAATAGGCAGCGCAGTGTCCCGTCAACGTGCAACTAAGTCCTCTATGTTTCCCTATCAGGTGAGAATCAAATCTAATTATCTAATAGGCAGCGCAGTGTCCCGTCAACGTGCAACTAACTCCTCTATGTTTCCCTATCAGGTGAGAATCTAATTATCTAATAGGCAGCGCAGTGTCCCGTCAACCTGCAACTAACCCCTTATTGTTACGCTATTAGGTGAGAATCTAATTATCTAATAGGCAGCGCAGTGTCCCGTCAACGTGCAACTAACTCCTCTATGTTTCCCTATCAGGTGAGAATCTAATTATCTAATAGGCAGCGCAGTGTCCCGTCAACGTGCAACTAACTCCTCTATGTTTCCCTATCAGGTGAGAATCTAATTATCTAATAGGCAGCGCAGTGTCCCGTCAACCTGCAACTAACTCCTCTATGTTTCCCTATCAGGTGAGAATCTAATTATCTAATAGGCAGCGCAGTGTCCCGTCAACGTGCAACTAACTCCTCTATGTTTTCCCTATCAGGTGAGAATCTAATTATCTAATAGGCAGCGCAGTGCTCCGTCAACGTGCAACTAACTCCTCTATGTTTCCCTATCAGGTGAGAATCTAATTTATCTAATAGGCAGCGCAGTGTCCCGTCAACGTGCAACTAACTCCTCTATGTTTCCCTATCAGGTGAGAATCTAATTATCTAATAGGCAGCGCAGTGTTCCGTCAACGTGCAACTAACTCCTCTATGTTTCCCTATCAGGTGAGAATCTAATTATCTAATAGGCAGCGCAGTGTCCCGTCAACCTGCAACTAACTCTTCTATGTTTCCCTATCAGGTGAGAATCTAATTATCTAATAGGCAGCGCAGTGTCCCGTCAACGTGCAACTAACTCCTCTATGTTTCCCTATCAGGTGAGAATCTAATTATCTAATAGGCAGCGCAGTGCCCCGTCAACGTGCAACTAACTCCTCTATGTTTCCCTATCAGGTGAGAATCTAATTATCTAATAGGCAGCGCAGTGTCCCGTCAACGTGCAACTAACTCCTCTATGTTTCCCTATCAGGTGAGAATCTAATTATCTAATAGGCAGCGCAGTGTCCCGTCAACGTGCAACTAACTCCTCTATGTTTCCCTATCAGGTGAGAATCAAATCTAATTATCTAATAGGCAGCGCAGTGTCCCGTCAACGTGCAACTAACTCCTCTATGTTTCCCTATCAGGTGAGAATCTATTTATCTAATAGGTAGCGCAGTGTCCCGTCAACGTGCAACTAACTCCTGTATGTTTCCCTATCAGGTGAGAATCTAATTATCTAATAGGCAGCGCAGTGACCCGTCAACGTGCAACTAACTCCTCTATGTTTCCCTATCAGTTGAGAATCTAATTATCTAATAGGCAGCGCAGTGTCCCTTTAACCTGCAACTAACCCTCTATGTTTCCCTATCAGGTGAGAATCTAATTATCTAATAGGCAGCGCAGTGTCCCGTCAACGTGCAACTAACTCCTCTATGTTTCCCTATCAGGTGAGAATCTAATTATCTAATAGGCAGCGCAGTGTCCCGTCAACCTGCAACTAACCCCTTATTGTTTCGCTTTTAGGTGAGAATCTAATTATCTAATAGGCAGCGCAGTGTCCCGTCAATCTGCAACTAACCCCTCTATGTTTCCCTATCAGGTGAGAATCTAATTATCTAATAGGCAGCGCAGTGTCCCGTCAATCTGCAACTAACCCCTCTATAGTTTCGCTTTTAGGTGAGAATCTAATTATCTAATAGGCAGCGCAGTGTCCCGTCAATCTGCAACTAACTCCTCATATGTTTCCCTTTTAGGTGAGAATCTAATTATCTAATAGGCAGCGCAGTGTCCCGTCAACGTGCAACTAACTCCTCTATGTTTCCCTATCAGGTGAGAATCTAATTATCTAATAGGCAGCGCAGTGTCCCGTCAACCTGCAACTAACTCCTCATAGTTTCGCTATCAGGTGAGAATCTAATTATCTAATAGGCAGCGCAGTGTCCCGTCAATCTGCAACTAACCCCTCATAGTTTCGCTTTTAGGTGAGAATCTAATTATCTAATAGGCTGCGCAGTGTCCCGTCAACGTGCAACTAACTCCTCTATGTTTCCCTATCAGCTGAGAATCTAATTATTTAATAGGCAGCGCAGTGTCCCCTCACCCTTCAACTAACCCCTCATTGTTTCGCTTGTTAAACTATCAATTCCAACTAAAAACATGATTTATCTAATTATACACACACACACAACGCATATGCACACTCACATACCAACAAATGGAGAAGTTACTGTGTAATACATCGTTTTATCTATGAATAATGTTAAATATTCAATTACACACTGTCTAGTAAATTCTACAATGTAGCAAAAATAAACACATGCAATTTAAGAATTTATTACGCTGTACTGAGTTTATACCACAATTTATAATTTAATAATAATAGTATAATAATTCTAAAAATGTATAAGAATAATAAACATTATACAAATCCATAAATATATAACAAATGAACAACAGCAATATAATAAATTTATGAATAGAATGTATAACAATAAATAAGTAACAATATGATAAATTTGTAAATATTATAACAAATAAATAATAACAATGAAATAAAACTATCACTTTAACAAGTATAGTAAAAGTGTATAATAGTACATGTACTCGTATGTTATATTCAATAATAATACAACACAAATGCAAAAGTAAATTATATAAAAGATAAAAATATAAATGGGGCGATTTAAACAACTCTTTTCTTAATTTGGTACGTTTTCAGTGACACAAGTTAATGTTTTCATTTTTACTTAAGGTTATTTATAAAAGAATAATTCATTGCCACAATAGGCTACGAATTTGTTAAAAAATGTGGGGCCCTTACAGCACAACTGTCAGCTATAGGAAACTGTCCCAAACAGAGGCTATTCAAGCTGATAAAACTGTTGTTCTATTCACGGTTTTGTTTTTATGGTGATCTAAATATTTATACACATGCATCAACAAGCAAAGTACATATACACATCAGCCAGTCCAAAGAAGTAACACCTACGCCATTAATTTTTAATTTATTAGCGAGTATATGGTTATCTAGAGTATCAAAAGCTTTTTGAAAATCAAGATATACGGCCAGTGGTATTTACCCTGGTTTCTTGAGTACGTCATACTTGAAACGTGTTTCTCAAGTGCCAAATCCGTCCCCCTGCCCGGCAGAAATCCGTACCGGTGTTCCGAGAGAAGTGACCTAGTGTTAAAATAGTCCAGCAACTTATTTTTAGCGATTGTTTCAAATATCTTTGATAAATTAATGACTGAGATCGGCCGGTACGATGACACCTCTGACGGGTCACTAGACTTTAGGACGGGTGTCACAGAAGCTATCTTGAAATCGTCTGGAACGAATCCTTAGGAAAGAGATGTTCTATATATTACAAAGTAAAGGACAAAAAACGTCAATATTTTCTATAATAGTTGAAGTATTTATTCCATCAATGCCACAGCTTGGTTTATTTTTCATTTAAACTATGGTACTAAATACTTCTTAATCACTGAAATCAAATTTTGAGAAAAAATAGTTATACTCGGACTGGTCTTTAAGGTTGGGTCATATCCAAATTCTTTTGATCTTAAATCCGACACGATATTTGTAAAATAATCATTAAATTTATTGGCTAATTTATATCAGAGTCCAGAACTCATATTGCATAGTTACTATAAACCTGTTTAGATCATTAAATTATAATTGTATCCTTCCTCCAAATTTCCCAGAATGACTCCAAGGATATAAAACGCGAAGTTTCCTACATCTTAGTAATAGTGAAATCCCGATACGCACTGTATAAACCAATCATAACATTTCATGGAATAATATACCGCATACCTTCCTGTCAGGATATGATTCATATAATATTCTTTTGTTCACTATACTGTTATTATTACCCTTGGGCTTTGCGACAAATATAAACATTCACTCGTGTACTTAATGGATGAATAAATATCAGTAATCGACTAATCGAGGTACCCACATTCACATCTCGTGATATCCTTAGATTGGCGTACTACATACAGTAAAATGGGGTGATTAGAAACAATTTCCAAATTCTCTGTAACTTTTTCATTTTTCAATTTAATACATTGAAGTTTGGTATAATTTCGGGTCTGTACATCAGAAAGATGTTCCTCACAGAAAACAAAATTTAAATCTGTTATTAAAAAAGAAACAAATTAAAGCTTGCACTTTCTAATCACCCCACACATTCGGGTGAGTTATAACAGGGGTTTGAAAACATGTCTATTGTCCATATAACTTACGTTTGGTAACTATAAACCGTTTAAAATCCTACTTGTAGGTTTAAGGTCTAAGAAAAACTCACACATCTACACACTCAAAAGTATGTAATAAATCAAAAAAGTTAATTAATACAATCTGACATCACTCAAGACGTCCTGGAAAGAAATAGTACCCTGAAATCTCCCACAGGTACTAATAGTGGGCTTCGATAAATACGAAGAACGTCCTGTTTAGTTTAAAAACCCTCGTCGTCAGTCTCTGCAAACTTTGTTACATTAGACTTCTTGAAAAATACTCCTACATATCCGTCATCCTCGACTTCGATATCCTAGGTAATATATAACCGGAACGATTTCTTCTGCTTCCCCTCCACTCTTACAACTGTGTAGTCTCCAACTAGAAGATAGGAAGGGGGTGAAGGTTTGTCTGCGTCATATAGGTCGCCTTCAGATGTGGTTACCAATCGAAATTCATTTTCGCTGTCTTGGATTGAGTAACCCGATTCACCATCGGAAGATGCTTCTTCAGAAACAGGAGCAGCTGTTAGGCTTTGATAGTCCACTCGTAGAAGGTGCTTGAGATGGGGCAGTTGAAGGTGCTGAAACTTCAGATTGTGCTTCATTGAAGTCCCTTTCTTTCAAAGTGCCGGATTTTTTAAGTACCTATATAGAACACTATAATTTATGCCAGACTTTTCAGTAGTTTTTTTTAGACTAGTACCTTTCTTTATTAGTTTAAGGGCTGATTGAACTCTTCCTGGGTCATGTTTTGCATAAGCATTAGTACTTACGTACTTTCGAGGCATCTTATTCCTTCAAATTCACAATCAGCAGCAAGATCTGTGAAAAACACCTTTATGAATAATGTCTTAAAAAGTAAAACACCACACTGTTTGTTAAAAAAATATTTTTTATTCATCCCACACATCAGAACATTTTGTCACACCGTTGTTGGTATTTTGTTGTTAAGGTAACATGACAATGATCAAATAATAAATTTTATTTATTGTAAAAGCATTACATATGGTACATAAAGCAAGGGTTTTAGTTTAATAAGGTAAATACTCGTAGGTTAATACTTACATGTAAAGTCTGTGGGGACAAGAAACACGTGAAAAACATAACCTGCTACTCAAAGAACAAAGAACAGCTAAATAGTGTTGCCAACATATCAAGACTTAATTTCCCTATTCATTTGTTGAGTGGGCATCCTGAAAATAACAAAATAGCCCGATCTAATTATGTTGGTAGCATTTTAATAAGCAATATAATGTTTTTTAAAGTTTTGATGCAATTCAACACACTCTTTTTATTCACCCCATTTTACGGTACAGAATATTGGAATATGAACTTGCTTACTACATATTTTCTGCAATTTTTTTATAACAATAGTTTTTAAAGATATTTACTCTTCAAAAAAGTGCACTGAAAATCATTTTAGTGCTGGGCAGGCATACTTGTTGCGGTTGTACAGACTGCTCTAAGTAAAATACATATAATCTATTCTTTAGGAGCATTGGATGAAAAGCTCTGTTATTATATAAGAAATATTAGTTTTTTTAATAAGAACCATTTTATCAGTTGTGTACTATAGTTATGTTACGGATGACTTGTACAGATAACTATGATTATGTTTTACTGTGCTAATACATATTTTTATCCTATTGGACTTTGATTTCACAAAGGAATTTTAGAAGTGTAAGCCACAAAATGTACAGTTTCCATCCAGAAGGAGAAACAACAGCCATACAATTAAGTGTTCTTCATTATCTAACTCGATTGTGATAGGCCTACTTTGTGTATAAAAGGTCTACTTCTTCATACTCTGTTAACATAACGATGAATCTAAAAGCACTATGTTGATTTGACCTCCAAAAAAGACTAATACATTACCGGTGAGACAGGTAAAACCTACAGACTAACACATTTCTGGTGAGACAAGTAAACCTACTGACTAATACATTACTGGTGAGACAAGTAAACCTACAGACTAATACATTACTGGTGAAATAAGTAAACCTACTGACTAATACATTACTGGTGAGATAAATAAACCTACTAAATAAGACAATACTGGTGAGACAAGTATACCTACTGACTAATACATTACTGGTGAGACAAGTAAAGTTACTGACTAACACATTAATGGTTGTGTCAAGTAAACCTACTGACTAATACATTACTGGTGAGACAAGTAAACCTACTGACTAATACATTACTGGTGAAATAAGTAAACCTACTGACTAATACATTACTGGTGAAATAAGTAAACCTACTGACTAATACATTACTGGTGAGATAAATAAACCTACTAAATAAGACAATACTGGTGAGACAAGTATACCTACTGACTAATACATTACTGGTGAGACAAGTAAACCTACAGACTAATACATTACCGGTGAGACAGGTAAACCTACAGACTAATACATTACTGGTAAAATAAGTAAACCTACTGACTAATACATTACTGGTGAAATAAGTAAACCTACTGACTAATACATTACTGGTGAGATAAATAAACCTACTAAATAAGACAATACTGGTGAGACAAGTATACCTACTGACTAATACATTACTGGTGAGACAAGTAAAGTTACTGACTAAACACATTAATGGTTGTGTCAAGTAAACCTACTGACTAATACATTACTGGTGAGACAAGTAAACCTACTGACTAATACATTACTGGTGAAATAAGTAAACCTACTGACTAATACATTACTGGTGAAATAAGTAAACCTACTGACTAATACATTACTGGTGAGATAAATAAACCTACTAAATAAGACAATACTGGTGAGACAAGTATACCTACTGACTAATACATTACTGGTGAGACAAGTAAAGTTACTGACTAACACATTAATGGTTGTGTCAAGTAAACCTACTGACTAATACATTACTGGTGAGACAAGTAAAGTTACTGACTAATACATTACTGGTGAAATAAGTAAACCTACTGACTAATACATTACTGGTGAAATAAGTAAACCTACTGACTAATACATTACTGGTGAGATAAATAAACCCTACTAAATAAGACAATACTGGTGAGACAAGTAAACCTACTGACTAATACATTACTGGTGAAATAAGTAAACCTACTGACTAATACATTACTGGTGAGATAAATAAACCTACTAAATAAGACAATACTGGTGAGACAAGTATACCTACTGACTAATACATTACTGGTGAGACAAGTAAACCTACAGACTAATACATTACCGGTGAGACAGGTAAACCTACAGACTAATACATTACTGGTAAAATAAGTAAACATACTGACTAATACATTACTGGTGAAATAAATAAACCTACTAAATAAGACAATACTGGTGAGACAAGTATACATACTGACTAAATACAATACTGGTGAGACAAGTAAAGTTACCTGCTGACTAACACATTTATGGTGTGTCAAGTAAACCTACTGACTAATACATTACTGGTGAGACAAGTAAACCTACTGACTAATACATTACTAGTTAGAAAATTAAGAATTCATTATGTAAACTGATAATTATGGCTTATGTTTAAAATGTAATACATCTAATAACATGACAAACGATTCACACAATTTGTAGTATACATTTCACTTTCACCCATACGCATGATGAAAGGAATACTATTGTCAGTAGACTTCCCCAGGATCCCCCTACGTCTGTGGGTGTGTTTGTACAGGCCTGGCTCTGAGTCCGTACTCATGTATATAACCACTCTTTTCTCTTCAGTGGTCTCTAGAAGGAAGTCTGAAGCTAATCTTCTTCCTTTTTCGAGGATCCCTGCCCAACAGAGAGGGTTACATTCTATGTTAATCCGCCCTATCCTATCCGGCACTTTCTGTCTTGTGGATCGACATCCCTGGATCCGTCATATACACTCTGTGATCTAGACCCCTCATGCCAACTGGAGAAGCTCCAGATCTGCACAATCCTTCTCAGAGATGGTAATTCCGGTTACTCAAAGGATGGTGGTAACTCGGAGTTCACAGGTCTGTCGCAGCGACCCCTTCTGAGATAGACACGACGACTGTTATGCCGCCTTCCCGTCAGCATTTCGTACAACTTTCTTAGGGGCAGCTATTGCAGCTATTCAGCTATTTCTTATTGAGCTATTGCATCATTGTACTTCAGAGGATTGATCAGTCAAGCCCTTCTTTCTGAAGGAGTTTGCCTTGTCCTTAGACCCATCGGCAAAACAAGTTCACTCAGCCCACCACTAGGAGAGGTCTGAAGTTTTCCTTGACGGTCCCAATCAATCTTCGGATTACTTGTCTTGGGAAGAAGATAGGGAAAAAGTAAGAAGGGGAAGTAAAGCGTTAAAGAATAATTGATAAGATAAAAGCAGTAAGACATATGTGACTTCTCCGGCTAGTAAACTAGACTAGTAACAACTGTCGAAAATGGAAATATTAGCCAACGTTGCTAGGTTACTCGAGTCCTACAAGTAAGGGAAGTAGTGGCAGACACAGATCAGGTGCCGCATAGTTGCCATTCATGTACTCATTAAAATTACGATCCACTGAGGGAGGTTTACTAATAATACTTTTGGAATTGGCTGTGGTGAAACTAGCTTATATTTAAACCCAGAAAACAATGTTGAACCTCGAATAAGGATCTAAAAGTTTGAGCTCTTATTTTTAGCTGTAGAATCTTGGGAGATGTATAATTTTAAAGATATGATTAATAAGCGTGTTAATGTTTTTGAGTTTATCTTGTAATTCCAAAATACTTTTGGATGTACAACAGTTATGTTTTAAAATTAGACAACTCCCGTAATTTTATTATGTAAAACTCAATGACAGCATGTATATTTTCTTTATGTACTTCATAATTCACCTGTTTGATTTTTATAACAATGGAACTATGTCAAAAGTGATGTTCAGTAACAAAATATACAGATTGGTTTTCACCTACTTTAAATGTACCATGCACAGCAATTTTAAATTTAAAAATCAAAACCCTTTAACTTAATTACATCTATATTTGATAATTATATGTATAATGAAACATGGGCGTATATAAGTAAGAGTCTCAGGGGGCTCAAGACCCCCCTCGAAATCTGGAATCAAACATTAAAATGGAACCCATTAATTTTTTTAAGCTATAACGCATTTATGAGATCTTAGAGCTCAAAATTTTCCGGCGGAAGTTTTATGAGCCCTTATTTTTGGAGGGTATTTCATAATTCCTAAACCACTCAATATATGTCAGCACCCCCCGAAATAATTTTCTACACCACTGTAATAAGACAAGTTGATACATTTTTAAAGTAACGGTAATATGCTACATTAAAATCGTATTAGAGTAAGAAATTACAGTTTTTTCCAGGTCCACTTGAAAAAATTATATTGTCATGTTTCTCTGTAAAATATATTCTTAAAAGTTGAAGGAATATGATATCAGTATTGCCACAAGTTGTGTATGTTCTTTTTAGGTTTTGATCAGCCAGTTGGATGAAGGACCTAAATGTGGTGGGGTTTTGGTAGCAGAGAGATTTATTGTGACTTCAGCAACCTGTGTTCTAGACTTTGGAGGGTGAGTAAGCAAGCTGTTAAATTGATAAATTACTAACTGGTTATATATAATAGTTTCATAAGAAATTTTTATACTGCATACTCTAGTATAGTTCGTTAAAAATAGTTATTGAACCAAGCTGTGTTTCACTGAATCCTACACAAGGAAATAAATAATATTTCATTATTGACATCTTCAATGTTTTAAGAGGTACGAAGAATGTTATGAACACTCGCTATCGTTGAATGTAAGAAAAATTAATTGTGCTG
The DNA here is from genome assembly GCF_021130785.1 of Homalodisca vitripennis. Taxonomy (NCBI): domain Eukaryota; kingdom Metazoa; phylum Arthropoda; class Insecta; order Hemiptera; family Cicadellidae; genus Homalodisca; species Homalodisca vitripennis. The sequence continues at coordinate 146,500,347 of NC_060215.1, forward strand.
GAAATATCACAGAAAATTAAAATTAATAAAATCAAATTCTGATTGTTACCTCTGAACTGATATGACTTGATATACAGTGGTTTTGTATTACCCTTCATCTACAGTTGCAGTTCATTATAAAATTACAACCAGGTCTCTAAACATACCATAGTTACGGTTGGGAAAGTGTTATTCCCCGAGAACCAACTCAATTTTACACCTGATAATACAGTGAGAATACTTTTTCTTTTGCATTATGTTGGATAGCTGCTGGGTAACCAGACAGAGTTCTTTGTAGTCTAGGTGTTTGATGTTTGTCATTAACTTTTTTGGATCTCAAGGGGAGTGGATTCTAGATTCCAGAAGTCAAGTCTGTGACAATGTCAGATTTTAGACGCTGCACTGGGCGGAAGGTGAACTGGAGCTACATTCGCTGGTGGTTTCCAGCCTTGCGCATGGTCAAGTAGTGCCGTAAACTAGTAAATAAGTTAAACTTCTAGTATACTAGTATAGCTAAACTAGTATAGCTAAACTAGTATAAAATAATAGATATGAATATGATGGTTATAGACCACTTTTGGAGTCAACCGAAATTCAATGTAAAACCTTGATCAATGTACCATACACGAATCTGAGAAATCACGAATGAAAATAACCGAATCTATATCTGTTTTACTGTTTATTGTAGACTTCTACTTTCTTAACCTGTTTTAATGAAAAATAACCGAATCTATATCTGTTTTACTGTTTATTGTAGACTTCTACTTTCTTAACCTGTTTTAATGAAAATAACCGAATCTATATCTGTTTTACTGTTTATTGTTAGACTTCTACTTACTTTCTTAACCTGTTTTAATGAAAAATAAAGAAATATTAATAAAAAATTCTTTATTCTACAAAATTAATAGTAACACAATCTTTATCTTTTATTGTCTTTTTACCAGTAACTATCAAGTGTAATTTATCATTTTTATTCAATTCTTTAATCTTTTTTTCATCCAAAACAGTCAAAAATCTGTTCGGCAAGTGTACTTTACAATCTTCCAATTCTGAAATTATTGTAAACCCGAATTTATCTTTAATGTTATCCAAATTCATGATTTTATACTTCTTTTTGTCTTCTAAATCAATTAATCTCTTATCTTCTTTGAATTTTAGTTCACCAGCCTCATTTAATTCCTTTAGTAGCTCCATTTATTAAGAAAGAAATTGGGTAAATTATGTACCTTTAAGGTGACATTCGACATTCTACTTCCAAAACACACAAGAGAAACCGTGATTTTGGCCCCAAAAATCACGGTTTTTAATGTACAAACGTTCTAGTACTACAGTTTTTTTAATCTTGAAAAATCTACAGAATTATCTCTAATTATTGCGAATTTTTAGTTTAAAAGTTGATAATTTGAACGAAATTTTAGAACATTCACTATAAAATTGGAATTAGAAAATCACTAATTAAATCTTTTTCTATATAAATGGTGCTTGAAAAAAAATGTCCGTTCATTTTGATAGACACTATAATTTCAAAGATTCATCTAAAAAACAAACAACTTTACAACAATGAACTGAATTATTTACGGAAGTAGGCTGAAGAGAATAAAATTGCAGATCACCAAAATATGTACAATATAGAAAAATTACGTGAATTAAACAAAAATTTCAAAGTTGAAAAGAGAGACTTAAATCTATTTAATGATGAAAAATTCATTCAATAGCTGAAAAATTATCCGTTGAAACCAACTATAAAAGTAAGTCTGTGATCTTTGAGCAAATAGATAAAACTCTTAAAATCGACGAAAAACCTGCTGAAAATATCATTGATGTTGAAGTTTTATCCTCTATACATGGTCTATTTAAGCAATACATTTTAACAAAATTAATTGACAATTTCATGTCTATTTACAAATTTTCAAGAAACTGTTGAAAGGTTATTTATCTTTAGAATGTGAATACGAACGAACTTTAGTGAACGGTGAAACACAAACTTGTCCAATGTATTTTACTATAAAAGCTGGCGAAATCTTTGACGTAAACGATTTTATTGCTAAGCAATTTAATAAATTGTCACATCGATAACAAACGAATCATCCAAATAAAGGTTCTGGTTGGGCATTTAAAAGTTGTAAACAATTAGTTTTGAGCCTTAACAAACACAAAATGATGAATGCTGGATCATATATCAATTTACCACAAGAGATAAAGGTAAAAAAAAGGTTGTGTAAATATAAAAAATAAAGATGACTTTTGCTTTATTTACTCTATCCGATGCGCTATTGAAAAACCCGAGACTCATGTTGACAGAGCAAAACAATATGAAACATTTGTAAATGACGAGATTTGAGTATTCAATGTCTTTAAAAGATATACAATTATTTGAAAAACGAAACTACAATTCCTAGTATAAATATCCAAAAATGTCTTATGGCAAGAAACTTCATATTGTTCCGTTGACAAATTTCAGAAATAAATGCTGAGTTAGAAATTGATTTATTGTATGTAAAACAAGAAGTCGAAACAGAAGAATTTAAAAATGTCGAAACATCTCATTATGTTTTGATAACAGATTTAAATAGATTAGTGAGTTCTCAATTATATAAGCATGAACACACAAAATTGTTATGTAGAAGATGTTTAAACCATTTCTACAAATCTGGATATTTAGCTAGCTGATCATTTAGAAATTTGTAAAATTCATGACGTTTGTAAGCCAATTTTATGCCATTTCCAGGTCAAACAACTAAATTTACTAATTATCAAAAGAAGTTCAATCATCCTTATGTTATTTATATGGATTTTGAGAGTATATTAGAAAAATTCCAACATGCAAGAACAATCCACAAAAATCTACAACAACCAAGATTCAGCACGTTCCTTAGGTTTTTACTGTATATTTAGTGTTAAATGTAACCAATCGTATGTAATAAACTATATGTTATCGTGCCAAAAATGAGGAGGATTTTCCAAAATGTTCCGACAAAACTGTTTGAAGAGCTCAAAAAATTATCGCAATACATAGCGAAAAAATACAATTCAAAGAACATGAAACCTATGAAATTAACTGAAGAAGAAGAGATTTCATGCCAAAATGCAAACGTTTGTCATATCTGTGAATCATCTGGTTTTACTCCTGATAATAAAGTAAGAGGTCACTGTCATTTAACAGCATCTTGCAATTTAAATTTAAAATTACCCCAGAATATTCCAGTTTTCTGCCACAATATGTCAAATTACGATACTCATTTGTGCATAAAAGAATTGGTTAAACAATATGGAATGTTGATTTGATCGCAAACACAGATGAAAGATATATAAATTATTCAGTAAATTCTGGATATGGATATGAGTTTTTGACTATGATAAGCCAAGAAAGGTCATTAATTAATTCCTTCGTTAAGGTTCGTTTCTAGATACGTTCAGATTCATGGCGTCATCTATTGAAAAATTAGCTAAAAGTTTAAAGAAAGAAGACTTGAAACATACAAAGCATTTTATACAGGATGGAAGAATATTGAATGAAATTATAGAAAGGCAGCCAAATGACGAAGACGAGATTTTTAAAATATTGTCTGGAAAAGGCATATTTCCTTATGAATTTATCGACAGTATTGAAAAACTTGATTATACAGAAGAGCTGAAAATTGAAGATTTCAATTCACTTTTGACAGATGAGAGCATATCTGTGAAAGATTATCAATGTTACTTGAGCGTTTGCAACAAATTAAAACAAAAAATCTAGGAAATTACTCTAATTTATATAACATCCAAGATGTTTTATTGCTTGCTGATATATTTGAAAGTTTAGAAAGAGTTGCTTAAATTGCTATAAACTTGATCCAGCACATTATCTAACAGCTCCAAGTTTAGCTTGGGATGTTATGCTAAAATTAACGAAAATCGAGCTTCAACTAATCCACGATTATAAAATGTATTTGATGATTGAAAAAGGTATTCGTGGAGGCATTTCTCAATGTATTAAACGATATGTAAAAGCAAATAACAAATATTTGAAAGATTTCGATAAGACAAAGCCCGAAAATTATTTGTTGTACGTCGATGCCATCTTTATGGTTGGCCTCTATCGCAAAATTTACCATATGGTGATATTAAGTGGATGGATCCAAAAAACATATACAAAAGCACATTGGAAATACATAATTTTAGAACTCACTGGCGATAAAGATTATGGCTATATTCTCGAAGTTGATCCTAGGATATCCAACGAATTTACATGAAACTCACAAATATTTGCTACTTGCTCCTGAACATTATAAGAACAAGTTGCGCACAACTTTATTAGATAAAACTGAATATGGTGTTCATTATATAAATTTGAAGTTCTATTTGGAACAAGGAATGGTGTTAAAAACAAGTGAATAGAGTTATTGCATTTGATCAGAAGCCGTTCATGAAAGAATACATCGATTTTAATACAAATATGCGAACCAAAGCTACAAGTGACTATGAGAAGGACTTTTATAAGCTAATGAACTACTCAGTTTTTGGAAAAAGTATGGAAAATGTGCGAAATAGATGCGATATTAAACTTGGAAATGAAGAATTTTCAATGAAACAAGCTAAGAAAACAAATTTTAAATGCTTTAATATCTTTGACGACAACTGTATAGCGAGTCATATGTACAAACAGAAAGTAAAATTTAACAAACCGATCTACATAGGATTTTCAGTTCTTGACCTATCAAAATTGTTAATTTACGAGTTTTATTACGACAAACTTAAGAAACATGGTCCAGATTCGAATTTATGTTACATGGATTATGAGACAGTTATTTCCTAGAAATGACGAAAGATTACTCCTTACGAAATTATTAAAGAAAACATATATGAGTTTGATACAAGCGATTATCCCAAAGATCATGCCAGTTTCATTAATAAAAATAAGAAAGTAATAGGAAAATTTAAAGACGAGTTAAAATGGCGAAATATTAGAAGAATTTTGTGGATTGAGATCGAAAATGTACTCGTACAAATATCTAGACAGTTAGGTGTATTAAGATTTATCATACTGAGAAATAAAGTATTGTAGAGAGATATAACAGAACTCAAAATGAGAGAATGAAAGTTATTTAATAAAAACTTTGGATATGGATTGATATTCTTAAAAAAATATTCACAAATTATAATAATACTGTTCATAGCACGATCAAAATGAAGCTTAAAGACGTAGATAATGATGCAGAAAAGGAGTTTTAAATTCACATGAAAACTAAATTTAAAATTAATGATCATGTAAGAACTGTTAGTAAAAACCAGCTTTTTTGAACAAATATAAGAACAATTAATTGGTCAAGAGAAATCTTTGTGATCTATCTTTCAAATTAATAACAGATCCTGTAACTTATAGCATAAAAGATCTAAATAATGAAGAAATAACTGGAAGTTTTTATGAATATGAATTGAGAAAGTCAAAGCTATAATATCTTTTTCTATATAAATGGAGACTAAAAAAATTTTCAATGTGTAAGGAAATAAAAGGTCTTGAATAATTTTATAGAAACAAGATAACCAAAGATGGATTTGACTATAAGTGTAAAGATTGTCATAATAAATATCATAAAGAATTAAACGATAAAATGGAAAAATTAACTTTAGAAGAGGAGGAATTTCATAGATGCAAGAATGTTAAACATATTTCAGAATTTCATAATCACCATTATAGTAAGGACAAAAAACAAGCATATTGTAAAGAATGTATGAGAGAAATCTTTTATAATCCAGGTCGTTGCACATGTGGAAGAGAAATTCATTTTGTCTATAATTTACAAAAACATTTGCAAACAAAATATCATAATTCAAGAGTTTAGTAAAATTTATTAACATTTTAATCGTGTGATTTAGATATTTTGTAAATAAGTTGATATTCAGACATTTTTGTGGTAAAATGATTTCCATTGAATTTTCTGTCTAACGACTCTTTCATTTGATTATAAAGATTGATAGCATTTGGCTCGTAGTCATCTGTGAACAAAATGTCTAATTCAGGATAATTTATTTTCAAATGTTTCAATCGTTTTGCTAATTCTCGTTTTTGTGTTCGTATCACTTAATAATGATATTCGAAAATATGATTCTTTTTAAAACAAACACGTGTAATTTATTTTCATCGAAATCTTTACAAATCATATCTTTCTTCATTATTCCATTTTCAATTCTTGATTCTCTATTTCTAATTTTTGGATTTTCCATTGTTAGTGAATTCATTTTTTCTGTGATTTGTAATTGTTTAACTTCGTCCTCTAAATATTTAATCTTGTTTTCAAGTTTGTATTCACAAAATTTACGAATGCTTGGTAAACCCTCTTTTCTAACCCATTTTTTAAAGATTTGGCTCTTTTTTATGTGATTTCAAAATTAATGAATAAAGTCCTGATTCATTAATCACTGAATCATGAAAATAGTGTTTTCTTGAATATTGTTTTTGGTACCATTTATAGACCCACAATTATTTTTATTAAAATAGTGAAATTTATCAACATTTAATCTGATTGCGTGTTTTGTATTTTCATATTCTAGAAGTATACATACATCTTTCGCTTTAAACCAAATTTGATTATTTTCTCCAACAATCGTAAAGATACGTTTCTTATCAAATCTAAGTTGATTATTTAGTACATCCACAACTGTCTCCATTTAGATAGGAAAAAGTTTAACGAGCATCTTGTAATCTTAAATAAATTGTTGTTTTACTCTTATTTTTCAATAAATTTCCTTCGCAATCTTGAATAGTTAAGACGATTTTTTAATTCTTTTAATATTTCTTATAATCGTAATATAATCTCTTTCATTTGGGTTTTCACTAATTTTTTATCCATAATCAACATTTGGGTAATGTTCGGTATGATTTTCAAAACTAGGTTCAACGAGATTACAATGCACAATTACATCGAACGGTCTAAATTTTAGCGTTTTATTTCCTAAATATATCTGATTTGTCTCAATTATTTCTTGATCAAACCCTAATAAATCTACTATATATAATTGCTGAAAAAATAATTCTTACTGGTGATTTTATTTGAATTTTTTTAAAGAGAAAACTTTTTGTATTTAAAAATTTGTTTTCGTCAAAGTTTAAAGATTTATCTGATTGTTTGAACGTTTTCAGATAATTTTTAAAGGATTTTTTTGATTGAAAGTATAATATCCTTTGTTTAAACCATAATATTTTGTTATGTTTTTTTTTTTCACTAAATCCTATACAATAAGGAGAACTTTCAATAATATTTGTTACAAAATTATCAGAATAAAACCCACTTAAACCAATAAAATAATTTGATTCTTCATCTAAATGAATAGAATGTTCTAAGTTTAAAACTAATTTAGAACTTTCTGAAGTAAATTTAAACAGTTTCATTTTAGCTATTTAAATGGAGAATGTTTTAAAATAAAAAGATCAGATAAAACTACAAAACGAAAATAAGACAGATCAACCAATCAGATTGTTAATTGTTGGTTCAAGCGGATGTGGAAAACAACTTTATTATTGAATTTCATCTACAATAGGTTGATTCCTTACTCAAATTTGTATGTTTTTAGTAAATCTTTGGACCAAGACCCGTATAATAAACTGCAAGAAAGATTTGAAAATATTGAGAAAAACTTAAGCAAAAAGGTATCACATTTTTATAATGCATCTGAGGATATAGTTTAATTAAGTGTCAAATGTAAATGTAAATTCTTTAATCGTTTTTGATGACTGTATTTTAGAAAATCAAGATGCTATTAAAGAATATTTCGTAATGTCTCGGCACAAAAATATCTCTTGTATTTGTTTATCTTTCTCAATGCTTTTCAGAGGTTGATAAACAATTTATAAGAAATAATTTGAATATGTTGTGTGTTTTTAAACAAGATGATCTCTATAGTAGAAAATTTACAATAATTATGTTGGATCTGATATGCGTTTTGATCACTTTAACGATTTATGCGATAAAATTTGGAAAGAAGACTATGGATTTTTAACAATTAATCTAACTTTGAAGCCTAAAAATGGTAAATATTTAAATACATTTTCTAATATAAATGATGTTCTGGGATCTACTAGAAAAAATATTTGTTACAATTATTTTTAGATTATCTTTAATTTTTATTTACATTATGAAATTAACAGAAAAACGACAAATCTGTGGTTAGTTGCACGTTCATGTTTCACGTTCCACGTTCACGTTTTCACGTTCCACGTTACACGTTCACGTTTCAAAATTTCCCTAAATAAATGTAACTTCAGAAGAAGCAAAAAAACTTGATCAAATCGAAAAGAAATTAATCAAAGAATTTATAAAACAGATTAAAATTGATGAAAAAGAACAAGAATTTATTCAAAAAATTAATCAACCTGTAACTTTTAAAACGTTGCGGGCAAAATTGAAAATGTTTGAAGTGATAATAAAAATTTGATGAATTTGGTTCCAGTTGTACGACAATTTGCCGATATTTCAATTCCAGAATCTGAAGAGTTTGAATTGCCAAAATTACCATCTTCAACACCATTTAGACCTAGAATCATTTAAGAATCTACAATAGTTGAACCAATAAGTCTTGGAACAACGGATATAATGATTGGTGAAAAGAGTAAAATATTCCTTCCTAGAGCAAAGGATGATAAATTTTGTTTGTATTGGGATAGAAAAAAGACAAGTTTTATGATTGGAAATTTACCCGTTAATTTTAAACATAATGATATAATTATTAATTAAAAAACGTATGAAGGTAGTCAAGGATTGTGGAGATTATTAACAGACAATGATGTTCTAAGAGATGATTTCTATTCTGAAGAAGTTTTTGAAAAAGTATACTGAATTTTATGGAAATCTGATTCAATTTACAAAAATTAATTTACAAAAATCCACCCAACTATAAAATCCAACTATAAAAAACCTAAATCAAGTAGAGGTAAAAAAATGAATTTAATTAAACCGATTTTGGAAAAAAGAATCGAAGGATCTGCTGTAAGAAAATACAGTGATAATAAGATTGAATACAGATATATCGATGATGGAATTATTAATTATATTTGTGCTCAAGAAAAGGCTGGAAATAACAATTTTTTGAACGAAAAGAAGGCTATTAAAGAATTTATTTGGAACAAACTTGAACTCTGGACGAATTGATTGAAAAACCTGATGGTATTAAATACTTAAAACGAATGTTGCCTCAAATAAGTTCTCCAATATTAGGTAGTGGACTTTTAAACGATGTTATCAACAATTTACCTTTTGAATTACACGTACCAGGCTATCAATATCTGGGACCAGGCACAAAGCTTGGACAAAGACTAAAAAGAGGAGATCCTGGTGTGAATAAATTAGATAAAGCTGCAATGCAACAGGACATTTTTTATGCAAAACATAGAGACACAAGTTCTAGACATATTGCAGATAAAATTTTACAAGATAAGGCAATGGATCGATTTTTATCAAAAGATGCTAGTTCAGGTGAGAGATTTTTCGCAATTCCAACAGCTGGAGCAATGTTTTTGAGAAAACTAGGAATGGGAATCGAGGAGAACTTTGAAAGTTTAGCTATATAAATGGAGATGAACGTAAATTTTAGTAAAAATCGGAAAGAAAAAATAAAATCCGCTTATAAGAAAAAAAACCTGATAAAATATTTTTAACAAATAGACAATACAATAAACTCGAAATACGTAAGAAAAACAATAAAGGAACCAGAATAGAATTTTCTTATAATCAGTTTAAAGACCTTAAAAATGGAAGATGTTACAGGATCTGGATTAGATGAAAAAACTTTGAATTATGTGAAATCAAAATTAAAAGAAAATTGAAATCAAGCTATTAACATTTGGAGAATTTGAAGAAATCTGCAAAAACATTAAACATTTTAGAGTAATTTTTATGCGTGATACATTACCTAAAAAAAGTTAAGAAATTTTAATATGGAATTGTTAATTTAGACTCGATTATGGGACGTGGAACGCATTGGGTTTGTTATTATAATGATAAGAATGCATATTATTTTGATTCATATGGAAGAATTGAGGACAAACCAGCGAAAGAATTGATCAGATATTTGATAAAAAATCAAACGTCTACTACAATGACTCTCAGATTCAAGACTGTAAAGATCCACAAAATTCTGGTAATTTATGCGTTTTTGTTTTGAATGAATTGGCTGATGGTAAAGATTTTAAAGATGTTGTCAACAAATTATTATTTAATAAATATTGACTCGCAAAATTTTTTTGGAACACAAATTATCTCTGAAAATATTCAAAAAAATAGATGAAATTATTGGAATGAAGTTAATAGTTTAAATTTTGATAGTTTGAGAAATGAGTTTTATAACAAGATCTAAAATGTATTACAAAACCTTCCAGATTCGGGTGTTATTGGTATGAAAATTGAAGATTTTAAAGCAGAATATGATGACAAACTCGCAAATTTATTACAAAATATTGAGACAGATTCAGATGTGCTCGCTGTAAAAATAGAGGAATTAAAAGATGAGTTCAAAAGAAATATTGTAAAGATGTAAAAAGATTTTTATGTTGGAGCAAAATATTTTTTAATAATTTAATGTCTCATTCCGTAAAAGCCGATAAAATTATGCGATCAAAGTTGAAAAGAAATATGTTAGTTTGGCTAATAAGAAAGGAATTGTTGGAGTAAAACCTGGTATTGACAAACGTGATATTGTTGTTAAAGAACAAACTTTAAAACCTCTAAAATTATCAGAAAATATCGATATTGCTGATTTAAATAGTCCAAATGTTAAAAATGTCTTAGATTTTAAGGGAAGAAGAATTATCGGTGTTAGTAAAGGAATTTTTCCGTTTGTTGTTATCGTAAAAGAGCAATTAGATGATCATATTAAAATGTTTGATGAACTAAACAAAAATTATGAGAATCATAAACAACATGTTAAAGAATTTACAACAGAAGTCCATGAAAAGTTAGAAGCCAGAAAGAAAAGATCCATAGAAAATTGTGATGAAATTAATGAAAAACTTACAAAATTTAAACAGTATTTTGATAAGTTTAGTTTAGATGCCACAAAATTTTTGAGAATATTGCTCATAAATTTGTTCAATGCAATGATTCATATGATGATAAATTTCAAAAAATAGAAGAAAAATTAAATTATCTTACACAACATTTTTAATATTTGAGAGAAATCGCTTCAAAGAATTATTTCCTGATGAAGCAGAAGGTTCAGATTTTCCCTAAATAAACGGCGCTCATATATTGTGTGAGGTGTAAGGCAAAAACTGCAACAAAAGTTATAAAATATTATGCAAACATTAACGGAGTTAAAATAATTTCTGGAAAATGTGCTGAATATAATACTAAAAAGAGCCAATTTATAAATTCTTGACTTGAAATTTCTTCCTAATGAATAGAGATGGCGGGACATTACAGTGCTTTCGATCTTTTTATAACGGAACACGAAAGAGATTTGAAAAAAAAACATTGGGATGATATTTCTCAAAAATATGAACTATCCGAAGATATGATGCGATTGTACATTAATATTGGTATAACATTGCAAAATACCAGAATTTATCCTCAGAATTCATTAGAGAAAATATTAATTATCAGTTGAAAGAACATATGTCTGTTATTTGCCTTTATCAACATTTGAGCACAGGATTTTTGAAATAATTTAAAGACGGTCAGTTGATTGTAACAATATTATAGATAGCGGTCACTATCCTGTGCAAATTTTATTGAAATATGTCGCTGAAATTGCAAAATTTAAACAATAAAATCCCGAATATGACGAAGTTGATCATTAATAAATGAATCTTTTAAATTATTTTACTAAAATTAATATCTTTTCCCATAAAAACGTACATTAAATCGATGAAAAAATGCCATAAAAATTTGAACATTTTTCTTAATAAATGGCGGACTACAAAAAGTATTCAAGCGATATTGAGAGGGCGGAGTTTACAATTTTTTATCCAATTAGTAAACATTTGAATGAACCGAATAAAAGAACTAAGTTTAATATTGATTTTGGAGATACATTTTGCTCGTCTAACTTCCAGTTTTATATTTCTGGAACTTGAACAAAACAAGATGGTCAAGCAAATGTTGGAACTGACAATGTTAAATTAATTGATAATTTCGTGCCGATTTTGTTCTCTAAAATTAAAGTAAGAAAACATAATAAATTGATAGAAGAAATCGAAAATTGTGGTCAATTAAGTACAATTAAAGGAACCATTTTATATTCCAAAAGTGATGTATTTTCAAATAGTTTTGAATCAACTTTTAAATTTGGACAATTTGTTGGTGATTTAGCACATTTCGGCTTAGGTCTCTTTGAAAATGTAAATTTTCCTATCTACAAATGTGGATTTTACATTAGTTTCATATGACAGAAAAATTATAATTAACAAGTTTTTCATTAGAGTTCCAATGATTGATTACAAAACCACAAGAAAAATTCTGTTGATTGATGAAATTACAAAAAGTCAAAATATTATGTTTAATTTTCTAGATTGGCAGTGTATTGAGCAAAAAGGTATTACTGGAACAACTTATTCATTCGATATTACAAATAAATATAGAAAATTTTCAATCCCTAGTTTATTATTGTTGGTTTTCAAACAGATAGACAGAATAATCAAGAAAAAAATCCTTAAAAGTTCGATAGTTTGAATTTAAAAAATATAAGAGTAAAATTAAATTGTTTTTTTTTATCCAGATGAATTACAAAATTTAGACATTTCCTGAGGTCTTTTCAGAATTACTGTATGTATCAGATGTATCAAGATTTTAAGAAAGTATACTACAAAAATATGGAAATGTATTACAATCCCAAAGAATTTATAGAAAATAGACCAATTTATGTCATTGATACAACTAAGAGTTTGACCAATATTTCTGGTTCAAAGAACGATATAATTTATCAATATGGATTTTCAAAATGCTGTTACAAATGCGATTTGTTATGTTGTTGTTGTTTCTGAGAAAATTTTGTCATATGAAGTTATATTAATAATGATGTTAGAGAAATTCAGTAAACTTTAGATTTCTTGATTTTTCATTAAAACAGCTTAAGAAAGTAGAAGTCTACAATAAACAGTAAAACAGATATAGATTCGGTTATTTTTCATTAAAACAGGTTAAGAAAGTAGAAGTCTACAATAAACAGTAAAACAGATATAGATTCGGTTATTTTTCATTAAAACAGGTTAAGAAAGTAGAAGTCTACAATAAACAGTAAAACAGATATAGATTCGGTTATTTTCATTCGTGATGTCTCAGATTCGTTTATGGTACATTAAACAGTATTTTACATTGAATTTCGGTCGGCTCAAAAAGTGGTCTTGAACCGCCATAATCATTTCTACTTATAATATTTTTATAAATTTAAGTTAAAACTGAGCGAATGGTTTAATTCGCATAAAATTGTGATAATTAGGGAGGTTTAAATGTACTGAATTCATTAAATCAGAAACATGTCTGCTGTTGTTCTTGATCTGAATTGAGGAGCATTGTCTACTAAAACAATAAACGTGAGAATAATCAAAAACAACGTTGTGTTAATAATTTATTATAATAATACAGTTGAGTTGACTGTTGCAATTGTAACCAGTAGGAACATGCATCCTCAATAAACGCATCAGTGATTGTCAAGAAAAAAAATACTAACTTGTTTGGTCTTTGTAATTGACCTATATGGTCCACAAAATGTTGTTCCTATGTTATAGTAACTCTTTCCCAATAACGAAAACCAACTTTAGTGGTAAGTGCTTGTTTTCATCTCTGGCACAAATTACATGTTTTAACTTTATCTGCAATGATAGTGGAAACAATCTGAACTCAGAAATATTTGTGAATAGGGCATGAGTTGTTTCATCCCAAGACAACCCCATCCCAAAATCATATGTTATATCTAAATGTAGTAAATAATTGTTTTCTATAGCTAATTGTTCTAATATTTCTGGTAACGTAAATATGGTGGGAAGGGGTGATTCATTGTGAATGTTGAGTTTAGCTCCAGTTCACCATCCTCTTAGTTAGCTATTAATGAATTTGAAAAAAATACGTATAAATCTAAGTTATTTACGTTTAAAAATTATGAAATTTCAACTAAACATGAGTTGAAATTATAGATGATTTAAAATATTAAGAAAACAGAGGTATTATTTTAATTTTATAGATATCATATATTTGAGAGATTTTATATTCATTTTTAACAGAATTTATACGCTACAAAAGTGTTGTTATTTTCAAGAGATATTCATTACTGAAAACAGAATTGTGATTCATTCGACACTTATGTTACATTTGTTTTGTAGGATGATGTTGTTTTTAGCAGTATATATTAGAAATATAAAAGTTCACAATAAAAAGGTATAATCTTTACTGTTCATTTTCTGTAGGTAATTTATGATATTATGGAAAGTATTTTTTGAAGTTTTTGGTTTGTCTCTAATAAAATTTTCTGTTTGTTTCCATACATTCATTTATGGAGATTAGGCAGAGATTTTACATTGATTTTCTGTTATCCTCAATAGTGGTCCAGGAACTCCATACTCAATCTACTTTTACTTGTATGTAGGATTCAAACTTGGGGTTGAATACATGTTATCGTAGACCACCAAAACTAAGTGTCTTTTAATTTGTAATGGTGTCCTGTGGTAGAGCGGCAGAAGAACAGAGGTTGGATAAATATTAAAATGTTGA